>NW_020897717.1:7425226-7576416 GCF_003984885.1 Neopelma chrysocephalum
AGCTCAACTGACACACATTGAAAACTTAACTTGCTGAGTTGTGGCAACTTGACTGTGAGAGTGAGCTGTTAATCGTACAATATCCTCCAGGTCCTTCATTATGCAGGACAACTAAGACAGACAAAACCCTCTGGGGCTTGGGCTTGGATTCTGGGGGTTTTTTTGTCATCCTGGCATTGTCATAGATTCAGCAGGAGGAAATATGGTACACTGGTGATAAAATAATCAACATTTCACACTACCCTTTTATTGTTTTTCCCCCCCCAAACACATCTGAGCAGATCCAGCTATCCAAACTCTCACCACTTCTTAATTTCTCTCTTATGGGTACATGATGAATCAAGAAGATCAGGTAGCAGACTGATGTTGATTATGGCTGAGCAGATGAGCTTTGGACTCCCAGCCATGAACAGGGTATCATATGTCCAGTCTGCTTTCATCTCTCTGCCTCACTGTGGATTTTTCACATGGAATTTTGCAGCTGTCTTATTATATCAGCTTTTAAATTTTTCTGTTATTCATATTGCACTCTTGTACATACTGTCAAAGGGAATGACATTCAAACTGATCGTTTTTTCCCATTCAGAAGATGCACCAGCCACTGTGAGTTCAAAAATGTCATAGTATTATCTTGATATCAATTTGTTCCAAGATACACAGTGACAAATTTTACCCAGAGTCTTGCTTTGCCTGTCACTCTAACAACTGGACTTACTCAGTGTTTTCTAAAACCATCCATCATGGCACAGTAGAGAGTGTTGAACTTAAAAGTAACATTCAAAACCATGGACTGCCCAGTCTAAAAATCCATTCCAAAACAATTTCAGTGTTTTTCCTTACGAATCCTCAGATCTCTTTTCATTTTTTTTACCCTTATGTACTCATCTTTCTGCTGAATTCAATCCAAAACTATGTAACTGAATGGATAAGAAGATAATTTCTTCCTACATAGGCACAAATGTAGGCACATCTATGTATATACATATATTAGTTCTTTATGTACACAAGGTGATTTTTAAGTTATTTTTAAATAAAAGCATATAAATGGCCAGTTTGGTTCCAAACACCAGTTGTTATAAATGAACAAGGATATTGATAGCATTTTATTTCTTAGTTTTTGCTGGACCAGAACTCTAGATGGCAAAGACTGAAGTAAGACTGGTATAAAATGATAAAATTGCTCTTAGGTCATAGGAGCTATGTGAATTTAAGTCTGAAGGCTGCATAACATTTTTTTCGTCTGTATTTGAAGAGCTCTCAACAGTCATTAATGCTGAGGGAGAGGATCATAGCTTACCAGGAGTTATAAAACCAAACAAAGTGGGCTTGCTCATTAAAGATTCACAGCAAGGCCCTATTCCTAGAAACACAATGCTTCTGGAGCTTACCTGCTTGTGGAATGTGCAGCTGGAGAAGATGTGTCCACAGTTTGGTTAAAAGGGCAAAGCCCTGCTGAGATCACCAGAGCTGTACCCCTGGCATGGGTCTGGAATCAATGATAGAGGTTTAGTCATACCAGCATAGAGGCAGCCTAGCTAGTTGCTAGGAAATTTTTGCAGTGAACAAAGTCGATATTGTGAGGCCTTTGCAGGAGTTCACTTTGCCTATACAGCCTGGTAAAAACAGCCTACCAGGAATTCTCCTAGAGGAAAAGAAAGGCACATCCCAAGTATTAATGTGGATTGGGATAATAAGCCAAAACACCTCAGCTGTGGCACTATGCTATTTAGCAGTCCCAAGGTAGGCTGCTATTCCCCACCACTGCAAGGAGACTGCAACTGCACTAAGCAGGAATGTGAGGGAGGTCATGATACACAAAACTCTGTGCCTCCTTAGTAAATCTGCCCAAGACAGGAACAAAGTGTGTTGGGCATTTAGTGAAAACATGAATTCATTTAGCTCTGCCTCACATGGTAAGGAAAAAAATTTGTCTCCATTTGTTGTAGTCAGCACCTGTCTAAAGAGCTCCAGGGTAAATTTCCCAGAGTAGCCATTGTACAAAGTGCTCACTTCTGAGCTTCAGAGGAAAAACTCAGCAACTTTCATCCAAAACCTCCTTCCCTTGGGCACATCCCATCTCTTCTGACACACAAGCAAAATGAGTTTCTTTTACCAGCTCTCTGTGTGTTCATCACTTTTTGCAGTTCTGCTGTCCTCCCACCACCCTTCCTGCTCTCTCTTGGGGAAACCTATCTGTCACAGTAAAAGCACAAAACGGATGTGGCAAAGCCACAATTTCCCAGGTTTTTTAAAGTGGTCTTCTGCTGCAGGACACATCAAAAGTAACAAAGCAATATAACTGCCAAATCCTTGGTACTGTAAATGAACAAGAGTATGGATATGTTTACTTGGTCTTTTTTACAGAAATGCCACAAGATGAATCTTGAGTTGATTCAGATTGAAGTAGGAAATTTTAAGGACTGAAAGTCAAAGAACAATAAACCCAAACAAGTTTCTCTCAAAGCACATTTCTTTTGTAATGTCCTGGCTGTGAAACATTAAAAGGAATGTTTTTTAAAGGGATTCAAGAGCTCTACAAGATCATCCTTCCCTTGCTGAAACAACCAGAAATAAATTTTCAAATGTCATGTGTCAGAAAAAGCATGGTTAACAGGGCAAAAGATATAACTCCTTTTGAAAATGCTACTGCTGAATTCCAATATCCTCTGACCTGTACTCAAAACTGTGTATGACACTGCAGCTTAATACTGAGTCCAACAGATAGTGTTTGGAAAAATAGGAAGTTTTGAAAACGCTAGTTCTGCTCCTCCAGGGGCTTCACAGAGATGAGGTTTTTTTGTCTTGTAGTTAGCTGTTGAGTCCAATAACAATGAACCAATTTCAGTACTAGTGGTACTACTACTCCATGAATCTTGGTTAAGAAGTCAGTGACTTGCAATTTGGGGCTGTCAGGATCCGCGTATAATTTGTATTTTATAAAACTATTGCAAAATATTTTAAGAACCTAAACATTTTTTGTAGTCATGCATCACATAATTTGAAGCAGTGGATAAACAATGATTTCTGGATTATAATCACAGCACTTCAGTTTTCCTGAAGTTGGGTGGTTAAATATCTTGGTGTAATACCTGAGTAATGCCATATAGGGCTTATATCTATATCTGAGTAACAAGCAGAGATATAATAGGCTTTGTACCTATGCAATACCTTAATAGATTGAGTAGTGGCTCTCACATTTATTACATTCTTGGTCAACACATGAACAATGTTGTGGTGAATCCGTAGAAGAAATTACTTTTCTCAGCCTTGATGCAGTTGCAGCAGAGGTGTAGCAAAAAAGCACATTTGCGTGTGATTAAAATCATGATTATTGGTGACACTTGATGGAAAATGGGAGATCTTTGGAAGTATACTGGAAGCATTTAAATTGAAATATTAGGTAAATACCCAATGAAAACAAAACATTTCAGTCAGCATAGGAATTAAACAGGGTATTAAACAGTTAAACAGTTACTAAGAGACCATCTTGTACAATAAAATTGCTTTCTAGATTGAAAACCCAGTACCTTTATACTGAAGCCAATGAAGAGCATCTGAGGCCAAGGATCTCATTATTGATCTCATTTCATCTGAGATGAGAGAAATCAATAAACAATATAATTATATTAAAAAACCCTAAATTCAATATCCAGAAACAATGACAAGGGGTGAATATGCTGCTTAAGAAAAGGTAATATATAAAACCATGATCAATAAAGCAACTCAACAGCCACATCTCTTCAACATTTAACCTGGAGAATACCCCCACATTTGGAGGTAGTAAATAAGGGCAGTAAATGCGGCTTTTTGAAAACTTTTTTGAATACCCATTCCCCTGACAAGTAGTTTTGACTCCAGAGAGCCATACTAAAGCCATTTGCTACTTTCAAGTTTTATGTTAAGACAGATTGCCTTTAAAAAACCGAGCTGTTCTACTGCATTTTCAGCTTAGTAAAAGGCTTATGTAGATTTCCAATCAGTTTCTGTAATTTATAAAATGCTCCACAATAACAGTCTTTCTATCCAAATTGTGCTGTATCTGTGGAAAAGCAATTCTTCATGCATATTCTCTGTTTGATAGTTAGCATTTATAGAGTCATAGGATTGTTCAGATTCAAAAAGACATTTAACATCGTCAAGTCCAACTGTTAACCCAGCACTGCCAAGTCCATCACTAAACTGTGTCCCTAAGTGCCACATCTACATGTCATTTAAATTCCTCCAGGGATCATGACCAACCCCCCCATATTCCCTGGGCAGCTTGTTCCAGTGCTTGACTACCCTTTCAGTGAATAAATATTTCCTAATATCCAATCTAAATCTTCCCTAACACAACTTGACCTATCGCTTATTACCTGGAAGAAGAGACTGATCCCTACCTGGCTACAACCTCCTTTCAGGTTGTTGTAGAGAGCAATAAGGTCTCCCCTGAACCACCTTTTCTCCAGGCTAAACAACCCCAGCTCCCTCAGCTGCTCCTCATAAGACTTGTGCTCCAGATCTTTCCCTCTCTTGCCCTTCTCTGGACACGCTCCAGCACCTCAATTACTTTCTTGTGAGGGGCCCAGAACTGAACACAGGGTTTAAGGTGTGACCTCACTGGCACCAAGCACAGGGTGACAATAATTTCTCTAGTCCTGCTGGCCACACTGTTGCTGATACCGGCCAGGATGCCATTGGCTTTCTTGGCCACCTGGGCACACTGCTAAGTCATGTTCAGCAGGCTACCGACCAGAATTCCCAGGTCCTTTTCCACTGGACGGCTTTCCAGACACTGTTCCCCAAGTCTGTAGTGCTGCCTGGATTTGTTGTGACCGAAATGCAGGACCCCTGTTACTGACTTCAGTTTATTGACTCTTATACAATTGACTCTTGCCCATCAATCCAGCCTGTCCAGATCCCTCTGCAGACCCTTCCTACCCTCCAGCAGATTGACACTCCTGCTTAACTCAATGTCCTCTGCAAACTGGCTGCGGGTGCACTCAGTCCCCTCATACAGATTTTTGATAAAGAAGATATTAAACAGGACTGGCCCCAGTATTGAGTCCTGGGGAACACCATTTTGTGATGCTTCACATTACAATAATGATGGATAAGCTTCTAAAAATTTGGTATATATATGAAAATATTTTTCTTGCATAATTTTTTCATTTACAATAATTTTCTTGTTCTGCATGTTTACAGAAGTTATGCAGGTAAAGAAGCTATTAATATACATTTCTACAACATGAAAGTTTACCGTCTGTTGACTGACCTCTAGTGGAAATAAGGTACATTTTGGAATATTTTTTTAATTGATATTGGATATTATGAGGATTATGGGATTTTGGGGTGCTAAAAACGTATTTAATTTTCATTATATGATTGACTATGTAAAATGCCAAACGAATCTGGGTACATGTGACTTCTTCTCTCAAAATATATCCAAATAGATTGCTAGAATGGCAGGATGAAACCAGACCCCGGAACAACAACAGTGACTAGTTACTATGACTATTATGCTGCACATTCAGAAAGTAGGCCTTTAGTTTTATTTAAACGAGGTAACTCTAAAATGGCAGGGTATGAAATACACCAATAACACACATCAAGGAAAACTGTTCTTCAACAGGGTACAGACCCTGCTACTTTCTCTGTTTTGATTGAAACCACTCGATCATTATAAATAACCAAAAATTCTTACAACCACCTCATACATTTTCATTGTTACACATCAGTTTCATCTATCTACAGACGCCACCTGGATCCATTTCATCTCCATTCTTGTACAGGTGTTGGTTCCTCACGAGATCAGTGTTGAGGCATCACCATAGTGTAGTATCATGTGTTTTCTTCACATTTTATTTTCCTCCCCAATTTCACCTCTCCTGTAACTATTGCTGGTTGGTACTTTATGAAAAAAGGGCTGAATAAATACATGTACATGAGACACCAGTTTCATTCCCCTATTTGTAGCACCTGGAAGTATTTGAAAACTGGGTCAATAGGGAGAATGCTGAGAATATTTCTTCTTACTTATTCATCATGTCTGTGTTTGCCTGATTACTAACAAAATTCCTCCTCCTCTCCCCTGGTTCCATTGGATTCCAGATTCATCTTTGCAATTAAGCCTTTGGTTCTGTAGCATATGGTTGTTGATGATTTTGAATAAGGAGAACACAGTAGCATCTGGAGGGCTTTGATTAAAAAATGTATTAAATATAAAATAAGCCAAACTCTTTCTTGTAAAGACGTCTCTTTAGTCAAAACTCCCTGTTAGGGAAAATATTAATGGGTAATTTTGAAGGCAGTAACATCTCAAAATTTTGGGCTTGCTATCTGTTCAGCTCAGCCAGACTTGTTTCATTATTTGCCATCTTTTAGAAGCTTGGAGAAACAATCTTGAGTTGGTGTGTGATACAATTAGAGAAAAGCCAGGGAGTCCATGCACTGGAAATAGTTAGGAATAATAGGACTAATCTGTAGTATGTAAGCATTTGACTTTAAAAAAGGAGGTACTTTGGTTTCATATACATGGAGTCCTCCAGTATTATTATTCAACACCCTAGAATACATAATAACTTTCAGTTCAGTTGTATTTCTTTCTTTGAGTTTACCTTTCTGAAGTATTCCCCATCCTTATACCCATACCTCCCTCAAGCATCCCCCATCCTAAACTGAGTCAGGGTCACTTCTCCTGCTACCACTTTTGCTTACCAGAGAGACCCTGTCTGATTCCCATTACTCCAAATCAGCTTCACCATCCTGACATCATTACTTGCGTTCCCACTTCTGTCCCCCAGCTCCCACTGATATATATACACAGTTAAACATTTCCTTGCTTAATGCAAAAGAAATAACAAATTCACACTGAACAAAAATACTGATTGATATTTTAGTAGGCTTTACAAATACATTTATTAGGGGTAGAAAATAAAGACAGCTTCTACACTAAAGTTGGATGAGGTACACTATATTCCTTAATCTATCTCCTTCATGTATTTTTTACAACCTTTTTGGTCACATTTATTTTATAAGTGGAGTCCACAAAGTTGTTTTGGTTGATATATGATAATGTAAGAAAAATAAACTGGTTTTGTTTTGTTGAGTTTATTAAAGACATTTTATACCATTCCTGGAGCTATGATCAAATTCTGATAGTTTCTCCATTTGTTAATATTGCCCACCCTTTCCATTAGCAATAGGGTGAAACTGTAAAGACTAGAACACACCCCCCCATTTTTAGTAAATATTTTAACAATTCAGTGAGAGGAAGGAAAGTACTTTAATTCTGAGTAGACTATGTTTTATACAATGTAATTTCATACCATTTGTTATTCACAAATTATATAAAGACTATGAGAATGAATATTCATTTAGTTACTTTTCTGTACCTTCTTAGTTCTGACTCAGAACTTTCCCAAAATTAGACTTGCAACAGGCTTTTATCTCACCTTTTTTGCCCTTTTTGCCCTGTTCTTGTAATAGTTTTTTCATTTTCTATATCACAAGGGGTCAGATTTCAAGCTGCTGACTACCTTGGGCTACCATTGACTTAAGTGGGATATTCTCAGAATTTTCCACTGGGTCATTAGTGTCCTAATGTGGGTTCACTCAAGATTTGAAAATACATTTTCATTCTGCTTCACTGCTTTATAACAAATTTTACACTTTCATGGTATTGCTAAAGAAGATATGGACATTTTTGTTTCACTTCAGTGTTTGGGAAATAAGTTTAGTGGAAATAAGAAGATGCAGCCCAGTGCCAGCTCCAGAAGGCTGTGCTGGTATATTGGACTGGGTATAATGAATACATCATATGCGTAGTCTCTCCTGCATGACCCCAGTTCCCTGCAGTCTGAAGTACAACCACGGAAATAGCACACAGTGAAAAGAAAAGAAAATGAACCAAAAATTCTTCCATTGAAATGAGTAGTACTGCATTAATGAAGCAGGAGATTTGTGAGATTTTGGTTTTCCAGTAAAGCCTTTTCTCGTACACATTTTTTTTAAATTCCTAATCTGAGCTTTATATAGACAGTTTAATCATTCTTGATAGAAAACCTGGTCTCCAATCCTATTTGGCTGAAACCCCACAGCATTACTAGCTGCAAGACTAACTCCCTACAGACAATCCTTTCTTCTGCTTATATATAACAATCTTGAAAGCTGTTCAACAGATTGTAGGCAATTTTAAGCTTGAGATTAACTATGTTTTGAAAAAAATGAAAATGTGTAATGGTCTTTTTAGAACCGTTCAGGTTTGGAAATGTGAATCTATTATTTTCTACAGAGGGTAACTATCAGATTATGCTGGAGCTAAATATAAAGAAAATTTGGGGAGAAAAAAAAGGACTTTTTTTAAGCTTTCAAATATGGTTTATGATATGTCTTTGATAAATAAGCCCTTACCTCAGGAGTGTTTAAAACGGTCATATCATAAATATTGTGTGGAAATAGAGTGTGTTTCTTTGTTTGTTACTCTGTATTTGCTCTTTGTATTTATAACAATTAGATGGAAAGTAAAGCAGGGAGAGCACCAAGCACAGTTTCAGATCTACCAAAAAGTCTAAATTCCAAGAAAATGAGAATTTACAAACTTCAAAACCAATAAAAGAGGCACATCCCATCCTTACCCACTAAAGCATGCACATTTTGCACATGATTAAATTATAGACCTCATTGTCTCAGAATTTCCAAATTCAAAGAGACTAGAACATTAAACTGATATGAAAAATATCAGGGGTTATAATGATAAATATAAATGACATAAATTATAATAAATACAGTGCCTATTTAATGTAATATAAAAGACATAATAAATGATAATGAGGGATTAAACAGAGGCTGTCTGGTATGATGGGGCCCATTACAACCACTAAGGATTGCTGGCTAGATTGCCCTTCTTCAATTTTCTGCTGTGTTTGTTGCACCTTCCTCACATGCTCAAAGCTGGTTCTGATGTTAAACCAGCTAAATTCCTGGCCTGAGCCAATCTGGCCATCCCTCTTACAGGCTTCTCCCCTGCAAACCTACACGTTGCCTCCAGCGGCTCAACTATTTTATCATCTAAGTGGGAGATATTTCACTACCTTAGGTGTACAAGAAGACACCAGAAGACAGAAAGAGGGTCCCATCTGCCTCTTATATGCGTACAGCCTCTTGGATGTGATACAGCCCTGTTCAAGTGAACTAGCTGTTAAAATTGTGTTTACCTCCTGAACTGCTTATTGAGCAATTTCTTTTGATCATCCCCTGCTTTTTTGTGCTATTGTCATCTCTGTACAGTATCATCACCCCTCAGCCTCTGCTTGGTAGGTGGTGCCTTATTCTTTCTTATCATCCTTTATCCTCATCTCATCCACAAGCTCCTGAGGAGCATGGGAGCCATCAATGTGGCACAGACAAGCTGGTTAGATCTTTTCTGCTGGTCACCATTGGCTGAGCTCGGTGATATTAAAGGTCCAGTACAACTCTGGTTTTACATACTGTCACATGCATAAAAAATATTTAGATTTTTTTTTTTCAACAGCCTTTGGAATAGAGGAGGAGGATTCCAGTCCTTTTTTAGAAAAAACTTCTTCTCAAGGCACTTAAAAAATTCTGAAGGGAAGCACGGCAGAAAAAAAAATATGCATGCACAAAGTTTTATATTAGAGAGCTCATTGGATTTTACCTTTTAGAGAGAATATTTTTGCCCTTTATGGCAAAAGAGAAATCTTTGGTGCCTGGTTCTTCCCATGTCACATGGATATGTCTGGAATTCTTTCACTGTACATGAGGGACTCATAACATTTCAAGGGCTGTGATTATACTTTGGGTCTATCATAGGTTGAGCTATACAGGAATCCAATGGCTTCAGACAGAGTCTTTCTCAAGAAGAATCACACACACCCAGAGAGTGGAAAAACAGAATCACCTCGCTCCTGCTCTCTTTGTTCATCCTCTGCATGTGTCCCAGGTATTGATATAACTACCGGTTGTGTGATAGCAAGGCCTACAAATGAAAAGGAAGAATAGAATTTACTTTCTTTTCTTTCGAAGTACCAACACAAGAAGGTGCATCAGTCAACTGCTGCATGATCTACCTCAGATCTCAGGAAACACACCAACAAGACAGTAATTAACAAAGCAACTGGGTAGCTGAAGAGCAGCTCAAAACTGATTTATCATCTGCTATGTCTGAATATTTCCAAATCCACCTTGAATAAATACCAGACTTCTCTTTAATGTGTGAAAATTAAGATCTATATTTTCAAACAGAACATATTTCCATCTTCTGTTAAAAACAAGTAGCAAAAAACTTGGAACACTGTGGTTGTTTGATCCCAAGTGTTACTCTGTGTCTGTTGTATGCCAGGAGTATTAACAAGTGCAGTGTTAATTTGTGGTAAGGCCAGAAAAAAAATGGACATAGTCTATTTGAATTAAGTCTATTTATGTTAGCCTATAACATGAGGGGAAATTCTGAGTCTAATCTATAAGCTTCTAGCAATCTGGTATTACATTAAGTATGATTAATTCACTTATCTCTTCTTTATTAATTCATCCAACTACATTAATCAAGTTTTTATTAATAGAAAAGGTAATCAGGATTTTTTTTATTGGGAAAAAGGTCATCTAGACTAAAAGCATAATTATGTTTACTGAGAAACTCTTTTGTTCAAAAAAATATTTGGCTAGTTCAATCAAAATGCAAATTATACTACTATGGAGAAAAAAAAGGACAACACGTAATAGCTAAATGTTCCAGGGTTGCACAGACCTTGCTGCTATCAGTTTATTTTGGAAGAGCTCCCTCTCGAAGTTCAGTCTCATACATCATGGACTATACCGCTATGTGCTTTCCACAAGAGCATCTTAAGTCTGGGAACAAATCTTCCCAAAGCTTCAGGAGTGCTTGGCTTGCTGAATACATGGCACCCATACTTTTTCTGTACCCATTGTATATATCCTACATACCCTCTACCTACCAAAACCTAATTCTCTAGGAATGTATCTCTCTGGTCATGGCCTCAGCACAAAAATACAGTAGAAATGTTTAAATATTAGCAGCCTCCTCCCCCAGAAGCTGCCATTTGCTTTCCTGCAAGGGGCTGAATTTGGTGTGTACCACTCACACATTTCTTGGTGACACTGGTGCTGGAACACCACCTTGTTGCTGCAGCTTATCTTCTCTCTACTTGTGTTATTCACTCCATGAGGCCTCGATTTTGTCTTCCAGTTGATGTTTGATCTGCCCAGTGTAAGCAGACTGTAGCCTTGACAGCACCTCAACTGTGTGTGTGTCACAGTGCATGTCATCAAGGTTCCTGTACATCAGAACACCACGGCAACAGGACCTGGGCTTTTCTTGGGTTCCTGCAGTTAATTCATGGCCTCTCCTGCAGAAATCAGTTCCACATGATTAATTTAAACATATTTGTCCTCTTTCTGTATATTTCTTACCAAAATAAATTAAGAGACCAAGGAGGAAATACATTTTCCATACAAGTTAGACACTCTTCTTCATTTTCTCTCCAAGTCCCTCAGGCTTTCAAGTGCTTAAGAGGTGAGGTTATGCTTGACAGCAGAGAAAGGTCTTTCTGGATTCTGGGCTTTTTCATTTCAAAGCTGAACTTTGGCATCCTAAAGCAGTATAGAAAAAAATTTCACAATCTATGGATAGTTCAAAAGAGCAGGAACACATTAGAGAGACAACATGCCTGCCACATCTACAAGAATTATTAGGCTTACTGCTGAGCTAAGCATCAAAGAGTTCCTCAAGCCCCATGTTCTTCTTCCTGTGGCACTTGAAGAGCAAAACTCTGGAGAGGAAAGGATCTGCTTCTGGGCATCCACTAGCTCCCACAACGTAAGAAGACAGAGCAATGCAATCTCCAGCTTGATCTTAAACCCCGTTGGGAACTATGAACTTGTTACTTCTCTGGCTCTTATATGAAGCCTGATCTGATGGGAATTCTCAAAGCACATCATCTGGGTTGGGCCCTGCAAGGAAAAGAAGCAGAGTAGTCTGCTTTTACAGGCTGACTTCACTGCCAATTTCTCCTTAGTCTGCCTGCCTCTCCATTTCTGTCCCTTCATCCTTGACATCTCCTTTTTCTCCCTCTTGATTTATCACCTCAGATATCAGCCCCAGCATGCCTGTGCTGAGCCACACCTGTAATCGCTTTACTACATTTATTAGTCTCTTTGGAAACAGTTCAACTTCAACAGACTATTTAAATATGCCTTTTGACAGAGTATGATTTTGAGCAAGATTAAAAAGTGAGGAAATTTTCCTTCAGTAGGAACCTGTCTCCCTGTCACTGCTCCAGCGCCTGTTTTTGTCTTTTTTTAAGCATACATTGGAAAAGGAACTGAACTCCAGCCCCCTCCACAGCCCCTGCAGTTACCAATCTGTAATGACTTCCTATAGGAAGTTAGTCCATGGAAGGGGAACCATATAAGTGGAGCTTAATGAACATCATCTCAAAAATACAAATAGCTTAGTAGTTATTTCATTCTGGACTGGGGATATGAATCCATTTAGGCAGAAATCCAGTTGGGGAGTCACTAGTGACTGACCTCTGTACTACGCAGTTGGGCAACACTTTGCAATGAATTTAGCTTCCATTGAATTACATTGACTCTGTGAAATCAAAAAATCTGGCCTGAAATCTGAGAGACAGGGAGACAGACATGCTGTTTTATGCTAAGAGATTTTAGTTTGTTTAAGGACTCTAGATGGTATAGGAAGATTAGCTTTATTACTCATATAAATTATGTTTACTCTTGTAGTTCCTGCAAGTAAAAATACCTTTCATTTGCTAAGCGCAAAGTCCTTGTGTATTTATATGTCAGTAATGTCTTTTTAAACCACCATGAACTTCAGAATTCTTCAGTAAAAAGTCACCTTTTGCTCTAGCAAAACCAAGATTTTACTTATAAAGAAGCAAAACTGATTACAATGCTTTCTCACTTGTTTGCTGCAGCGCTATAAGACTGAGGTTAAGCTTGGTTACTTTTATCCCAGTGATACTTTGTGGTGATTTATAATTCATCATCTCTAATAGGACATAAATATCACTGTCACACTCTGAGCTCAGCCCTACTATAGGCATGTGCTGTTTAAAATTGATCACTTGAAAAATATGTCTGAAGATCCAAACTCTGAAACAGCTTCTTCAAATATCTCTGTCTGAAAGGAAAGAGAAATTCTTGTCTTTTGGTGTGTCAAGTTCTTCTGACTCTTTCTTCTTCATAAATGTTACTTAATTGTACTGAAGGGTACAAAGAATTATTAATTTCTATAGATATCAAATATTTTATGCTCCTCACACCTGGTTTGTTCAAGACTGAGATCCAGTGATGTCATATCAGTTCCAAGAGATTCGTATGAACTTTCTTACATCAACTAAACCTTGTCAAATCATGCACAAAACCCACAACTGTTTTATCACCAAGGAATCTTTGGCCACATGGATTTTTCTCTAATTTCTTCCAGTAATTAATGCTTTAGAAAAATTAATCGGAGAATAAGAGTGCTAGAAAAGTTTTCATTCAAGTTATAAGTAATCTCGTAGTGTTTTTCCCAATACCCAATGCAACAGATCTTCAGTCCATTGCAGAGGTTCTCAGCTGCTATAATGGTACCTCATACACACAAAATAATAATGTCTTATTATATATAACATTCCTAAAATTATTTGCATCCTTCAGGATGTAGGCTGACTTTCCCTATGGCCATAAGGACCAAGGCTTCATATAAAGATAGCAATGTGAGAGCTGTCAATAGATGATCAACAGGAGTACCATGTGGGAAGAGCATCTGCAGTCACCGTGTACTTGGGGGTGTATATTTTCACTGACCATATACCAAATGTCATTGTGATCAGGAAAAAAAATTACCAGCGATATTCACCCCTAAAACAGCAGTGTGGAAGACAATATCACTTACAAGAGATGAGAACCAACAACTCTACCATCAAAACCAATGTCTGGATGCAAACTGACACACTAGATGGTAGGAGAGGACATGTGGATGAAACCCAATGTAGTCTGCAAATACTTAAGCATATCCAGGGAATGAAAATGCAACCTATATTAGGTGTTCATTTAAAACATATTTAAAAGATTTTACAATTTGGTGTAGTATAACGTTCACTTTGGCAATTTAGCAAAACTGTAATTTTTTTAAGGACCAAAACAGTTCTTTGCAGTCAATACAGAATGCATTCTCCTATCACATATGCCATTTTCTCCTCCTGATTTGTTGTTCTTTTATAGCAGAACAGCCACCTTTATCTTAGCTATCATTTATAGAACTGCAAGGGACAGAAACTGACCTTTCCTATAGATATCCTATTACTAATAATTCTGGATTTGGTTTTAAGGTTTGCTTCTCTGGCAGATATAGCTGAATTCAGCTGAAAAAAGGGAAGTTGAAAATCAATCCTAAATAGGGTGTGATGACCGGAGATGTGGGAAATCCTGACTGAGCATGAACCTGGAAACAATGTTGGCATACGAATCCCATTTGCTGGGTCTCCTCACTGAAATAACACCTTTGTTAAGGATTATTTATGACAAGTTTGTGCTATTGGGAAACTCTCCTTTGTAGCATAGAAATCTGGGAAGGACAATTTAGTCAGACATAACAATCTGTACTACATACAATTCTGGAATATTTTTTATATTCTGAGTTTACTTTACTTTATTATACCCCTATGTAAATCTTGGCTCATGTAAATTAACAAATTGAAGATGTTTCACTTGATTTATATGATGAACAGGTGATTTCTTATGCTAAGCAGCTGTGCTTTTTTTTTTTTTTAAAGAAACAAACTCCACTATACTTTTAAGTCTTTCCATAAATTTTTCTTGGAGATTATAAGGACCTAAGAAGCATTTCCGTCTGTTCTGGAAAGAAGAGATACATATATCAGTCCTTCTTCCTTTTGTGGCTGGATGTAGGATAAAGTAATATTTGTCTAGCCTTTTGGACTCAACTTTTTATCCCTTATTCCTGATGCTTTACATCACCATACCTTCTTCAGTGCTGCTCCATCTCACTGGCCCAAGAGGGGATTAAGTAGACTCCACCAGGGATGATATGCAAAAGGAAGAAATCTGTCCCAGATGAAGTTAATGGCAAAATTTCTGCTACCTTCCAGGGAGAGTCAAGATTTCAATGGCAGTATTTTGCCAAGCTCTCTGTGAATTGTCCAATGGAATTCATCAGTTTTAAGCTGGTCTAAACCAACACATGGGTTAGTCCTAAACTCTCAGAGTCCTGAGGAAAACAAAGAGCCACCATCTCAAGGCATAACATTTGACCATAAATCAGGCCCCAATTTTCTTCTGATTTCTGCAAATTTACTTCATGTATAAAAGCCACAAGAGTGCTGCTTGATCCAAAATATTAACTGTGCTGGGAAGCCCAGTGATGCTGGCTTACTGTGCATGTGAGGCAATTGAACTAACATTGCATTTTGCTACCTAGGCAAGCATAAGGTCTCAAAAGAAAATCATGTTGGCAATTCACAGCAGACCTTTAAAAAATGCATCAGGATTTCCAGCAGGATGAATTCTTAGTTCTTTTTCTATTGTAAGAGGACTATAATTGGTAGAACTTACAAGTTTAGCAAATATTTTTAAAAATATTTCCCATTTTGTTTCAAGTCTGGTAACAGCCAAGGTGCTGTTATACCTCAGAGTTATGAATAAATATAAAATTGTTGGCATGAAACAGCCTTTCTCTACCTCTAAAAAATTGCAGGTAACATAACGGTCTTTCCTGATTTCAAGTCACAGGAAGCATAGGGCTATTTTTTATTTTAAGTCAACACCGTTACCTAAAATGTGCCACCAGTTATCTCAAGAACTCCACATTGATCGCAGAAACAGGTCAGATTATTTGTTGGCAGTAATGTTTGTTGAGTTCTATCTCCCTATAATCCAGGAAACAAATGGCTTTCGACAGCTTTGATTTGTGCATCTGATTGTTTTATGCAACGTTTGGAAAACCTAATTTAAAACCACAGACTTCTTGTAAACCCAGTATTGTTCAGATGTGTCTGAGTAACCAAATGACCAAGTCTTGTATTTCATACTGTATTCTGTGGCCTAAAACAATATTATTGTAAAAGTCAGCCAAAAAAATCTGTTATTTTATTTGCCTTAAAAATTACATTAATGCTGCAACATTGCTACCACCTCTCATAACAATTGCATTTATGAGTTGAGCTTACGTTTTTTTCTATGCCCACTTTCTTCATCTCTCAGTCTCATATTTTAGGCAAAACCATTTGGGTAACCCTCCTTTAGCACATCCATGATGAAAAAAGAAAAACAAGGAAGAGATCACTTCAGTAATTCAAGTTCAGAGTGTAAAAAAACACCAAAACTTCCCAAATCAAAAGTGTTTTTAGCACTGCATCATCTAAGCAATCTGTAGCATCCCAAGTTTCAGAATGGATGTATTTCAGGCATCTCCAGGGCAGCCATAGGACCACTGCCTTGGCAGTTAGAAATCAAGGTCAGGTTTTCATTCCAACTTACCTAAGCAGGCTTTTGGTCACTCAAATTACTTTTTTTCTGATTTTTACCAAGAATGTTGTATTAGTTAGTAATGTATACATTATATATTTTTATGTTAATTGTGAAATAAGTTGATAGACACTTATCTAACACAGGAAATACTAAGCCTTCATTCATATCACTTTTCTGAGGACAAAAGTATGCACTGTACAGTCTTAGAATAGCTATGTTTATGTGGATTATAATCTAGCTGTCCTTTTTCCCTTCAACTTTTGCAAAGCTGTAGCCTATTGAAAACAATTTTCTATTGATAGCTAGTTCTGAATTACGGCTCCTCCCAAGACTTATCAACTTCTTTTCATTTTACTTTCACACTTTGTGATTCATTAAAATACAAATTCAGCCCTCAAAATAGAAACTTGAGCTTTCTTAAGAAAATGCGTGAAGAGCCTTAAAATATGAATGTAAAAACTTCTTCATAACACCACTGGCAAGATTCAGTTTCTCTTCCCACTTTCTTTAATTCAGAACTTTTGAGTTGAGGAAGTTCTGTTAGTACAAAACAAAATTTCTCCAGAACAGTGTATTCCATGAGTAAATCTATGAAATATCATGTTTATTGAGATCACAGAACAAAATACACATTTGTTTATTCAGTGTTACTTCTTCAATATTTGCATGAAAATGGGAAACAGTAATAGAAGTGATTCATTCCTGTGACCTGCTGGGAGGCTTCAGACCTGACCTGGGCAGCCCATGATGAGTACCAGTGCCTCAGGCTCACTCACAGCATCCCGAGAGGATTCCTGCATACTGGTTGGGTTGCACAGTCACAGGGCTCCTCCCCACAGCACAGCTGCAAACTACTCCAACACACAGAGAACAAGCAGTGGTCTGCTCCAGGTGAAGCCTACGGCTTGTGTCCTTGCCCTTGTTTGCTTTCTTAATAACAGTGAAAATAATAATAAAATCCCACTCGTCTTGAACATTCCAAAATGATCAAGTCATCGGCCATAATGAGTGAACCCTCTTTTTTGTAAAAAAAAGGTATTTTTTACTTTGTTTTAGCCAGCCTTGCGGAACTTATCATAAAAAGAAAACAGACACAGAAAGTAGTTATTCTCTCACGACCAATTTAAGTGCAAGTAAAGTCCCTCTGTGTTTGCGTGTCTGTTTACAAACACTGAGAGTCAACTTCTCAATATAAACTTCCAGTTTTGTCTACAGTATTTTAAAGATGAACTAAATGTTCCAGACATATTTTATAATCTGTATTACTAAAGTCAATGGAAAATAGCTAATAACAACTAAAATAACTGAATGTTTTACAATTCAGTGAAAAAGAAAAAACAGACAGCCGCAATAATGATTTCTTCTTATAAACCCTACTATCTTCCTGTAGATGTATAATATTTTCATACACATACTTTACTGTAGTAGCTAGTAGTCCATTTTACCATTTAAATCTTGACTTACAACAGGCATCAATGTTTCTTGCCAGGGAGCTAATGCATCATTGCCTTCCAGGGCCAGTACTGCCTCAGAGCTGTTGTTGAATTAAATTGTCCTTTGGAGATGTTGCTTCATGCTCTGAGCTGAACCACAGCACCCTGTGAGCTGGCATTACCAAATGTGAAATAATAAGTTTGTGGGAGAGAAAGAAGGGTCTCATGTACTAGCAAAGAGCCTTGGCAGACATATTTTGAACCCAACCATATGAGTGACAACCAGAATGCTGCACCTCACAGTCACAAAGCACAAACCATGGAGCGGTCTCGTAAAGCACCACCGCTGATGGAGGCAGCAGCTCCCAGACACCTGCGTGCCTGGGGAGGGCCACCATGGTGCGTGATGGGTATTACCACACCACTTCTGGTATGGTACATTTACCACGGGGTAGGAACCTCAGAGAGTTCAATGAAAGGTTGAAGGCAACTCTCTCTAAGGCTGACATGATGATTAATGCCTGTGCTGGCCACAGTAGATTCACACTTAATTTACACCTGTGTAAACAACTGGAGACACAGCCAGAAGGATTTGATTCTACCGGAGCGTAACCACTTTGGCAGGTTTGTACTGATGTCAGTGGGAGCATGCAGCAGTCTGGTCCTGACTGTTTAAATAATAATGTCTCTAAGCCCTTGAAAAGTTTGCTTAAAAAAAAAAAAAAAGCTAAAAGCAAAAAAAAGAAAAGCAAAATAAAAAGCAAGCTGTCTATCATTTATTGACACTGTGACATTCTTAGCCACCCACACAGAGGCTAAAGCTACATTTCAGTGTGCAGAGAGAGAAAATTACATGATTTTCCAAAATCCTTACCATTTTATTCAGCCTACTATAAATAGTTAATCTACAGGAGCCTGTTGTAATCCCACTTTGTTTTTAGAACAAATCCAAGGACCCAAACTTCAACAGCATGCCTCTTGATTTACACACACACGAAGGTATACGATAACCTGCCCTTCAGACCCCTTCTTCCTTGGTCTCTCTGGGCGATATGCTCCGGGCACTCAGCCCTGCCCAGTCCTCCCAACTGAATTCACTCTTATCATCCACCTTCAGCCTCTCACCACCACCAGTGACAAAACAACTGCAAAATTGTAAAACCTCTTTGTGCCTCTGTCTTTCAAATATTCATCTCTGTGTACTTCTGTGAAGCTGTGGTATTGCTTTTGCGTTGCTTCTTCCTTGGCCCTTGTCTGTCAGATCAATACATTCATTAAGGAAATCTTCGCTACTCAGATGACGAACAGATATCATAAAATTGTTATATTTGACAATTCTTTTTACAGGTTTTATATGGTGGCTACGTTTCTGCCACATAAAAGACTTTTCCTGATGTACAACCTTTCCAACAAAAGGAGGAATGTAATTAAAGTATATTTTCTAGAAGTCTCTGCTTTGTTCAGAGATTAATCCAAACCTCATTCCTCACATTCCCTTAGTTTTATGGTAATTGTGAATAGAGTGAAGTGGGCTGCAAATATCTTTTTGTTTTATATTACTTGGAGAGATAATTACCTGGTTTTGCCAACAAATGCATACTTAGCCTTCAACCAGTGAAAGAAATTATATGCATTTCTAGACATAATTGTATGCAGATGAAAGAGCAGGAATAAAATTTTCAGAGCCAAACTGAGATCCCTTTGAAAAATCAAGAACTTAACTCCTCTTTCCCGAAAACTGAGACTGAGTTTTAGGATGAAAAGTTTTGTATTAAATATCTTCTCATATTCTGTGTGATTCAAGAAAATTTTGAGGCTGAGAACTCTGCAGTTATTTGGTAGAGAAAAAAATTCCCCTTTCTAGTGAACAACACTCAGGACTGTAGCTTAGTCCCTTGGAAACGCTATAGCTTGCCCTTGGCACATCACAAAGAATATTGCTCTTCTCCACTTTCAAAATGTCAGCCAAGTTCCTGGGAAGTGTGTAAAGAAAAATAAAAAAAGACCCTTGAATGGCTGTTCTACCTAGGTTGCCTCTGCAGCACTTATCTTCTGAGGTCTTGCCTGGGCTGCCTGCAGGTGGGATAACTTCTCTCTCTCTCACTGTAATCATTGTGGTATGTTGGAATGAGAATTCATCACACAGTTAAATCCAAATGTCTTCATCTTAGTTTTCCATACTTTCCAATACTCATCTCTCAGCACTGCAGGAGATAGTCAAAGAAGTAAAAAATCCACAGTCTCTGATGCCCTAAATGCCACCATATATTTAAAGTATCTCCCCATGTGCTCATAGCTTACAAACTCGGAATTATCCCCATATGGACACCACAGTGGCACCGCAACAGGACAGTTCCCAATGCTATTCATCACTATTCATCACTGACCCAGTGATGAATCTGGAATTATATCCAGATTATATCTCCCTGCTTTATCTGGGAAAAACTGTTCCTCAAATTATAAGAGTCTTAGGTCCACAATTCTCTCACTAAAAAAATACTTGACCCAGATATCTCTATCATTTCAGCAGAATGCAGTGCATGTCTTCAAATGCCATTGGGCAAGGGTAGATGTTCTTTTTGTGTTTGAATAATAATCATCATATCCACATGCTCATCTATGCTTTTAATGAACAATAAAAGGCATCTTTTTAGGTAGTTTCTTATGAATCTTTTTTCATATTTTTTTTTAAAGAGGTAGAACATCATCTCTTGCACTGTCTTGACACATCCTTGTTCTGATAAGACAAATAAGTGCAGCAACAGAAAATTAAAATTAGCTTAAAAAAATTTCAGGGACCAAATCAGGGACCTTGGATGAAAAATTCTTCTATGTAAAAAAATATGGATTTTGCCTCAAGTGAATATGATATTTCAATGCATTAGACGTTATGTGAATAAACAAATTCATATTAAAATCTTATTTCTTGGCCTGTTGCCCTAAAAAAAAAAAGCTGTCATGCAAAAATTTCATTTTACAGTCTCATAGGTGGAGAGAAGGATGCAAAAAATACCAGCCCATGGCCTGTTTATGACAATCAAAGACAGTAGTGGGTAATGAATTATTCTGTGTGAATCAGCAGAGTAATAAAGAGCCAGGGCTCACTGCGAGGCAGGGCTGCTGAATTAACTCCTCTCACCTCTCACAGTCACAACCTGGAGATCTGACATCCCCAAACTCATTTGCACACAATCTTCTCCTATAGCTCCTTCTAACAGACATGGAGCTTGTTTTTCCCCATTACCTCAGGTAAAGCACAGATTTTCTGGGTCATTTAGTCATTCCTTCCTCCCCAAGGTCTTGTTTCTCATGTTTTGAAGAGAAGCATTCCTGCTACATACAGGCCAGATTTATGACTAAAATTAGGCTGTTCTGCTTCCAAGTGGGGAAAACAACCCACCTTTCAAAGACCTGAAATACAGAACAAGAGGGACAGGTTCTAGGCAGTAGGAGAAAGAGAAGATTTACATGTGGCAGCACCTTTTCAGTTTACGAAGGTCTTGCAGTTCCCATCTTTATATTTAACATGGAAGTTTTCGTATACCTGTTATTAATACTAGTAATCCGATATAAGATTACTTGAAGAATATTTTAAGTATATCTAATTCAAACTAATAGTTGTGGAGTTGTTTTTTGTTTAGTGAACTTAAGGCAAGAAATGGAGAGAGGGACAAAAAGACATAGACCATAGTACAATAAAGGTGGAAATCACATCATTATGTCTCTCTCTCTCTCTCTCTATATATATATATAGAGAGAGAGAGACCATGGCACAGGAACAGCAGAGGGATAATTGGTGTCATTTGCTTTCTGTGCTGGGCAGTCTGGAAAGGTTAATCATGATTACCAGATGTTACACACGCAGTGCCATCTTAGTGAGTGCATATGCAAAATATATTACTAATTGTTGTTCTAAAGGTCTTTAAACTGCTGAAATGTAGGATACTGGTACAAAATAAGAATATATTTCATGCAAAGCAAAAATACATAAGAATATTGTTCAAGAATGTGTTGTGGGTTATTTTTTTTTTAAATTAATATAGTTTAATTAAGCTGTGGTTGCAAAAGTAAATCATGAGCGTTCTTGAAATAGAGTGTTTTTGCGTAAATCCATTAGAGCACAGAACCATGATAAAATCTGAGCATCACAGAGTAATTAACAAATTCTGGTGTTGCAATGATCATCCAAACAACACAATCATCCAAACAGGAGATTTCTTGCCCATCCCTGTCTGCAGGCAGTTTAAACAGGATGTGATTACAGAAAACCACCAGAGATTGCGCAGTCCAGACAGTTCTGGTTATTACCAAGAATTTTGTACTGTGCTATGGCTGCAAGCTGGCATATATGTACATCCCTCACACTGCTCCACTCCCACCAGTGAATTCATGGCAAGGATTAATTTAGGCTATACATCTAATGCAAGAGAAAGTCCGAAGCATTGGAAAAAATGAAGAATGTCCATTTTAGGACAGTATGGTTTCACTTACTAAACTACCTCTGTTAAAGCAATATCACTGATATAGTAAAAAATTAAAGTTCAGAAGCCTTGTAAGGACTTCTAATTCTTAATATTTACCCTCAGCAACTGTGCATAATAGATCAATTTTATCCCACATGGAGAATCATTACCTTTTGACTCTGAATTTGCAGAGCAGAATTTAAGAGCTGCAGTCTGTTTCCCACATGATGGAAGACTAAGTATTTCCATCAAGATTGCCTAGTCTGAGTGATATTTTTTGTCACTGCACTATAAAACTTTTAAAATATTGGGAACTTATAATGTTTCACAGTGTTGAAAGTATCCCTTCTGGATTTACTGAGGCATCCCAAACCTTTCATAGTCTTCCAGTCACACAATGCAGAATAGTTGGTCTTCCTGTGCACATCCAAAAATATTATTCACAGCTGTGTTTGGACACATATTTTAGGACTGCTAAAAACAGGGCTGGATGTAGCTGCCTGTGGCTGCGATGTGGGTGGGAGGCTGTGCAGAGACATTTATCACCACAGGAAATTCTCCCTTTCTCTTTTTTATTTCATTAATTTTCCCTAGATTTATATAGGACACATGAACGGTGCCCTAGTTAAAGCATCTTTAGTTCTCAAAATGGCAGCAATACCAAGCATGTCCCCATCTGACAGCCTCCAGCTCCCATGCTCAGGCTATATTGTACAGCATAATCTGCAACAGCAGTTTCCTTGTGTCCTCATGACCCTGTGTTTTTTGGGGCCCCAGAGATACTTGGGAAACATAAAAATAACAACAGAACTGTAGAAGGTCTAACAGTAACCTAGTTTACCACTAAATCTCTGTACTTGGTAATTTTTGAAGATTACGTGTGGTCAGTACCATAACATTGGAAGATGTTCTATACACCATCTGGGAGAACCCTATGGCAAAAACTGTGTAGCATTCTGTACTTCTTTATAAATCAATTAATTCATAACCTACACTAGAGTCAATTCCAAGAGAACAATTTCAAGATATGAGTCATGGTACTTTATCAAGTCCTATCCAGTTCTACTGAGGTTCACACAATAGTGAATTACCACAATGATTATTTAGCATTTGTTCACAGTAGGCATAGTTCCCTAATAGTTGTAATTTAATTGCTGGAAACAATCAGTTGGGGTTTTTGGACATCTTTTACAAGCAACTAAAAGTGTTCTTCCTCAAGAGAGGTTTTAGGCCATAGGAACATACTTGATGGCTAAATTGGAAATTCAATCTTAACATCCAAAGATGTAATTATTGTATCACTTGTAACGATGGTTAAAAAAAAAACAACAAATTAAGCCTCTGCAAAAGGCAGCTTTTTGTCATATAAACCTTATTAGAAAACAAAATATAGAGGGTATTTGATATCAGTTATGACTGGCCAACCAGATAGATTTCTACCACATCAAATTTCTTGCCAGTTTTGTTTCTATGGAAATAACTAAGAAAAAATATACTTAGAGCCTGGGGAATAGCTCTGTACTCTCCAAGCAGCTCCACTGATACAGTTTAATCTTAATCTCCAGAGTAAAAGAGCACCTGAAAATAAAAAGGTTAACCAGACATTCACTGTATTAACACTTTTTCTCTACTTCTTTGTTAACTAGCTCTGGAAAGCCAATGCAAAGGCAGAGGAAGCAGTCCCTTCCCTCTCTTTGCCTGCCCAGCAGCATCTCCTTTGGGATCTGTGCCAAAAGGTGTTCCCAACTGCAGTGTGGTTGCTTCCGGATACTCCTGACACCCTCTGTCCTCCAACAGCTTATTTGCTCTTATATACCTAGTGAAGTGATTCATGACTGGTAAACCTCCCTTTTCCATTAGGAGAAGCTGTGAAATGTAAAGCAACCTGGAACTTGCCTGACAAAAACGAATCAATGGATAATTGTGTTTACATTGGAAAGGAAGCAATTAATCAATTCCAGCATGCACATTTATTTGCAAGAGTAGATTATGAAGGCAAAGCAATCTGTTAGGCTCTGCTTTCTGATTTTCTGTTGGGATTTGCCTTCAGATTTACCTGTGTGCGTTTCAAAACACTGCCAACTGTGATAACGAAAATAGCAACTAAACAATGACAGAAATTGGTGCCACGAGAACATTCTTTATGAAGGAGGCACATAAATGAAGTTATAGTTTACCTAGCACCTGGCACATGAGCCTCTTGCGCAAGAGTTCTTCCTCTCACATTACTTTCAGCCTCCCTCGAACTCAGCACCTCTTGAGCAGCAGGTCCTGAGACAAAGCAGTCTTGGCTCCCTGCAGAGAGCCCGTGGTTCCCAGCTGCCCACCAACTGGGATGTGTGAGACAGTCAGCATGAAGGGGTTTGAAAGCCCAGGGGAGATGTACTTTTCCACAGTAAGGCATAACTTTGTCAAGAAAGTATTTGTTGGTTTTGCATAAATGCAGGCTAGCAACAACATTCCAATTAAATGAATGGTTATGAAATTTATATCATTTTTGTAAGCAACTTTTGTGAACCATTACTGTCAAGTAAGCAAAAAACATTCAGGGTCTATCCAACTACTTTCAATAGCTATTGAAAATTGTTTATCGCTATTAAGTTTCTCTGTGAACTTCTTCCTTCTGACAGAAGTAAACCATGGCAGAGTTCAGACTTCCCAGAATTCAACCTCACCACAGAAGCTCCTTGCCAAATCCACATCTGAGACAATGAAAGATGATCTGTTCCAAAGCATCCAGCTATAGCTGTGGGGGAATTCAAGATACAATACAATATGAAGACATTTTTGATTTAAAGATAAAAATGTGGACTATACATAATTCTAACCAATCTTTACATTGATTTTATGTTCTTGCAACCGCTCTCTTTCAAAGGGTGAATGTCTATAAAATACAAAACACTTACTTGTAAAAGCAATGATTTTTGGAAGAGTAACACGACATTAACCTAATCTTTCCTGTT
This sequence comes from Neopelma chrysocephalum, assembly GCF_003984885.1. Classification (NCBI taxonomy): domain Eukaryota; kingdom Metazoa; phylum Chordata; class Aves; order Passeriformes; family Pipridae; genus Neopelma; species Neopelma chrysocephalum. Next base: position 7,450,598 of record NW_020897717.1, read on the forward strand.
TAATCAGTAGACAGAGCAAATGGGATAAAACATGACTGTCCACATCCTCTGTGGCTTGAACTCAGAGAGAAAGTTGATAGGGAACATGTTGGTGGAGGAGAAAAAAGGGAAACAAGACTTTTTATGCACAAAGCACAGCTCTGTTATCAGGATGATTAAAGCCATTTACTGTAAAATAACAGCCTTCCAGATCCTTCCAACATCCTGAACTCATTCTGCTGTTCTGCTGTAATTAGATGAGTTTCAAATGTTGTAAAATATAAGCCTGTTTATGGAAAAATGTTCTGCTAATCAAGATGTCTCGGTGCATTTGGTATAAGTTTTCATTTCTATTCCTTCTAACATCTGTCATATAGGGGAGCCAATGGAGTTTTGCAAAAACATATCTAATACCTCTGCAACTCCAGCTTGTTACATTGAAGAACAGAAAATTCTCTAAAAAACAAGTAAAGGTAGGATGGCCGTCAGGCATACCCTCTCTGTGTGCATGTATGTCTGGGTTCACATCCTCTGGGACAGGTTGAGAGTGAACACAAATCTCCTGTAGCCCTAAGAAGAGTTCTGTCTTTCTTTAAAAAAGTTTAGAAGAGAGGAAATAGCAGAGCTACCAGCACCACTGCTTTTAGATCTCTCCATTCCTTTTGCTTTCCTTACAATTCATAGCTTACAAAGGAAATTTTCTGGTGGCTGAAAGGTTACGTGTTTTTTATTTCAGTCTCTCTTGTAAGTTTTCTTATTCCAAGTTTTCCTAATTCTTTTGAGGCAGCGAACTGTTGGTCAGTGGCTATTGATTACAGTTCCATTTTTGTCTATTCCATCAGTCATTTCACTGTCCCAAGTGCTTTCTGCAGCACAGTGAGGAGATGAGACCTGTCCTCCACAGCCCCTGCTCGCCAGCTCTTACTGGTGACCTTTGCTCTCTCGCACAGTGTGAGGGCTCTTTGCTGCAGGGCCATGTCATCACCCTAGTCATGTTTCAGAGTCACTTTCCAAGGTCATTGACTCCTGCTCAGGAGTTTTGGTTAGCAGCTCAAAATTGCAGTACATCTCGGGGCTCAGCAACGTCGGATATCCTCCTTGGGTTTTGACAATGCTTTTTTATAACTAACATTTTAAGACCATTTTAAAACAAATACACATATACCAAATGCTAATACTCAAACTAATGATTTGGGCATGGGTGTCAGGACCCTGAGTGCACTAACAGGCCTCACTGTCCTTTCCCAGCCTCCTCTGGATCTCCCCCTACCCTGCCTCTTGCCCAGGAGCCCCATTTCAGCTTAACTTGGGGCTATCAGTCCCTGTTCTGGTGACACTGCAGCTATGCCAGTCTCCAGTCCTACCTCTGGCCCCGCCTCAACCCTATGTTGTGAATAGCTTGCCTTCAGGATGAAGTCTTTGGGTGTACCCTATAGCTGTGTCCCCATCCCTGCCTCCTTTTGCTGCTGTCAGAGATCCCTGTGTGGATATCAGACCCAGTTCATCCTCTCACGGTGCCAGGGGCTGCTGATGGACCCTGCTAGAGCTCTCTACCTGTGGTGACTGGATGTTGTGGAACTACACTCCATAGATGAGGGTCACCTTAGCTCCTAGCCCCTCAAGATACCCTGGTAACACACAAGTTACAAGGGGGAAAAAAGACCTGGAGATGTCTTGGTGCATACAGATGCATCATGGAAATAGTTCATAAATGGAGAAGATTTAGGAACTAGAATATATCTTTTGAAGAAGCAAGACTTGATTAGCAGGACGTAAAGGCAGAAATTTTGCCAGAGGAATTGTAATGGCACAATATAGATGTACATATGTTTATGTATACATGGTGGAGGTTCTGCTTTCTCCAGAGCTGAACAAAGCTTTAAGTTTCGAGGAAGTGTGGATTTCTTCAAATGCACTTAAGGGATGAATCTTTTCACTGGTAATTATGTACCATTTTCTGCAGCCCAGTAGCATGATATAACCTGCCAGGATTAAGCGGCAGCCATCTGCTCCCTATCCCAGCCCGAGTGTAGTTGGCTGCCAAAGTGAATTACCTGCATCGCTAGAGCCTGCAGCGAACTACACAGCATAGGCAGCTCAAGCCAGATCACCTCATCAGATCCTCTCTCCACACACAACCACCGATTAATAAGAGTAGCAATCCATCACAGACAGCTCCAGGAAGGCTACCATCACGCATCCAAGTACCACTGGAAGCCTTGAGTCCAGTTAGACTAGATATTTTATGAGTGAAAAAACCTGTGGCATGGACATGCCAGTGTAAATATCCACATTGCATCCTAGGGCTTAAAAAGTAGAATCGTTCACTGTGACCATTTGTCTCAAGACTGAACAGATAACAGCTGCACTGTAGTAATTCCTGACCCTTCAGAATGCTTCTAATCAATGAAACAATACAAGGAAACAAACAGATGCAGAAGCAGCAAGAGACCAATCAAACAACATTTTTAATACCCTTAATCAGGCATGCCTATAGAAGATGTTCAACATTTAGTAAATTTGGATCACAGTCTCAGGTCTTCTGATTTACAAAGAATTTGGTTTCAAGATAGATTCAGTCCATATTAATAATAATTGACATTACCTAGTAGGGGCTGCAGTGCTTTTTTCTACCATCTATAAAGGCAAGTCTTGATCTGAACATCAGAGTTGTTTGGAAAAGAAATGCCAACCCTTTGCTGTTTTCTTTTGGTAATGCTGGAAATGCTGTTTCTCATAAACAAATTGATCCAAATTCTGCAAACTACCAGTTTTGGTTCATCTACTGCGCACTAACATGAAATCCTTGTTTGCTACAATTTCAGGAAGTTACCAACCAGATTTTCAATGCAGAAGGTTTGGTATGCTTATCACTCTCTGCCTCCCTTGTTCTTATACCTTTCCTTAAGTTTTAGTCACCATTTGCATCAAAGATATACTATGGGGTTAGATGGACCTTGGCATGACACATCTACTCTAGTGTTTCAGTAACTGAAGGAGAGCAAGTTTCTGAAAGAGATTGTTATTCATTCAGAAGAACATGGTTTTAAACATAATTTCTGTTCAAGTGGAAAGCTCATTTTTTTCCCTTGTCTTTTATTCAGAAGATTATTTACCTTTATGTTTTCACTGGAACAAGTATTTCAGCATGGATTCTTGTAAAACTTTTAATTGAGACTACTGAATAACTTAGTTTAGATTATTTATTCATTATTAAAAGCAGTAATCTTAATAGTCAAATGTCCAAGATGGAATGAAACAGGCCAGAAAAGAACATCATAGAGGATGTAACAAATATATTTTCCAAAAGAAAAAAAAAAAAGGGAGGGGCGGGGAGGATGAACTGAGCTACAGTAACATATTGTGGTGTCAACAATACCAATATTGGCAACAATATCCCTGTATGTTCCATTACAGGAGGAAATGTCGTAGGCAGAACTAATGTGGGAATGTTTGATTTAGACAGAGAGGTTTTAAGCTGTTGGCAAAAGCAAGAAAAATTAACATCTGTATTTGGCCATTAACAGAAGTTCAGCTGATGCACTTTGGGGTGCAGTTTCAGCAGGCACATGCAGGTGGATGGTATATTCAGGGAGAGGGAATTCAAGCACAAGAAACAGTAGGAGGGCTAGTGACATACTGAGATATCTAGTAGCAATACTTTTTTTCAGTTTTTGATGTCAAGACACACTCTCTCCAATTTACTGTTGCTCATATGGATAATTTCCTCTTTGAAATCAAAATCAGTTCAAAGCAAAGAGTGGCAGCCAAATTCAGGTAACAGACAATAGATCTGCACCAAGAACATCAATAGATCAATGCTGTTTTTCAGTGACTGCTGGGAGACAAATGACCCTGTCACATGGTTATAAAAGAAGAGTCTGTCAGCTAAACAAAACTATTTGTATTTAAATGAAGCTGCTTCTTCTTTATCTATGATGTTTACAAGAGATGAGCAGTGATCGGAGCACTTTCTGTCTGCATGAGAAGAGTGAAATTTCTTCAATGTTTTGTAGATGTTCTGGTGACACCCAATGGTTAATGGAAAAGACATTATGTTACTCTGGCCTTTTGTCAGACTGATTTGGAACATCCATAGGTCTTTTTATTTGATTAAAAAGTTACTGTTTTTTTCTTTTTCTCTTTTACCTGGTACCTTGTAGTCTGGAACAAGGAGTCTAACAGCCTTGTATTTGTTCTATCGCATATTTCAGCTCTCTGTTATTACATGACTTTAATTTACCTATCAGTAAAAAATGTTTGATTAAAATAGACATGGGTGGGTGTGTGGTAAAATTGCCACTTGAAACAGCAATCTAAAATGGGGTTAAGAAAAATTATGTCCTTATGATTAATTGGAGTACTTTTTTATTTGATGTGAAGTACATGCTAATGACTGCTTTTAACATATTCCTGTTGCTTCTTCTTTATTTATCTGTCCACAAAGTCATTTGATTGAGTAACTGCTGTGAGTGGGGCTTTATATAAATATACTTTACAAAAACAGAGGAATAGGATTACTGTAAATTTATTAAAGTAACAGATTCTGGCAGTGGCAGTCCAGCAAAAGCAAGAAATTGAGTACATGAGCCTTAATTTTTCTGCCTTTTCATTCAACTGACATTGGCACAGAAGCTCCATTCTGCAAATAGTGGGAGTTTAAATTATGGAAGGAGTGAGTTCAGTCCATACTGTACATGAAAATGTTCAAACAAGCCATTAACTAGATCTTCCAACACCTCTTTCCATCCCCTGACACTTTAAACAACTCTCTCCTCTGACTGATGCACAAACTGGGTTCAGAGAGAAAGATTTTTCAGTGAGAGAACTGCAAAGGGACTGTAGAATACTTGTTGTCACAGGATGGCACAAGATTTGGTCACTCCCATCAATGCAAGGGCTGTCTTAAGCTACCAGGAACACCAGGAGTGTCTGTCTTTGAAAGCAGAGAACATTTATCTTCCATTGTTCCCATATGCAGAAAGAATTCAAAAATAATAAATACTATATGTATATTTCACCCTTAAGAATAACAAAAGTCACACGAATAATACATGGACAAATGAAGTTGACCCAAGTGGTTATTTTTCAGCCTTTGGTAGACAGTCTGATGGGGATCTCTGAAACGCATCTAAAGAGGCTATGAAAGTTAAACCAAGTTCCTTGTCCATAAGACTACAACATTTGCATGGAGTCCAAAGATCCACTTGAAAACTTTAGGAAAAATGTTTGAAATGCACTGATTTCGATAACATCACCAGTCAGGGTTTCTTTTCTTCGCCCCATCCCTGGAGGTGTTCAAGGCCAGGTTGGGTGGGGCTCTGAGCAACCTGGTCTAGCCCACAGCAAGGGCATTGAAACTACATGATCTTCAAGGTCCCCTTCCAGTCCAAACCATTCTATGATTCTATGAAAAAGAGAGAGAGAGACCTATCAGACAACTAAGATCTAAGAAGCAAATGGCTATTGAAATAGTAGGATTTCATGTTCTATTATTATCAGGGGGAAGGGGAAGGAGGCAGTTTCCATATGAATCACTTCTTTTCTTATAACATCTGCCATTAGCATTTTTGCTGTTACTGTTCTTTTCCTTATCTCATTGCTATTTCCAGTAAACTGTTCTTATCTCAACCTGTGATCTTTGCCTTTTGTGCCTCCAATTCTCCTCTCCATCCCACAGCAGGGAAGGGGTGGGGAAAATGAGGGTGTGAGAGAGCAGCCTGTGGTTTGCGGAGTCTGGGTGGGGGCATTGACCTGAGGAGTACCTTTCCTAAACACTACACCCTGTAAGAAGGCCGGAAGGTGAGGAATACACATATTTAGGTCATTATACCTGTGCAAGTAGGATTTGATGGGCAAGTGAGTAGTAAATAAGATGTTGTTTGCGGAACTGCCACCTCTAAATTTCCCCCTCTGTATATAAATTGAGTAGTTTTTTTCATACAATTTGATTTTACATTCATTTTGGTCTCAGGATGCTATCCAGAAAACCTTTACTTAAGTTAAAAAAAAGCTTCTAAGGGAACAGCATAATACCCTCCATGAGATATCCTGGCATGGCCCAGGTTGTGCAAATACTTCCCTGTGCTCATGGTAGCAGTGCTTTAAGCTGTACCTGTCCCAGTGGTGTGGTCCAGGGAAATAGGCAAATCAGTAGAAAATTCAGAAGAGCCTCATGAACTCAGAATATTCTCAGGCCTTCTCTTTTCTTTTGCTTCTGCAGACTTGATAACATGTAATGAGCCATACCAGATAGTTTCTGGATGGGCGAGAAAGACCTGGTTTCACTAAAAGCAGGGATGAGAGTTAGGAGCTATTCCAAAGATAAAAACTGTGACTCCTGGAAGGTGAATGGCTGCGTTAAGAAAAGGCTTGACTAAGGACTTCAGACTGATCATCAACACATGGGTGGATTTTTCTGAATGGGAGAATGGAAACAAGTAGTTTGAGGTGGGGTAAGATGTGAGACAGAATTCCTTGTCAGAGCTTATGTAGATAAGAAGAGAATTAAATAAAGGGCAGGAGCAAGGAGAACTGTTGCAGAGATAGAAAATGTTGTCCAGCATTTATGTAGAAAAAATTACAATGGAAAAGACTATAAATTGTTAAAGAAAGAAAAGGGGGGCAAAGTACAGAAGATATGATAAAGACCACAGAGAATAGCCTTTTCCCTCCTTTCCTCTGCCGAGATTGTGTTCTGCAGTAGGAACAAGGGAATCTCATCTCATCTCAATCAACTCCTGCCCAAATCATGTTTGTTTGGCTTATACACCCCCCTACTGTGTTTTTATTTTCACTCAAAGTTCTGCTGAAGTTCTCTGGTGGTGGAGAGGCATTTCTCACTGGAGCGTCTGATACAACCAGATCAAAAAAGTGGCCATCTTACTTCTTTTTAGAGGTTAGTATGAGTAAGGAATAAGTCTGAAGCCTGTTTGAGCTCAGTTCAGTTCAATATTATACGGCTTAATTATAAAGTTTCTGTCATTATCTGGTCTTCTGAGCAACTTTGTTGCCTTTCAGAGCCTCCTTTGTTCAACATCTCCTGCTACACAGAAATCGCACACTTCATAGGCCTTCTTGTAAGCATCTCACGGAGCGAAGTACAACGACCTGAATCCACAATTTTAAAATAAATATAAGTGCTTGACCATAATCAAATATATCATGGTGTGTACCTTCTCTTATTTGCTGATTGTTTATATTTTGAGTCAGAAATACATTTGCCACTCCTCAGTTTGCAAGAAAATTGCTTTAGTAACAATTTGCCAATACATTCTTAGTTCTTGTGACCTCCATGTTGCAGTCATTTGCTAAATTCTGCCCTTTGCCAGCATTTTAAGCCACAACCTTCTGTTCATTATTAAGTCATTCTAAAAAAATATCAGCAGCTAAAATTAATCTTTGGGAGACAGGAGAAATAGCTGTGAGACTCCGTTATCAGTCTTAATTTTATTCCCTCCCAGTCTCATAATCCTCCTTCCATTTGTTCCAGTAGTTCACTTATCTGCTCCCTGAGGGTACCTCAGAGTAGTCACTTCTTATCTCTTTACCACAAATGTGACATTACTTAAAGTACAGGCTTGAACAATGATATCAGTCACTATGTTTTCCTCTCCCTTTCTCTGTTAATGCACAGGACTAATCCAGCTCACTCTCTTGCACTTGCTATTCACTGAAATAGTTAACAAATACAAGCTGTTTTCTGTGGGTTTTTATTTTTAAAAAAACATAATTATCTCTCGATAGATCACAGTGTATTTGACTATGTAAGATAAGTTAATTTGAATATTTGTTTAGCATTTTTTCATTATGAAAATGGCATTTTACCAGTAAGCTTGAGAGCAAAGGATGACAGCTGGGCTGATGGTAGAGTAACCTCTTGTCCTGTGGGATTATTGCCAGGGCTGCTGACGAAAGTCAAGTTAGAAAACACTCCCACACTGAATATCTACCCCGGGATTCTAAATCAGAACACTTATTCCTGAACATAAAGCTTTCTGCCAAAATCAGACAAGAGGAATTCAACTTGCAGGGTCAAGTTTGTAAGACGTCATCAGTAAAGGACTATAGCACCATGGCTTCAAGGACCAGATGGTAAACTAGGAAAAAATATAAAATACCAGGATTGTTCACCATCCAAATTATGCAATAAGCATTTATATTATACATACCTTTTGATAAAACATTTATTCTACAGTTGGCAAGGAAAGAGAAAGGGTTGTTCACTAAGAACAGCTGTAAAGGAAGAGCAAGTTCCACACATCAAATCCACACATCAGAGAAGACATGAGAGAAGATAAGGTTGTCTAAGAGAAGAGTAGATCAATAAATGCCAGTGTATGATGGCTGACAGAAAAACTGGTGAGGAACAGGAAGTTAGGAAACGCAAGGTCTTTATGGAGACAGGGCAAGAGGAACAGAAAAGTAGTGGCATGGTCAAGCTGCAGGGTGGGGTGTTGTTACCAGTTCAATACTCAGCTGCTTTATCTGCAGTTCCCTAGAAAATTTGATTTGTTCAGTCAAAGTAATTTGAGTCATATGCTTAGAAGGCAAGTATAACAGTTATTTCTTGATAAATTAAATCTTCTATACCTGTAACTTAACCAATGTTTGCAGAGCATCTGTAGAAAAATAACTACATTCCTTCAGGGCTCCTGGTGAAACAAATCATGTCTCAGGGAGATAGGTCTTAGTTTAAGTGCACCGCTCCAACAGCAAAGACCAGAAAATACGTAGAAATAAAGACCTAGCAATTTGGTTTGCACAAGAGCACATCACGGTGTTCAGTGAGAATAACAAATTTTATGTTGACTCTTTTGATCCTCAGCTTTTTGCATCAGGGGCAGTACCTCCTCTCTGTGGGTGTAGGAATCAACAAGCAAGGTTGTTGCCATCAAACTTGTTTTTCAGAGCACTAACACAAGAATGCATTTCCTGTTATTGGGAAGCCTGGAAATTACAGCCACAAAATAATAAAAATGCAATTACTGGGAGAGCTAGGGAGAAGTTGTCTGCCTACAGTCACTTATGTTACACTTCAGAAATGATGGAATTTTTAATCCATTCTTGAATACCACTTGAAAACAACGGTTGTCAGCTCAGACAAAGTCTTCAGCATGCCCTGGTAGTCCTTGTCCAAGGCTGGTGAGCCCATGGGTGCCTACTGCACCCTGCTCAGTCACAAACCACAGAGAGGAGAAGTCAGAAGTGAGCCCAGTGTGAAAGTGAAGGCCAATGGCGAACCTGGAGAGGTTCTGAACTCTAGAATTCCATGAGCTGCTTGAATTGGTCTAGGAACTCTTCCAGCCTTAAATCAGACTAGAAATTAGGACATAAAACACATGGCATATGTTTTCTAGTGTATGCCTGCAGGAGGCTAAGCAAAGCATTTGACCCTGGATTTAATATCTGAATGTGCTTTTTCACATTTTGCTGAATACAACCAGAGGTTTGTGTTCCCTGTCAGTGCCACGCACCACCTTACAGCATGCATTATTTCTGACAGCTTGTTTTATGATCTGGGATGATTTCATTCCCACTGTGGAAAGCAGGAGCAGGTCTTCTCTGTCTCAGTGTATCCTGCTTGCCTCTCTCTCAAACCATGGTTAGCTGCTTTAGCTCCTATAAGACACCTTCTGACAAATTTGTGCTTTAGATAACCTAATCGTTCTTAGTGCATGCTATGAAATCTCTCCTGCCAAATGAATTCTGTATTTCAGTCTGACATTTACAGAATATTATGTAGGCTATTTAAAAGAAAAAAAATTAGGTCTGGTTTGTGAACCTATGGAGTAATAATTTTTATTTTATTTTAATACTAATATTAATAATTTTAAAATGCAAATTTAATGTACAGTTTAATTTTAAAGGTATGATAAATATTAGATTTAAATATTTCAAATTATTATTTTTGAACTCTGAGAGAGTTTAGAATTATTCAAATAATTACTGGCAGCTTACTGATACAGTACAAGTAACTCTTCAAGTTTGCCTTTTAAATTTAGTCAATAGGATTATAAGTGGCTGGACTAAGCCCTAGCTACAATTCTCACATGATCAAGTGAGGTGTACGCACCACTGCAGTTTAGTGAGCTGCCTACACTTAAATCTGATTGAAGCTTAAGTAGATCAGAAAGATGGTCAGCCTGTGACATATTCTCAAATGCCAAATCCCCAAAGGAGGAAGAGAAGCCCTCAGATTTTAATAATTTATCTTTAAATGGCTTGGTTAGTCAGTCCAAACCAAACAAAGAATATGTTCTAATTAAACAACCAAAAAATGCTTTCAGATCTTACCAGGAAACTCATACAAAATTACATCCTTATGTTTCTTTAGCATGGTTTAATGCCTGCCTTTAATCCTTGATTATGTAGCAGTGCTTTAATCCAAGATAAATTGCAAGAGAACAACAAGGACCTCAAGAGTTTTGATTTTCAGATTCCGTTTGGTCTAAAGGCACACTATGCTCTTAGAATACCTCAGCAGAAACCTTTAGATCCCTGTAGAAGGCATGGTTGACTTGGTATTATTCCAGGCTTTGTCTAGAAAAGATATTCACTTTTAACTTTTATGCTCTGCACAGTTACAAAGTTTAATCAGTCTTTGGTGTGCATACCCAGAGTGCCTTGAGCACTTAAACAGGATTCAAAGTCATTTTGCTCATCAGTGGGACAATTTTTAATCCTCATGTATGTCTCTGATGTCTGCTAATTGTCTCTTCAGATCTGAACACTGCTTTTACTCTGTTTACACAGGCTATCAACAAAGCAGCTTTCCTCAGTAAATTGTTATTTTTTCCGCACTGCAAATACCAAATATCCCGCTTGTAGTTACTTTAACTCCTACAGTTGACACAAATAATACTGAACAAATACTTAAAAAACCCAAAATCAATATCTCTAGATAAAGACAGAAAATATAACTGGGGAATATTCTAAGTGTTTTTTTTGAAAAGTTAGTTAGATAAGGATAATTGCTGTCATGTTACAGATATAAAGACAATGATACACATGAGCCATATTTTATTTCCTTGATAATTTTTACAGCAGAAGTGAGCAATGACTTAGTCAAATTCACAAAATATCAAAATTTGCTGAGGTTAGAATTCTATCTAGGAGTGAGTTTTAAGCTCAAGAAAATCAAAAGTTTAAAAGCCAAAGATCACAGGTACATAGCAGACACCAGAAATGCAAGGTTTGGTTGGGAGGGTGTCCCACATTTGATGCACTTCCCTCAAATTTGGCCTCATGACAACCTCAGAAATAAAGAAAACGATTCCTTCCAATTCAGCTGGCCAGAGCTGAGATTGCAGAAAAAAAATGATGCTTAAGTGTCACATACAGCAGTGGTTTTTTGCAGTCATTCCTTTTCAGAATAAAATTGGAAACACAATCACACCACTGTTTTGTAATGAGACCTCTAATCAATCATTATTATGATAACAAATGTAACACTATTCACCTGAGCCGAATGTAAATTAGAGACCGCGCTATAATAAATCCTGGCTAAAATATTAAACTCAATGAAATTACATTCATTAATTCAAAAAATAAATTATCCCCTGACATGTGAAAAGCTCTATGCTGTCATGTGAGAGCAACTGAAGTCTTTGGGAATGGTTAATGGAGGACAATAGTTTTTTTCAAAGTTTGGAAGGTCTGCCAAGTGTTTAGAGAACATTCTTCTCTAGATACACTTGAAAATATGAATAAATACTTTTATATTCAAAATTTACTGGATGGTCTTAAATAAAAATAGATTTTTTAAAGTTCTATCTCCGCATAAAGAAGGGAGAGGAATTTATTGAAAGAGCATGTTGACTCCCAGGGGATATTAATGCTGTTCCCAATAAAGACTGCAAATCATTGCAAGCCCATCTTTAGCCTGGGTTTTCCACACAGTTTCCTCTCCTTTGGGTCCTCCTGCTTCCTGTCAGATTTTGACCTTGCAAGCACTCAAGAAATGTTCACACTGGATGTGAAACTGGTAAGGTATTACTCTCTCCACTTTACTTACCTTCCAGTTTCTCACTTGTAGCCCCAGGATTTGTGTCAGCTGGGTGTACCATGAGATTATTTCAGCAGTAAACTTGTGGAGGCTAGGTCCCTGTTTGCAGAAAAGCATCCACCCCCTTGCCAGCTGGTGAGGTTACCCATGGAGGGGTGTGAGGCTTTGATTTGCACTCCTGAAGCTTATCTGTGTTTTACATAAAGAGGCACAGACACAGTATACGTGGCTGGGAATCCATGTTTTTCTGCTCCTGAGCAAAAGCCACTGAACTGCTGAGCCAGGTTTACACTTACTGTTACAGTCTTGATTTCTTCACTATCCACTGCTATGTTTGAAAAGGAGACACAGAGGACATGTCTCCCACCCACTTTCCTCCAGTAGGATTTTCTTAAAATTGAAGAAAGAATGGAAAAAATATTCACCCTTACTGTTACAGTCTTGAGGTCTTCACCAGTCACTGATGTGCTGGGAAAGGAGACACAGAGAATGTGTCTTCCACCTACCATAACCTGACCAGTAGGATTTTCTTAAAGCTGAAGAAAATAATAGGTCTGTGGATTCACTCCAGCTTTAATGCTTGGTTTGTGAGAACACCACTTACGTGGCTATTACTTGCCAAACTTCTTTGGACATATTTTTCCTCCTGAACTGATGATCTGAGCTGATCGCAGACAGCAAAGAATTGTGGTAAAACACAAGAAAACATATGAGCAATGTGAGCAGCTGATAAAAGTCAAGGCAAGGAGGCAACAATGACAGTTGCCACATTTAGATGACTGTTACGAAAAGGGGAGTAAATGCTTTGGTCTCTGTGAAAAAAAAAATTCTTAGAGAGGTAGTAAATTGAATATTAGGGAAAAATTCTAATAATACAGATGGAGAAACAGAGACACAGGTTACCAAAATGGTGTTTCTAAATTCCTAGTCAGGGGGGATTTTAATATCAGGGCATAACTCGGACAAAGACAGGACTAAAGAAAGTTTATGAACTGGAAATGGAGGTGGCCTCTGAACAGCGATGGTCTGTAAACAGCGGAACGCTTTCCCAGGGACACTCCTCTCCCTTGCATGGCTGACTCTTGCCTGGGTATGTAAACATATTTGGCCATTTGTACTGGGACATGAGGCACAGCACAGCCAAGCACGGTGCAGAAAAAGCAAGAGTGGCTGTGAGGATCACATGCTACCATATCTTGTTTTTTTCATAAACAGGTATCGTGAGGCAGCTGAATGCAGCATATGTATTAAAAGTTCAGGTCACTGCTCCCCCCTTAAAGCTCCACCACAAAACCTTCCCTTTCCCATGATCCTGCACATCTCCAGAGCCCAGGAAGGTCTGTCCACCAACAGCACAGCTCCCAAGTACCTCACCACAGCAATCTGTTGTGCACATCTCACGGAACAGATGATTTACCAGAAACTGAGATCCATGGGTTTCTGTGGACTTTCATTTCCTATTTCATAATACCTCTAGTTATCCATACTGGAATGCATGATGAATACATCTATACAAGCTTAGTGGAAAAAACATACTGGGCATTATCCATTTTATATTTTTCAAAGGCTCAGAATGTTGGCCAAGTCAAAACCAATTTCCACTGAAACTCTCCAAAGTCCTTCCCAATGAAAGCTATAATCCTTGCCAAATGTCAGTTCTCAACTGAGCTATTCAAATATTAATTTTTAAATGTTTTCATGAAGACAAAAATATTTTTTTTTGTTATTTTTACATTTACAAACAGAACACAGGCATCTCATCAACATTTATTGGACAATGAAAAAGGGCTGCCTTTCCCAAGCAACATTTTAGCCTCAAAAGGGAGAGATTTTTCCTGAATGAAGAGGAAATTTTTGGCTACCTTTATCATGCAATCAGTCTCTGCTTTTGCAAGATTGCTGCAGTAAGTTCATAATCAGTTATACTAATATTGATTCCTTGCCAGAATGAGGACACACTGCCACATCAGACTCTGACCAGAGCATCTCCCCGGGTGGCGGAAGGAGCAGCGCTGACAGCACAAGTGCTCATCCCACACCTGCCCTCACACATACTCAGCTCAGGAGGTCATATAAGTTAAAGCAATAAACTTTATAAATACAAAGCCGAATCACATAAAAAATTTAGCAATAATTCATTCATGAAAGAAAGAAAAACAACAAGCACGTCATGACTCATGCTCATTTATGTGTTTGTTTTTGCAGACTCCCAAAAGCCTACCAACAGTTTGCTGCATATAGGAGTATACTAAGCTACCCACAAAAGGTAGATTCAAGACACAATATAAATCACACTTTTCACTGACAGTACCTTTATTAAGGCAGCAAAATGAATTTTTCACTTCATAATTTCATTTAAAAAAGAAATTTACAAGTACTTTATATATTTATGCTGACTTCGTCGCAGCGAGGTACAAATTCCATGTTATCAGTTTTCAGTAAAATTAAAAGAAAAAATACAGCTGACTCAACCTTACTTAGTAAAACTTTATGACAATCTCAGAATATATTTTCTTTAATATTCTAGTTCAACTCTAGCTTTCACCTGGTGTTTGAAGGATCTTATTAGCCTGTGGGAGGAACAAGATTAACAATGATATTCTGGGGGAGGAAAGGGAAAATGATCATAATTAATTTTGTACCTTCTTTTGAAATGTCTTGTTATTATTTGCTATTTTTATAGGCTTCATTAGAACACATGAGAGAATTTCCATCTACTTTTGCTTGATGGTTTAGTGGTTTCATGCACAAGAGCAAATTCAATAGAGGGAGAAAGACAGGTGTCCTGGCAGAGAACTTGGAGTCACCTTCCTTGGCGACAAAGCTCCCAACATACCTGCTTGCACTGCTCGGAGCAGTTGCTTCTCTGGGATGCTGGTATCTCTAGGAGCCAAAGGCACATCACAAACCTAGCCTTGCCAGCCCATTCCTAAGACTGGAATACCATGATCTGGAGGCTGGATCTTCAGCCATAGAAAGCAATCTGGAGAGGATGAAAACACCATGCAAGAAAGCATAGCCAATTCTAATCTCAGCCCCTTCAGCTTTTCCTAATTTTTTCACACTATGAGTAGGCCATATGTTAGTGGTCACACTCTATTATCATCTTGTGACTGAGACTGAAATATCCCTGACAAAAATCCTTCTATTTGTATTTTACTTGGTTTCCATGGCATGACATGACATTTGCAACTCTGTCAATCGTAAGAGCCAGCGAAGACTTATGTTCTATCTCAGTTAAGTCTATGGTCAGGAAAGTCTGAAACAGCTAGATATTTAGTTATGGGATCATGATAAATCTTAAAAACATATTTGTGTAGCCTGGGCTGGAAAATGATTTGAGCTGGCATCAAACACACTTCACAGGAGAGGTTCTTTAAACATGCCACTGCACTGTCATCACAGTCAGTCTGTGGTCTCTAGAAGAGCTGACAAACTTGCTTGGAGGGGGAAGCTGTAACTCTTGAAAGGCACCTTATAGAAGATGTATTTTATTTAGTTCCTTCACTGCATGCAACAAAGGAAAGGAAAGGATAGGGAAGCTAGGAAATGATGTCTTCACCAAACTAAACTTCCTACCAGGAGAAAGAGTCCCTTAGTGAAAATGCATCCTCCTCAAATGCCTAAATACCATCCCCTTTCCTCACTCTATTCAGCAATCTGACATCCTGGATATGAAATGCCTTGAGCATGGACAGACAATTCTCCTTACCTGAGCCTTCAGCATCCTGTAATACATTTTTCCAGTGTTTTAGAAATACTTCTAGTCTAGGAATTGCTGGACTAACTAGTGCTCAGAACAGAATTTTAAAGTAGTCCATACTGTCAAACAAGAGCTGATCTGCATTGTTGCTCTTCCAAAACCTCAGTAGGTTCAGCTGACTGTCATCCTCTCTATTACAAGGTAATGCTATCTTCTACCATTTTCCCAGCAGACCAAAATACAAAGGTTCATACTGGTCACAGAAAGCAGAGACCAGTTCTAGGACTGTATTACCATCTTGTAATAAATATTCTTCTTTTGAAAAAAAGGTCTCTGCTTTTTACTGAGGCATCTGACTAAATTCAGTCCTGCATCAAGATTATTTTTGGCTTCTGCAGAAAGTGTCTAAATAAATCCAGAATCCATTTTCATGCTAATTTATTTAAATTAATTGGATAGACATGCATATTAATTGTATTTTCATTTTCCTTTCAGATATTTTTGGTGAACGGTTAAGCGAGAGGGAAAACATCTGTTCCAGGTAAATGACATACACAAAAGCCATCAACTGGAATATGATGCAAAGGATGGCTGAGCCATTAACATTTCTCTACAAGCGGTGTTTTATGCATCTCAATAGCCTAAGCCTAAATACTATAAGAAAGCCTTTGTTTCTGAATAGTTATGCTAATCAGGGTTAAATATACATAATCAGATACAGAAGATAGACTGAGCTAACAGAAATCCAAAAGGATTAAAGATCAGAAATTCTAATACTGCACTTAACAAAACAAAGGCCAAGTTCAACTTCCAACTCTGCTGGTGCACTGGTTTCAGTGGTATTATTCCAGATTTACAGCAGCATAGCAAAGACCTGAACCTCAGTATAGGCCAAGAATTACATAATATTCCAGCAAAGAATGCGTGTTGTACCTATATCTTAGTTTTATGAATCCTATCATGTTTTTCCCCATCAGATCTAGAATTACTACAGTCCTGCCAAAAAAGTTAATGAAAATAGTGAGAGAACTTAATACAGAGTCAAGGAATATTTTTCAGAAGCATATACCATAGAAAGCAGAAAGAAAAAGGGCATAAGTATATTACTTGAAAAGCAGCTACTTTTGAAAAACGTGCTAATTAGTCAGGATGACAAGATTGTTAAATGACTTATTAAATGAAAAAAGTTTTGTTACCTAGGTAAAGATTTGTTCAACCTACCCACAAGTGGCACCTGTTCACCATTATGCTTAAAAAAATAAAGGATGCCCAACCACCCCTTGCACACTGCAAGTAGACATGATTATTTTGAAGTCTACTTTGTACTTGCAGTGCTTTCCTAGGAGTGAAATCCTGTTAAACGGAGAGAGCGTGCACTGTAAACACTTAAAGACTTATCAGCAAGCAAAGCACTTTCTTTGATTTTTTCCATGAAGTTTTATTTCCTATTCTAGCCTCCACTGTTTCTATCAGGCAAGATCTAAAGCCCCATGATAGATAGAGGAATATATGTGGAGTTAATTACAGGGCCTGGAGAGCAGCCAATAAGATACACTGCTATGAAACATTTACTCACATTCCGTAGGTCATATGAACAACATTAATGGAATTCCCAGTCTCAAGACTGCATGGAAATAAAAGTGGGGAACCTCCTATAGGAATAGAAAAATGTAAGCTAAAAATGGAAATTCAGACAATAGGGAAGGGAGGTTTAGGATTTATTAATGAAAGAAAATGTGCTGTGATGAAGTGAACATGCAGCTTTTTTACTTATATGAAAAGAGTAGGTTTTTAAAATCCAGCATGTGAGTATGCAGCATTAAAATATAGGGACTAAGACGCTGCCAGCAGGTGAGCCTTCTCTTCCTGGCTTCCAGGCTTTGAGAGAAATGCTTGTGCAGTAAATAGGAGACATCAGGTAGATTTCTTTTGATCTCTCTTTCTAACTTCTTTTGTGTTGATTTGATACTTAAAACCCAGAAGGTCCTGCTTTGGATTCCATTGGGATGGAACATTACTTGGTGAAATCCCTCATTTCTGTACAATCAAGCTGCAGAGAGTAGAGGTGCTTGGCCATGCTTCCCAAAGCCTCCAGCAGGACAGATGGATGCACAGACATGAGGAGGTACAGTTCTCCCCAAAGGGGGAAAGATGAGCGACCTGAAGTGGCCCTGCATTTATCCGAGATATCTTTGGGATACAAACCAAAATGCAGTGAGTGGAATCAACCAGATCTGCTTCAGAATTATGCCCCTGACCCAGAGTGCAAAATTAATTCCTTATGTGTTAAAATTAACAGGATGATGCTCTCCAAAAGCGCACATAATGTGCTAATGGGTAGCAAGTCCACAGGATCAGATTAGAGCTATTCAAGTATAAATTCCCCCTAGGCATATCCTGCAGACATGAGACTCCCCAGCACTAACTGTTTTACCTTTACCTTGTCTCCTTCTGCAGAGCATTTTTTGCTAACATCACCATAATATTAGAGGAATGATTAGCTCATCCAAACCAAACTGAAATGGAATCAAGTGAGACCTGAAAATATTTATTCCACCCTGTGTTGTCTATTCATAGACAACTATTCCTAACTCACCTTATTTTGACTGGTTTTCCACACACAACATCCCACCTACAAATATACCTCTCTCAAATAAACCTCCTTTGCACCTCTCAATATTTGTCATTGTCACAGCAAGTCCCGTGATTGTTACTAGAAGAGTCTGTCTGTCTCTGTAGGTGTACAAGCTTAATCTCAGGAAATCCTTTAAAACACATGTCCTTGTGCTGTCAAAGGCAAGGGTTTGCTGCAGAATTCACTACCAAGGCTTCTAAGGGTGAAATCACCTATCCACAGATTCACACATCTTTTTATACTCAGAAACTGTTTTGCCAAAGAGCAGTCTCCATATATCCAATACAGATAACTCAAAGGCTTGTCAGCAGTCTTTGAAAACACTCAGGTTTGTCAAGACGACCAAAACTCAAGTTTCTCACAGCAACTAAGAGAGAAATGGTGTATAAAAAAGAGAAGCCACATCCACAGCACAGACCAATGTCTGATTCCTTAATTCTGCATGGAAGTGTTAGAAAAATATTTAAGTACCACAAAATATTAAGTTTCTATCAAAGTTCCCATTTGAAGAGTACACTTGGGTCCACATCACCTAACTCAAGCAGACTCATGCTGAAGAACATTCTCTAATCCTCAGAGAGAAAGGGGTTATCATGAAGTGATGCACTACTTACACACCGGATAGAATATGTCTTCCTCTGCTCAGCAAAATTCTGATGTCCAGGATGACATTTTACACATTCCCTTTTCCAGGTGCTTTTGCCTTATTAGTGTTTTCCAGGACATTTCTATTTCTGCTCAAAGCAAAATTGACACTGCTGATTTTGCTCATGATTTAGCTTCTCCACAATAATTACAAAAAAAAAAAGAAAAAAGAAAAAAAAGAGATCCTTTATTTGTTACCTCTTCTTGGAGTCTTACACATAGGCTCTGGATATTCGTGTTCTCTTTGTTGGTGTTTTCCCTCAAGCCTCTTTAGGAATCAGCAGCTTTTGGAAGATCCTCTCTTTCATCTCCTAGTTACATTTTCACTTGTTTTTTAAAATAAGTTTCTAGTCTGGGCAGCCATAAAGGAAAGCTTTATTGTGTAATCCAAGAGCATAATTTCATTTTGTGAGCCAGAAAAATAAAATTTAAAAAAAAGCCAAAATATTTAATATGAAAATAAATTCCTCTTATTGTTGTTTAACTGGGAAAGGGAGGCAGGGAGAGAAGAGACTAATGCTTAAGACTTAACCACACTGAATACTTGCGGTTGACAACTCTTTCATCCAGCCCCATTACAATATTTGCAAACATTTGATGCATTGTGAAACCTGTACTTTGTACATGCAAACCACAGAGCTCTCTCTAATTGCACGTAACTCTGAAGCTGACGAGGTGTCTCTTTAACAACCCCCAAAACCTGACTGGAGGTATATGGAAACCTTGTCTCTTTTTCAACACTACAAACTGCAGAGCAACAACACATTTCTCATCAACTGCTGCATGAATTCTGAATAAGCTGAATTTTCCTGTGTGAAAACTAGCAGCAGCTGGCAAGTGTAGTGCCTTCTTAGGAGAGGTCACTGCTCCATGTACAAAATATCAAAGTGGCATAAAAGCACAGATGCACTTTTGTTCAAATAATTAATAATGCAGAATCTTTTCACGTGCATTAGAACACAGTAACACCACTGTCTTCAGCAAAGTTGCTGCTACTTTCATATGTGAAATATCTGAATCTGACCTCTAACCTTAAAAGTTCTGCATATTTCTTATGTCATGCAGTCAACAGTACTTTAAATCTGTCTTGCTGACATCCTGTAGTCCCAAAGCACATTCATGCCATATTGTGCTTTTCAATCAGACTTATGTATGTGTGGGATGCAACTGTATCCCTAATACAGGCCTCCAAGAGAAGTGCAGACTATTAAAAGCATTCCTTCCAATTTTTAACAGGATTCTGCCAAAATACTTAAATATAGTTGGTCAGCAGACTGCACAGTGGTTTCTGCGATGAAGTGAGACACCAGCTTAAGCTCTGTCTGCACCACAAATTTAACCAAGCTGGTAGCTGGTTAGCAGTACAGTCTGTTAATCTGGGCTCATCTCTCAGTATAATACAAGCTCAGTCATGTTTGCTTCCATTGAGAGAGTATCCAAATGTCTCTGTGGCTCTAGGAAGACGTGTGAGTGGGTGTGTGTTATTCAGCTTCAGGAACACAAAAGAAAAAATTATCTAGGTTGTTTATCCTCTGATTTAAGGCCAGGCTTTTAAAGGTAAAAAAATGAAAGGCTGCTCCCAGCACCACTTTGCAAACAGAGACCAGGTGAGTTTTTCTTCAAAGAGTTGGATGGCTTACTTCCATGTCCCTGGATACTACCCTCTCCTTTTCCTTGTAATGCTGATGCAAAAAAATCACTAAAACAACACAAAAGCCAAACTATAATTTAAACTTTCCATTGCATTGCACTGACATTATCAAGCTGTGGGTGGATTCACTGACACAGTAGTGGAAGTACGAAATCAGCGTTGGTTCCATTCTTTAGAGACACAGTGCTGCTGGCACCCATACAGAAACGCCTACAAGTCTTGAGAGAATATGATAGTTGACCTAAAATATTTGTATACACTAGGTTATTCAAACAGTTTTCAAAATATTTCTCAGAGTGAGCCTTATTTCAGTTTGATCTCTGGCTCCGTTCTCAAGAAACATCTTGCACTTAATTGAGAATTTACTGGGAATCTAGATTATATCCCAGCACCAAATCCTTGGCCAAGGAGATCTAGGGTCTCTGCCAGCAGAAATATACACTGGAAGACAGGCTGCCTAGTGTGTTTTACCAGTGCTCCACCACATATCGGACTGATTTGAAACCACCCATTGCAGTTGTATTGCTCCACAAAAAACAGTTAAAGAGGGCACATCTCACCATGAACCACCTCAGAAGGATTTGAATTTATATGGAATTTTTTTAATGTAATCTTTACAAGGAGGGAAGCAATAGGTCCCAGAAAGACAAGAGAAAAAACCCTAGCCTTTACACAAGTGTGTACAGCCACTTACTCTCATTGGGCTTTATCTTTCTTTGCACACATGCCTCCAGATAGAAATGCAGAAGTTTTGAGCTCTCTTATCCCTTAGAAAGAAGAAATCTATAAAATATGTCCATTTTTGCCATTACAAGAAGTAAAGATCTGCTATGGAAAAAAAACCCTAAGTTAATTATTTGCAAATATTTGAAGGAGAGCAAGTAATAAAGGCATTCCAAAATATCAGAGCTGCCTTATAGCACACAAAAAAGGGCTGGGCTAAAATTCAGGGGAAAACAAAACAGTCCAGTGAACTGACTGTTGAAAGAAAACTCTTTTATAGATGATATGCCCAGATAGCCAAGGAAAATGGCACCAGTCACTTGGGGCAATAAGAACTGATCTACACAGAGCATAAGGAAAAGTATTTTGGGAGGGAGCCTTTAATGTTAGGGACAGAACCCAAACCACAAAGGTCATAGACTAGTATTAAAAAGTCAGCCTTCACCACCAAGAAACATACAGACACACACACACACTTTATATGAAACACATTTTCTCTATTTTGACAAGGTCTGGCACTTAAGAGGCATTTGAAGCCCAGTTCTCCCTCCCAAGCAAATGCCTGAAGCATGGAGCTGGGCCAGGCTCTCTCCCTTTGCAGTCCATCCTTCTGCCTCCTGAACTCATGCAGGAGGTGGAAGCCCTGCAGCTCCTCCAGTCAGGTGATGCAGGTGTCCTGGAGCTCTCTCTTGGCATACAGTGAACCTAGACATGCACCTCCACATGCCAAGGAAGAAAGTCAGCCTCGGGTCCCCAGGATACCTGATGACAATATCTAATATCTAAACTAGTAAATAAAAAAACAGTGCCTTCTCCTCCCCTGCCAGCCCCGTTTTCAAGGACAAGAGCGAGTTCTGCTCGGCTTTCTCAGGAAATGCCTTCAGCTGCCTCCCTGCTGGGATGTCCACAGTTTCTGTCTCCCAAGGGGACAGGTGCCTTCAGCAGCCTCAGACGTGCTTTTAAGCTCTGCTGAGCACAAGAAATTTCCCCACATGTCTCAGCTTAACCAACAACTCTCTCTTTTTTCTGATCAGCAGCAGAGATACTTAACTCTCATCATGTACCAGCTGCAGAGCCTCAGGTCCCCAACTCTGTGAGTTAGAGGATGAATTAGGCTATAGCAGATGAGCCTTTGACTGTATCCAGCCTTTATGTTCACAGTCACATAGGAAGCCTGTATCATCAGACTTCAATCACCAAAGCAGTACTCCCAGGGATGGGTTTGTGTCCCAAGCAATAGGTTTCCCTTCCTGTGCAGTCACCCAGAAATAGCACTGACATAAGATCAGTGGCTGACAGTCATTTTCCAAATCACATATTTTTCTTAACAGCATTCACGACCTGAGTTTTTGTTTCTTCACGATGAGCAGCACACACACAAATTCATCCCATTCATGAGCAAAAAGAGTTTGAACATATGCTGAGAGCACACACAACATTTATGCTACCCTGCCCAGGGCTGGTCACTGATACTGGCTGATAGTCTATGACACACAACTCAGCTGCATGAGGAGGGATGGGGTAGGAGCTGCAGGGAACAGTAACACTTTCCAGTGCTTTGATCATCTCCAAGGAGGCAGGAAGACTCCATTTCTAGATACTGGTTGTCCTAGGGCATGGTCTCGCTGCCTTTAGGCTTTTTTAAAAAAAATTTATTAACTTGGTCAGGAGAAATCTTTTAAAGCAAATCCCCAATCTCTCTCTTGAGATTCACATCCCAAAGCAGTCTCACATGTTGCAAAACAGGATTCCTTCATGTGAAACCTGCTTAGAAGATAAGATGGTCTGGAACTCAACACCCTCCATTTGGTATGGGCACTCAGTGGGCCCAGTCAAGAGCCAGCCCAAAGCATAGGTATGCACCTAAATGTGTAAAGCATGGGTGCTAGGAATTCAGCCACAAATGTCTGGATTGTGGATTTGCTCTTGCTGGGCCACATTACTTTTTAAAAGAGACACAACTTCTGCTAACTGAAATTATGGCACCTGATTCAGTACCTAAAATGTTTCGTTGCAGAGGATTTTCACTCTGACATATTCCAAGAAAATGTGTTATCGCCCATATTTAGCTCTGTGAGACACGATTTCAGAGTTCGCTCTCAGGTGATGTGGTGCAAAAGGCTCTCCTCTCCTACTTGTCATGCTCCTGATGTCACTGGAGTGGAACTTGAGCAGCCTTCCTTGAACATCACTTTCTGGAGTTTGGATGAATTGCAATACAACTCCAAGATTTCTGGGTTATTCTTTATCGCTAGAAACTGAGTTCCAGCACTCCACTCCTATATCCATCAATTCCACTTCCTCTTCTATTGATTCGCTCTGCAAACGTGCCCACACCTATACCCACTACCAGGAATCTATCCTCCCCTTGGACTGATAGTTGGTCCTGTGCCCATCCAGGCAGTATTTGACCCAGAAAACCACCTCTCTATAAATTCTTCACACAGCCCATAAATTCACTCCATTAAAATATATAAAATATACAAAATATATAAAATATATAAAATAGTGCAGCTTTCCCTCTCCTGGCCTCCATAATACAAAATGTACTAAGAACAAATGGGGCAGAACAGCCCCTCTTGAGTAAGTGTCCCACAATCCCCACCCTATTCTCTACTGACCTTGAATAATTTTAGATTGTTCCACTTCCCAAGAGGGCACCACATTATTAACCCCACAAAACACCTATTGGTTTCTCAATAGCAAGTCCAATGACTGGCACTATTAGAATAAGTACATGGATCTCATTTCCTCCCTGCCCTCTCATCCAAGGACATTAGAGAGGCTCAGACAGCTTTACAATCTAGTTAAAATTCCCCTTATGTCACAACATGGGTGACTATCCTGGCAAATTGTTGATGAATCTAATCTCTTTTTGTTGTTCCCATTGCTAAAATGTTTACCAAACTTCAAAAGTAAGGCAAACTAATTTAGATTATAGCAGAGTGCCACCTAGTGCTAAGCAGGTTTGAATTCAAAAGGCGTGCTCTTATCTACAAGAAAATATTGACCAAAAATTCATTCTTTAGTTGTACTGGCAGTATAAGACAACCTCTCTCAGAGGGTGCAAAGAAGGCAGATGAAATAATGGTGGGGGAAATTATAAAAGAGTCTGTACTAATTACACTCTTTGTAAAGTTGACAAAGCTCTGCTGCTAACGATGCTCTGCAATTCTAGGTGAGTACATTTACACTGTTACACGTGCTCTAGATGTATTTACTTTCTGTTCCACCAAGAGAAAATCTAAATTCCCTGTCTGAAGTGTGCACATCACACAGTGCCAGGAACATCCTCTGTATTACAGATGCAAGGCATCTACCGATCCCAGCAAACATCTGCCAAAATCTTTATATGTCCCACAAATCCCTGAAGAGACACGAGGTAAAAACTCTGCTTGTGGGCTCTGAAAATGGCCAAGGACATGAACAGAGATGAGAGCGTCAAAAGTTTTCACTCCTTAAATGCTCTTAACTAATGTTCCAAGGGAAATATTAGGCTGGCAGAGTGTGGGGGCAGGAAGAACTTCACTGATAGCTCCAACAAAGATTAAGCATTTCCGACTGTCAAGCTAGAGAAAGCATTTCCCTGGCTAGGATGATATTCCCATGCTGCCATTCTTCCATGCATTCCATTCTTCTCTGAGACCAACAAAGGAAAATTGAGAAGTGTCAATTTTTTTTTTTTTTAATTTCTTAAACCTTCAGCACACCCAAAAACAGGTGTTTTGTAAAACGAGATTTCCAAGAAAATGATACCCAGATTACAGGAACCTCAGTCCCTTCTCTTGGTGAGCTCTACATGTGGTAATGAACAACTGGCTCAGACAGACTGCAGGGGTGGAGCACAGATATTCCCAGGAAAACATAGTCTGAGGTAAAGTCTGTTTGCTGCTCTGTTCTGTCTTCTTCCTTGAGTGTGCTTGAGAAAAAGCTGAGATTATCTGACATTTATTACCAAAAACACAGCCTATATTGAGGTTAA
The DNA here is from genome assembly GCF_003984885.1 of Neopelma chrysocephalum. NCBI lineage: Eukaryota > Metazoa > Chordata > Aves > Passeriformes > Pipridae > Neopelma > Neopelma chrysocephalum. The sequence continues at coordinate 7,475,923 of NW_020897717.1, forward strand.
TAGAAATGGGCAGAATTGAGCAAGAAATAATTCAATTAATTTTTCTAAATTACTGTTCCAATTCTTGTGTCATCCTCTTCAGTGCTTTTTGACTGCAGCAAAGCTACAAAACACCACGGTCACTGTTGGTGTTTGTAGCCTGTTATAATTTAAAAATATGGACTGTGGCATAAAAGTTACCAAATCCTTCTGTTTTACAGGACAAAAAGACTTCATAGTTGCTTAGTAAATGTTTCTAAATATGAAAAGTACACCTTTGCAAAACATGATTCTGTGAGTTGCTTTTTTCTTTTCTTTTTTTAGTTAAAACCAGTTGAGTTTGAGAGGGATGAAACATGACAGTATAGCAATTTGAACCCTTTGTCTGCTATGCAGCTACTGTATGAACAAAATCAATCTGAGATACTTTCCTTGTGTAGCAACCAAAAGCCATCTTTTGGGTCACATCTGCTGTGACCCGAAAGTCTCGAAAGTCAAGAGAGGTGCCACTCTGCTGAAATGGTGCCCATTTGTTGCCATTTTTACACTGGTGGAAGAACTTGGTACAAGCCCAGCAACACATTAGCAGGCAGAGTGTGGGAGTGTCTCTAGGCTAGTGGGCTTGGGAAGACTTGCTGATGAACATCCTTTTGAAGCATCAAGTTGGTCCCACTACACACTTTCCCACCACACAAAGCTTGGGACAGGTGGCTCCAGCTAACAAAAGTGTTGTGTACCTGCACACAGTTTCATACTGCCCTCTGTGTGACAGAGTTCATACCCTTTGGGTAAACGAAAGTGTCCCTTTTTTTAAGTCTTAAAAAGCAGAACTCCCTTCACTCAAAACCTTCAACAGTAATTAAGACAAAATTGAATGGTGTCTGATTCCAATTATTTAAAAAAAAAAAAGGTAAGGATGCACTTCCTCCACCTTTTCAGAATTATCCCAGCATCCCCCAGAGAGTCTGTATCTTTCACTCAACCTCAGCAGCCCACAATCTCCAGCATGCTGCAAGAAATGAAACCTCCATAGCTGGCTCAGCTCTCTGCAATACATGCCTGCAAACCTTCTTGTTTGAGGCAGAGAGAGAATTAACTCCATCCTGGTTAGAGTAATTTGCAAAAAGCTCCTTTTCCTCTTACAGGATGCCCAGACAGAGGCAAAGTGAAGTGGTGCTGTTGCCTACATTTCCCGTTTTACTGAGAATGAACTTACATCAGCCCAAGTACAGCAGGTGCAACATCTTTCACCATCTAAGATTCTGTCCCACATGCTGATGTGCCATGGAGAAACTTGTGCATCTTTGCAAGTAAGTATATGTCATCATCACCACAACACCTATTTTTATATGCTTTTAAACATAGTAAATAATATTTATCTTTTTATATAGATATCTATAGATATCTATATCTATCTATCTATCTATATGGCAAGGCAGCACACCTCACTTTTACAGAAGTGAGACGCCCTCATGTTATACCCAGGGAAACTGAGACACGTGGGTAAAGCCCTTTGGCAAAGGCTTCCCTGTTGAGTTAGGAGCAGCACTCTGATGTCCCCCAACTCGATGGGGAAGCTTTTGCCAAAAAAACTCCATCCAAGGTGCCTCCCTTCAGCTACAGCACTCCCCACTGGTGCTCATGAGGTGCCATTTGCACAAGGTCAGCTGCCCTGTTTAAGCCGTGACTCCAGTTTAACACAAGGTCAGCTGCCCACCCAGGGCTCTGGTTTAAGAGACCACTCTCCATTGAGAAGCTGATGTCCCAACCACGGACCTTCAAACTCAATCCAGCAACCAACAAGGAGTCCCCTGTTACAAAACTGTGCAGACAAAACAAAGGGACTGAGCCCAAATTCCCTGCTTGATACCCGCTGATGGAATCCTCTTTGGGATATTGTATTTGAACTGCTCCAAGTGAAATGCAATGCTCAGCTGTAAAATATTTTCTTTTTGGCAGCTCACAATCTTGTTCCAGAGGCACATGTGAAATACATTCCTGGGTAATCTTGGAGTGAAGTGGGCCAGATGGTAGCAGTCAGATGTGACCCAATTCTTCTTAAGCTCTCATATTTTCATAAATGTGTGCTTAAAAACCTCATGCTTCTCTCCCACAATATATATATATATCTCAGCCCCTTTTTTTGAGGCAGTTGCTGGCACAGACAAAGCTGTCACCTTCTGGCACCCTATGTCTTGGGGATAAAGGAGCTGTGCACATCTGTAATGGAACAAACCATCCCACTGCAGTTTTCATCCCATTTCCCATGGATCAAGGGGATATCAGGCAGCCTTCTGGTTTAAGGAGGGCGAGGGAGCAGAAATACTTTCTTCAGACTTTACTGAAGGGAAACAGATAAAAGAAGGGGGAAAAGGGAAACTGGTTAGATTTGTTATATCAGCTGGAGGGGAGGGAACGGCTTTCAAAATGGCTGAGGGTATGGCTGTAGAGCATTCTAGCTTAGGGTTTAGACTTGTTTTTCTCAGAAAGACTTTAAAATGCCTGATTCTTGTTCAATTAAGCATGCATGCTGGCCCTCCCCTGCTTCCGGATGGTTTACTTTTTGTTCTTATTTTCTTTCCACTGTCTAGCACAGGGCATCTGAGTCATATCCCTGGTGTCTAAATGTTTCAACATTCACTGCAGTATCGCAGAGCTCAGGGTAAGTCCATGTGGCTATCACTGCAAAACCCAGCGCCATAGGAGGACCACCTCCAAGAGCAAGGGAAGGAAAAGCCCTGCCAGCCCGGATGGCAGCTGGAGCTGACCAGTGGCAAAGCAGGGGTAGGCTGGTCCTGGCCCTACTTTGTGCAGGACTCCTCACCCAGCTCACAGCGGTTTTAGGATGCCGGGTCTGATTTCACATGTACACTCAGACAAACCTCTCCATAAAACTACATTTTTCAGTGTTTTTTCTCTGACAAAAAGCTTATTAGTACTCGGTCATCACTATCTTGCACAATCATGATCCCTACAGAAAAATAAACCAGATAATTCACCGACTAATCAGTCTTTCCCAGCTGAGAAGAAGTAGAATGAGAGTTGCCTGTTAAAATGGCTTTTCTCCCCAACAAAAGAGTTCGGCAAAGGATTAATACATGCCTCCCTTCAATGACATTGGCTAGAAATTTTAAAGGTGCATCATATTAAGAAGAAAACAAAACTAATGTTCAGCAGATGTCTACAGCCTGCCATGGCAAGCATGCCTTTGGATGGTCTGTGCCGGGATTTTGCATTTGATAGAAAATGGGATGTCAGCAACCAGAGCTCATACATACCTTTTCCTGTGCCCTGTAGCCTTGCACCAGCATGGTCCTCTCTCCTCAATTTCCCCTGCACAACCAGCAGCACCACCATCACTCTCCAGCCTGGTTGGAGCTTGTGCATGGATTTGTGGACATCTCACTTAATTTAGAAGGTCTACTCTTCCCCCTTCAGCGGAAAAGCTGAATGGAAGCAACTTGTTCATTAGAAGCATATTACATAAAGAAAATTTCAAACCAATACACACAGTTGGTTCCATATTGTGGATGATCAGTTTGAATTTAACTTCCGAGGCAGAGTTCAGCCTCCCTGATGGTGGCTGTGTGCAGCTGCTCACTGTGGAAGGGCTCACACACACACTGCACACGCAGAAGCCAGCTTTGGCAGCGACAAGTGCAACCCAAGGATCCAACACCTGCATCTCCTCAGTGTCACGGGTTTTCACTGTCTGCAAGGAAGAGGCAACTGGAGTTGCTTAGCCTGGAGAAGAGAAAGCTCAATGGGGACCTGATCATTCTCTACAATCGCTCTCTAAGTTGGGAGGTGCAAATATCTTTCCACCCAGGCAGATTTTCACCTTCTGGTAAAACAGATAGCAACACAGCCAGTTACCCATCCAGCTCCAATCCGTACTGAGCTTGTGGTCAGAGATGAATTAGGGGCACTATAGCACAGCTGGAAAAACAGGCCTCGCCATTGTTACAAAACACAATATCCAGGATCAGATATGTAAAGGTAACCTGTATAGCCTGTATCACAGCTGGGATATTCTGGGGGAAAGTGGAAGAATAAGTTCAAAACCTTAAGCTTGACTACGTGATTCCTCAATAGCAATGTGCTTCCTTTAAGGGCAGTGGTCAAATTAACCACTATTAGTTTCTGTATGTTAAGGAAAATGCTAATGTAGAGCCACAGAATACCTGAGAGAGGAAAGATATTCAAAACCTGCTTGAATAAAGAAGGAAAATAATGAAATCCAAGTGTCCCATAGGGTGCAGGGAAGGGCAAGGGTATGATTTCCGAGGAATGGGGGGCTTGTATCTACATACTGACCCCACAAGCTCTTAATAGAATAATATCCCCGGATTAATGTGAGGAAAATCCTTTAGTAAAGTCTGCTTTGTAACAGGTTTTGACAAAACATTGGACAACATACTTCCTATTGTCTTTTCTCTACTAGAATATAAAAGACCTTTTTAAAAGATCAAATTCTTGTAGTTTAGAGAATGAGAATCTCAAACCCACCATCTGGCCTGTAATGCACTGTACTGGTGAGGACACTCCTTTGCTAAGAAAAGTAAGATGATCCATCCATGCAAATCCCATTTTACAGCTTTCTCCCTTCTTTCAAATTACGCAGGAAACATGATTATTTCCTAGAACACATCCACTGCTGAACTAACCCAACTCCCCCTGCCAGTGTTTGTAAACCACCTGTCTGTTATAATTAAGAAAATCCAGTGGTGCAATCCCCTCTTTTTTTATGTCAGTCATATGAGAGCATGTATTGCTCTCTCATAATCAACTCTCAGAATCACCTTTCCACTTCAAACTTAAGTTTGTAACCATAAGTGACTATTTGTTAGTGCCAGATTAAAATTTGCTGAAATTTCCATATTCATAATAAGAAGGGGAGGATCTTTTTGCAACAAATGTCAACAAAAAGCCACAAGTTCACTTGCACTTACAGGTCAGGAGGCAAGAATAGCCATTATATTAATTTATATATATGTATATATATATAGGCAGTGTTTGGTGCACGCGAGTCAAGGAGAAACAAGTATGAACATTACTCAGCCAAAGCAACTAAAGGCAAACAAGTCTTAATCATCATGCTTACATATCAGCAGTAGAAATGGCGTGCCTGTACTGCACTTGGGTTTTAGTTGGCACTACTGTTTTGATTGGCTTTTTCTCACAACCATATTCAGTAACCATGGAGCCTCCCTGCTGTTACATTTCATCAAACTATCAGCTGTAGCTGGATTGATTTTGGATCACAGGACATTGATTTTGGATCACCCAGTGGTGGGTTTTACTGCTGTTTAAATGCAGCTCTGTCCTGAAAATGACTCTGAACTGAAAACCCTTGAGATCTACCTGGAACAAACCTCGTGAAGGGCTTTTGAAAACCTGAAGGACCAAGAGAAAACAAACAAATCAGGTTAAGGTTACAAAAGAGTTGCATGTTGGGCTGATTAAAAACTTGCTTATTCCTTTGCACATATGCTACTCATTGCCTCTGTTTCACGTACGTTCCATTAAATACATATTTTACAGTGATGTGGCACATCAGATGTGCAGCAAGACCATGTGCACAGAGCACAGCACCCCCAGGCCAAGCTCTCTGCACACACAACTTCATGCAGATGCATCCAGCCTGAAACTCGTGAACCAACTCGTGAACCAATTCCCATGATTTTCAGCGAGACAAGTTTTCAATTCAGCAAAAAGTTGGACTGTCAAATAAGTCATTTATGGCAGCTTTCCCCAACTGCAGCCCTCCCCCCTACGCACAAAATCCCTTTCTGCTATTTGCTGTAGAGTTATGATTTGTTCCCAAAGGGTGATTCTGGGGAGATAGTGCTTGCAGCGGGAGTTATTATAGTTGGCAAGAATTCAGAACCCAAAATCAGGATACAGGCCATAGTTCCCCTCAGCCTTTTCTTGCAGCACAGCTAAACCAGAATTTCTATCATACTATCTGTGACAGTAAAATCTGTGACATTGGTCAGGCTCCAAAGAGATGGAAGGAACTTAGGAATTAACTTTTCACTCAAACCTGTGTCAGCCTTTGTGCCAATGTGCCCTTTGCTCATTTCCAGTCAAACAAATTTAAATCTGTGGAAGAATGAAGGAAAAAAAATAAAATCAAAACAGTAAATGAGAACACTGCATACAAAATCCTCTTCCCCTCTTTCAGAGAAATTTATGGATTGCAATTGCCTGCGTGCTGCTGCTAAGCTGCAAATACTCCAGGAGAAAGTAATCCAAGGAAGTGAAACTGCTGCAGGAACACCATATGGGTTGGCAATGATGATGTGCCATTCAGCAAGGCTCACCAGAGAAGGGTGACCTTGACAGTGCTCCACAAGCTGCAGTGGGTGGAAGAGTCCACGCAGCCAACTCCTGCCACTTCCTAAAGGGCACGCACCAGCATATGGACACAGCCAGTGCCGTGGAGCCTCCAACTGCAGCACCAGCACAGAGTAACATCATCCAGACAGCTGAAGCCTTAGCCAAAAGTTTCAGAAAACACAGGTCCTAGGTGAGCTGTAGCCATTGCCCTCTTTGATGTTGGGGAGAACAAATCTGATTTAATTGCTGGAAATAACCTGGAATGTCATCCTATTCTTAAGAGGGAAAAACCATTTTGAAACATTATGTATAATTTAATGAAACGTATCAGAGCAAGAAGCCTACTCAGGAAAAGGTGTTTCAGAGGCACAACCCTAGGAAGGCCTCGAACAGCAGCTTGGAAAATAATTATTCAAGGAGTTTGGTTTGGTTTTGTTGTTTTGTGTTTTTGGTTGGTTGGTTGGTTGTTTTTTCCCCCCCTAGCGAATTATTGAGACTAATACAAAATACTCCAATATAAGCAGAAATTTTATGAACACACAAAATACAATGTAAGCAGATCCATATGGTCCTGGCAAAGGGTGGAATGGACATCTGTCCTGAAAAATCCCTCTTAGGTATGCTTTTTTGAAAGCTTAAAATGCTTCACATCTGTTTCCCTCACAGCTGGCAGAAAATCCACAGAACTCCCGATTTGTGAATCAATCTAAAAAATGCATTACAACTTTTGACATAAGAAACCCAGCTTCACATGCTCAATCGACATTTAATTTTCTGTTTGCCAAAATTGGGGCAAATGGGATCCTTTCAAGAGCCCTGTCTATACAACAGCCATTTCACATTAAACAGTCATGGAAAATCTCTGTTTAGCATTAGCAAAGGAGGACATGTGTGTCCGGACAAGATGTTGACTGCTCCCTCTCCTCTTAATTCTCTGTTGTCCAGTTCTTCAAGTTAAAATTCTAATCAACACAATGCTGCAAACAAGCTTTTCCACAGAAAGTCTGTCCAGGGTAGAATCTGCAGCATCACTTGGAAAGAAGAGTGCCCACCCATAGCAGGGGTGCTCCTCACACCCACCTCTGGACCAGAACTGTAGTAACAGCAAGTTTGGCACACAGTGAGCTCCTCTGCGCACGCACTACATAGCTCTGTTTGCTCCCTCTTCTTTCGCTGTCAGATGGAAAACTTTTTGCCTGCTTTGCTAAAGCCAAAAGCTTTACTGTATTTTTGCTTGCTTGTGGCTTTCTTTTGTTTTTCTTGAGCTATGAGGTGAGCCTCCAGGCCTCCCTGATGTAGCAGTTAGCACCAAGTTTGTTCCAAATTCCTCTCACCTAGGACATACATAGCTTTATAAGTTCCCAGTTCTGTTGTCAGTGTCTCCCCAACACCAGAGACACTCACTGATAGAGTACAAAATGCAAGGGATTTTTATACTTACATACTAGATAGCATTGGAAGTTGTATCCCTTGTCTGATGTAGACAGCTTATGAGTTTCCTTTATGATTTTCTTGTATGCAGTTAAAGGTCCGTAGAAAGTGTGAATGGACTTAAGAGAGACTAAAAGGAATAAATTATTGACAGTGCAAGGACTCATCTCTGATAGAGCTGTGGGAGGGGGAAAAAAAGGGGGACGCACACGCGGACACTAGGTGGAATGACAAGACAGCATACTTAAAGGAAGCCAAGATTAATTCTAAAGCAGCACTAAAAGAAAATGTCACCTCCCGCTTGTAGCCTGGGAGGGCAGCAATTTATGCAGGATGAAGAGCCTTGTGCTGTGCAACAAAGAGGATTCAGAGCAAGGTCAACTGGCAAAACAAGCAATGCACATCAGAAACATCACATTGCTGAAACATGCTGCAGTGGGGAACAGAGTATGTCAAGAGCTCTCTGGAGCACTTGTTTGGCTCACCATACAAAAGCATGTTCTAGAAACAGAAACTTAAAGGCATTTATCAAAAAATAAAGCTGGGACAACGTAACTGATAATAATTCAGACAGCCTTTAAGAACTTAGAGAAAGTGGGTTTTTCTACAAAGAACCAACAAAGCATGGTGGTTATCTGAGAGCAAAAATAATGTGACACACAGAGGTACACAGCAGAGGACCTTGACATGTCAAGATCACTTGGCTGGTGAGAGCTGGGAAGCATCCAGAGGTCCACTTCTGAAGTACACTGGGCTATAAAACCCATCATTTAAATCACAAGGACATACGTATCCCTTAAAGATTTAGGCTGTTTATAGCTTCAGGTGTCTTAGTAGAACCTTTTGGAAGAAAGCTGTTTTCTATAATTGTTAATAATAAAAACCAGCCAAAATCTCCATAAAGTTGCTTTCTACCTTTTAACCACCCAGTACATCCAACAGCACTAAAAGCTTTTACAGGCTTTAACTTACAGTCAAAACCTAGTAGAGGGAAATCTGGGGTGTGTGGTGAGGAACCAATGCAGGAAACACTGCCCTGGTAAAAACACTATTCCACCACTGCACCTCCTCTCCCAGTCCTCTTGCCTTGCCATCCTGCTGGGAACACGTTTTATTCTGCGCTCCTAAACCTGATTAATTCACTGTGAAGTCATCCACTTCTCTCTTTCAAACAAACAAGACTAGAGCAGCCATATCCATTTGATGCTTGCATATATGTATATGCACACAAAGCCACACCATGCACGCTAAATATATTAAAATGTGTACATTGGCTGGTCTTCTAAATGGTATAATCCTACTGTAAGCAGTTTTTCATTCTCAGTTGATTAAAGTATTAGTACATAAAACATCTGTCAGAAATAAAGATTAGGCAATGAACTTGTTCAGGAGGAGGCAAACATGCAGCACAAATATTGCTCAAGTAAAATCCACCTCATGTAATATTAACCCTTTCACTGCCAGGAGCCAACATTATATTGGCATGAGGCTGCAGAAAGGAATTTTATGTTTGTTTGGCTTGGCCACGCTTAAATTCACAAGGGCATTCTACTAACTTTATTCTGATTCAACTGAAATACTGCACTTAACTGAAGGAAATATAAGGGGGTGTAACACACCTTATGGGCTGAAGCACAAAGTAGTAAATACAGCATATTGTTCTGTGTAGACTGCAATCAATATAACAATCAAAATTTAATTTTTGCTTTATTTTCAGAGACATTCTGAATCTACGTTTTTTTAGGGATGATTAAAAAAACTGAGAGGCTGGAACTTGACATGCATCACATGCAAAAACTAGTTCTTGTTATTTATAGTGAGAATTACAGCAAGATCAAACCTAAGAAACGCTTGATTCATCACTACCCATCCACATCCCCAGCCTGTTCCTCACCTATCCTGCAACTCTGATGGGAAAAAATCCCCAGGTATGTGGTCATACCCTTAAAAGTGCCCTTTATATGTAAAACCCAGTATCACTTTGCATGATATGCACTCTATATGGACACATAGTCCAAGAATCCACAAGCATAGCATTTCATAACTTTCCAGTATTTTACTACACAACTATACAAACATTTTAATACAGACTTTGAATTTAAGTTTTTGATTGTGTAAAACGGGAGGTTGTTATAATTTTATGCCTTCAGTGGAGCTTCCATCCTGAACTTCAGCTCCACATAACAAATACCATCACTGCAGCTTCATGAGCTGACAGCAGATGCTGCTGTCCCCAGATAAGAAAGTGGGCACTTGGAAGCCCTACCCCACCTACATCACAAATGAGGACTCATAGAAGACCAGCTTACCCACTCCTCAGAAAGGCCTTACTGAGAATCCCTGAAGAGGTAACAAAAGCCTTGATCTGGATTTGGAGAGAAAGAGCCTAGAAAAGCACAGCACTGTACAGCTGCAAGTGTGCTGGGAACAGCACAGTATGACCTTAGGACATCTACTTTCTGCTCATGTTGGAACAGCAGCATTCTCCTGACAACTTCGTGCAAGGAAGAGTCATTGAGGTTTCCAATGACGGTTTTTGTCTGTTTTTCCTTTAAGTGAGAATAAACATGAGGTATTTGTCTATCTTGCAGGTTTCTTTTCTCTCTACCCCACCCTGCCCTTTTGTGAGGGACAGAAACCAGATGCAAGAAATGCAAATGACCCAAAGCCTTTAAAAAGACAGAATCTCTCACAATGAATATATTCAGCATATTGTGACCTTCTGCATCTGCAACTGGACAAAGACTATCAGTAATGTGGAAACATTGTGGTATTTAATACATTATAGGTAAAATAAGCTTGTACTTTTCTCATGACTTCCAGAAGAAAGCTTCTGGGCACAACCCTGGAAGGTAGACTGCACTTTGCTTTAGGATAAAAACCTATTCATAACACTCTGCCACTTATGAATTAGCTACAGAAGGATAATACTAGTAGGAGATTAATGAAAAATGGAAAAGGGAAATGCCATAAAACTTTTGAGAAGTAAATAAGATTCATGATGCTGAACTAACTTATTTTTAGGTGGCCTGGGAGGTTATCAAAAAAGCACACGTTAAAAGGTTCTTCCAAAATCACAGACCCAGACATTGCAACTGTGATGGCAGCATCCGCTTTATAACAGAAACAACCAGAACAGATACAGAGAAAGACACTGCAATATTTCATTTTGATTATTTTATTTTTTTAATCTTCAAAGTTTTCTGCCTTGAGACAGGAATGCATGATAGATAGAAATGGCTCAAACATCTTCACATGAAACACTCTTAATCATAATTCATTCACAATTATTTTTCTAAAACATCTACAGTTACATAATCCCACCCATTTCCATCCATTATCACAGATTTAATTGTTAAACAGTAGTTGCCAGCAATTGAAAGCTGTAAGGCTTTTTGCATATTAGTAGAGTCTTCTGAACTACAAACACAAGAATATCACAACTATAACTCTCACTTTATATGGCAACCCCAGGTGACAGATGTTCCAAATAGAAATGTGTTGCTTATGTGGAGTTCATAAAAGTGACAGAGAGCTCTCTGTGCCTCATTAGCTCTACAATCCTTTCTCCTTTACTAAGATTATTTTCTAAACCTACAGCATATTCCTCATTTGTAACCAAGAATTTTGATGAGCTGACCTTTATCTTCCACTGCTATTTGGCAAATTTGCAAGTCAGGCATACTAGAGCTCTCCAGTAAAACTCTATGTACAGAGCACAGTTTAAACAGATGGGTTGCTTGGAATCCATATCTCCCTCCATCTGAAGGGAACTACTTTGAGGTTCTCTGGAACTGTTGTAAACAAGAGGATATTTTTTTTATATATATATGTGTGTATATATATATTTATATATTTTATATATAAATGTTCTAAATGTCCTTTGGGAGTCCATTTGTTTTTATCTTTCCAAATGATGACTAAATACCTGATCTGTAGCATTTCTCCTGAGAAGATACTAGTAAGGGAATGACAGTTTTGATGCACTTTGGAATGGCACAATCACGTAAACGCTTGCACAATTAAGACTTATGAACTCATCCAAAGTTTCTAAACATGATATTCTAACTAAGAACTAAAATATCAGCACAATGCAGCAAGTTAGAAAAGAAAATTCTATGTAATCAAAATATAAACAAGTACATAGGAAATGGATATCTGCCAGTAAATCTATATCTTTTTTTAAAGTAGGAAATGTATGCACTTAAGAAAAAAAATGTAGCTATCTGACAAACTTTGTAAAAAAAAAAGTACTTTCCAAATGCATAACAAATGCCAAGATATCCCGTAACTGGCCAGGTATAGCCACATGAGAGCTGCATGGCTTAGAGCAACCTGGGGAGGGGTGGAGTGGAAATAAAAATCACAAAAACAATAGATCAGCAAGTCTAGGGAAAAAAAAAAAAATCACATCATCATCATCTAAATTACTGTATGCTTATATCACAACTGCTAAGGGAGCCAGGGGAAAAAATAAAAAGTACAGACTGCAGTTCAACGATTCTTAGAGTTACCTCTAAAAACTCAGAAGAAAAAATTATCAACTTAATATACTAATCCTAAGCACCAATTTAATAATTTAAGTTAACTGTATTTATATTTCTCCTACTAGGGATGGAGCAAGTTTTGCTTGAAGGCTTGAAGTTTAACTCTGGAGCCCATCTGACTTTTGTGTTCTTGTCATGCTTCCTCTACTGCTCACATCAAAGTCACTGTAAAGATTCTCTCAAGTTTCCAACTCTCTAGGCAAGCAATTCTTTGAAGAGACAATTACAACCTATAGTTTAAATCAACTTTCAGGTCACAAAAAGTGAAACATGCCAGTATTTGGTTAGTCTGCTATTAAATAGTCTGTGAAAATGGAACAGCTGACACCGTTCCTTGACAGGATTTGCCTCAGAACTAGCAGCACCCAGGGCAGACCAACTACAAACACATTCAGACTCCACAAGGAATTAGTAGTGTTAGAAAATTGCATATGTGTTAGATCAAGAAGGCATCGCCATACACGTGGCATTGTTACATTATTTTTCCTCTATTTTTCTCATTAAGAAAAAACAAAGGAAAACAGCCCCACAAAGAGCTTTTTGGTTGTTTGTTTCATTCTGTTTGTCTTTGCACCTGGAAAAAGCAGCACAGTACTCGCCAGCTGGAACAGCTCAGCACTTCCCATCAGCTTAGTTCTTTTAGAGAGCACTTTCACATAGTTAAGGTGGTCTACTCCAGCTAATTCTCAGAGCTAACCTTTTTTCCAGTATGTATTTCATGCTACTTCCTGACAGCGATTTCAGAACTGAAATGGATCTATGGTAATGTCCACTACTAACTGTGACCAGATCTTGACACAGACCATCAAGCCAGGCCTTGGGATGGTTCCACACATTGAAGTGAAGCTCAGACTAAAAATCTCACTGAAACTCAAAATCTGGAGTGGTCATGAATCTCAGCTAGTCTTCCCTATTTGAACCCTCACCCTGTAATGAAAGCACGCACACCAAGGGAAAATAACCGCCTGAGCTGGGAGCATTAAGACACCGGTGAGTTATCTTGCTGCTCTTCAGTGACTGTGGACTCGCTGTGCTCCTCGCTCAGCTCATTGGAGGGCTCTTCATAGCTCGGCTCGGCGGGATCCAGGCTGCTCCCCTCGCTTTGCTCCTCACTCTGCTCTTCACTGGCCTCCGCAGACTGCTCCAAGTTGCTCTCCAAAGAAACCGGAGAGCTGCCAGTTACACTTTCATTTTGGTTCATTTCATTAAAAGGCTGTGGGAGATGTGCAGGAGACTGCACAGCATTTTCACTGGCAGGGATGGGCACTTTGGTTGCACCGATATCTATGACAATGTCATTTTGCGGTAGAGTTACCTTCTCCACAAGTTTCCATTGAATAATACTCATGTCTTTCCCTCCAGTTGAAATCAAGTGGCCATCGCTATGAGTGAAGCTGACATTTGTCACATGACTACTGTGAGCACTGTATTTGTGACTTGGAGCCTATTGAAAACAAGCAGAAAGATAAATCACATGTTGACTAGAAAAGCACATGATATGGAAATTTAAAACTACTAGTATTTTTGCTTAGCCCTTTCAAGAGAGATCTTAAGTCACAAAAGAGTAAAGAATTATATTTATATTACGTTTTTGCTGCAATACATCCACTCTTCTTAAGGTCTGTAACTTGAGACAGATGTAGATCCTTATGCAAAAAGTAATGAACCTAACACTAAGGCCAGCAAACACAAAGCATCAAGCTCTGCTCCAGAATTTAAGGATAACTACTGCCACTTCACTTTTAGGTATATGTTTTGTATTTATATTATTTTATACTTTCTATTTTCTATATAAATGTAATGGGGGTTCTTGGATATAAATGAGGTATTTGGCTGCCAGGTTCCAAAACAACTATGCTGGAAGCAGGTGTCTGGCAAGGAAAGCTTCACACAATGTAAACAAGCACATGGACTAGACTGGTCTAGACTTACCTTTGGCTTGGAACAGGGATACTGAAAGAGATGGACCTTACAAAAATCATCAGCAACTGCTATCACTTTTCGGTTATGGGATCTGACAAGGGCATTTATGTCTGTTCCATCTGATCCTTCAGGCCAAACTCCTAGGAAAGAGTACAGCAGATATTCAGCCATGGTAGTTTTAGAAACAAATTAACAGACAATTCATAAACAAAAAAAAATCTATAAAGCTGTGAGAAAAGATGAGATAGAAATTCAACTGGAAAATGGAATGTGCATGGCATTAAATATCATAAATATTTTGCTAGTGTAATGCTGCTCTCCCAGCCCCTCTTCTCTCAAACCCTCAGTCTCAACCAGGATAACATCTCAGGCTTAACATTCGTGTCCTCTTCAAAACCTCAGTCTTGTGTAAAGCTTATCTTAAGATTAAGTTTGCTGCTAAAACTGGTAACTCTTAACACTTTCATTCATGCACAGACATTTTAAAAGCAACAGTGATGCTGATGCATGGGACAAATACAGGTTCTGTACATTATGGTTTTGTTGGTTTCTTCTATGTTTCAATTGGTTTGGCTTCTTTTATTTTAAATCTTAGTATTTGTGTGATTCAAAGGAGACAACTGATTGATCATACTCTGCACAGAAATCCAGCCTGCATGGGTTTCATAGATATAAGTGCTGTCAAGTGCTTAAGTACAATTCAATATGCTTTTAAGTAAAAAGAATGACACAGATATGTCTAGACAAAAGAATAACAACATTTCCTGGATGAAAAGCACTGAGCAAATTGGGGATGGGGGAGGCTCTAGTTTTAACAAAAAATAAAGACCCTAGAGATTCCCATAACAAAACAGACGATTCACATCTGCAAGGAAAGCTGAACAAAAGGTAAGCAAGGGGTTATAAGATACCAAAGTACCATATTTTTAAGCTCGGACTTGGGTTTCTAATTAGGTTCAGGAGTTAGGAGGAATTTTCCCCTCCTCAAATTTCACGCCCACTCCAAAAAACTGTGTGTCTGATTGACTGAGAGGTATACTGATTATCAGATATGAAAATATCTTCTTCCTCCATTACAGTCACTGACTTCAGTAAAATAAAAAACATGTGCTGTCTACTGTTTTATACAGCACAAAAAGCCAAATCAAAATTGCCTTATCTTTTTCAAACTCCCACACTATATATTCTTGTTTTTATCCAGAAAGACAAATAGTCAAAAAAAAGTTATTTTTTTCCATTCTTCAGCGGGTGGAGTAAGAACTTAATTTTCTCTGAAGAATACAAAGGCAGCTTATTAAACTTGTTCCAATGCCAACAAGATACACTGTAGGTAATTTACTAAATAAAGACATGAAGTGCTAAGGAAAGTATTCAGAAACATTTTAGTGTTCTCATATCAGCGAAATCAAACTGGAAAATATATACTATTTAAGAATTTTCAAGTAGCTCCACATGAATGAATTGTAGCTTTCCTCTTGCTTTCTGTATATAAAATACTGTCAACAGGTGGGAATAATAAATGAACTTCAACTTCCCAAAGTTTCAGCTACCACCTTAGGCAGACTGATACAGACAGCTATTCTGCTGATTCTTCTTTTTAATTTCTTCTTCTTTTTAATTTAAGATTAAAATTACAAATACTGAAGATTGCATCTCTTATTAAACATCTTTTGCGTTTGCAAAGTCCTTCAGCAACTCTAAATATAAGGCCACCTTTTTTCTTAAGACAGCAGAATTTGCTTTCAATGCATCACGCAAACATGGAAAAAAACCAAGACATTAATATGACTGAGGTTTTACTTCTCAATATAACTGTAAAAATAACAAAACTCCCAAAATATTGTTATGAGGCATGACAACAGCACTTCAATTTCAGTAAATTCTGCTAAACAGCATTAAGCCTCTCAAAAGTATCTGCTCAGAAAAAAGTGTGGGAAATTTGCAGTAGCCCAGAGAGTGACTTTAATTGCTTGGGTGTAGAGTGATGATACTGCTGAGCCAATAGTAATATCAACTGCCAAAAAGGAGCAATGCTGTTCTCATCCAAACCATGCATTTCCATCCTTTTTCTTCTGCAGACAACAGTGCAATGCCTGAGCCTATGGCACACTATCCACAGAGCTAAACTGTAAAACACATACCCCATAAACCCAAATCCCATAAACTTAACCCTCTCTCCTGAGTGTCAGTGAGCAGTCCCTGGCTTGCTTGGATCCCTGAGCCAGCTGACTCTCGGGTCAAAGCCAGACTAACAAATATATG
This sequence comes from Neopelma chrysocephalum, assembly GCF_003984885.1. Classification (NCBI taxonomy): domain Eukaryota; kingdom Metazoa; phylum Chordata; class Aves; order Passeriformes; family Pipridae; genus Neopelma; species Neopelma chrysocephalum. The sequence continues at coordinate 7,492,407 of NW_020897717.1, forward strand.
CTAGGTTGGCTTAGCTGTACTGTCTGATTTAATGGGAAAATACTTGCCTTTGTCTGAGACGGAGCCATAATTTTAAGAGTCTGTAAAGGGTGTCAGACTAGCAGACAGTATAAAATTAGGGCATGATGAATCTTGGCTAGGAAGTTTAAATATATTCTGTTCTGCCCCAGAATAACATCACATTATCTGCTTTATCTACTTCATTCCCAGGTCCTCCGGCACACTGAAGATTTTGAGAGCAGTTGAGACTACTTAAACTTAATCCAGAGTGGTTAAAGTTTGTATTAATCCAAAAGGGCATGCATACAAGATCAAAAGACTTTTCCACTTTTTAAAAACTAAAAGTAAAATGGTTTCTCAAAACAGGGATTATGGGAGCCGCTAATGTCCAGCCTGGCCCCAGTCACTAGTAGCTTCTATCTAACAGCTGTTAAAGAGACAAAGCGAATGGTCCAGATGTGAAACCAAACTCTTTCTGCGCTCCCACTTCTCACCTCCTTAGGTCAGGAGTAAAGGACACTTCTGGGAAAGCCCTGGGATTCAGAGAGCTGCTCCCCTTATTCTGTCTGCTCTACCACCACATGTAGTGGTAGAAGTTCAGTAGCAACAGAGCCTGCTACATCCATGTTTCTGGTAGATTTAAGTACTCTGCATAAAATGTAAAATGCTTCAGCTCCAAGTCTATTCCAGAAGGAATATGCAGTCCTTACAAAGTGTTTTCCTTGCTCCTGGAGAAAGATATCATATTAGCATGAGAGTTTTGGTTTTCACCTTCTGTATCATCTCCCGAATCTTCTAATACTCCATTTTAAAAAAGGATTTTGTGTTGCACTATTATTTCAGTCACAGTAGCAAAGACAGTGAAGAAATGACTGCTGTGCTCCAATTCCTTGTTAGCCTAAGCCTACATGCACAGAGCATCAGGAGGATACAGCCATCCACTTCCAACTTCACCCAGACAGACTGAATAAAAACAAACACGTACACAACCTGGTTCACAGTTCTCAGGATTATGGAAACCAATATTTTCATCAAACTAGCAATAAGCAACAATATTCAGCTCCAGAAAGAGCATGCTCCTGTTTATTTCTGTTACCTACTTCAACTCCAAAGAACTCAAAAATATTTATGCAATCTATCAACTCATCATCTTCCTTCTCTGATCCCTCTATTTTCCCTATTCTGTCTCAGATCTTTGTTACCAAAAAAGGACACATGTCTGATTATTAAGCACCAAATGCCATCCACCCAACCAACATGCTACACAAGAGCGTCAGCGTTAGCCCACACACCAACTTCAATCCTTTAAGGTTACTTGCTCATTAAGGACATGGCAGCCCTTAAATATGCATGACAGGTGTCAGAAGCTACAGAAAGCACTCAAACTCACTTGATTTTCTTCTATCCTGCATATAAACTGGGATTCAAAGTTGAACTCCTAGTAGCTGTGAAAAGATTTGTAGACCTAACCCTCACCTCTAAAGAATTTGCTGATTTACCTGCTTTTGATATTTCCACCAACATGAAGGACAGAGGCAGGTATTTGATCTCAGTGGTGGAAGAGAGACATTCAACACCCTGCTCATACAACTTCACTGAGAGGCTGAACCGTACTTTTAAACCCATCACAGAGAGGCTCCTTATTTATGGCCAACAGAGCTGTCATAAGCAAAAGCAGTTCAAACTGTACTATTAAAACCAGATCTGTCAGCTTTGTAAAGTGGTTTTGTGCATTTTAAAAATAAACTACTAGGCAAAGAGTTAGTTTAATCTGTAAAGAATTTTTACTCTTTACAAACAATGTATATTACTCACCTTTGACTACAGGTATCAAAGTACTGCCATGATTTTAATTTATGGACTATAACCTACACTCACACCTTCTTGTTCCTATCCAAAAGCAAGGTAAGCAAAGGAGAATGCACACGTGCTATATGAGCACTTTAAAATATAAGCTTTCTGCGTCTAAAAACGGTAGCCTAAAATGACAGCAGAAAAGTCAAATCTCAAACTTCAAGAACTAAACAGAAACCAATTGCACGTTGTCTATAGAACATCCGGTGCTCATTATTTCAGACAAATATTGTGGTCAGTCTCTTTGGTCTGTGATCTCAGCACCATCCCTAATAATCATTAACAGTGTACCTCTAATGACAAACTGAAGCAAACAAAAACACAAGCACAGCATGAATAGCTTAAATGCAAGTTAAACAGTGCTTACCAAACACCTGGAAGCCTAGCACACAAGTATATGTTGTCCAATCTATATCCTTACAGTCAGAACGATTCCTGATTAGCTTACAGCCACTTGGAATGTCCCCTGTAAAAAAAAGTGAATAATGAATTAAGCAATGCAAAATTATATTTACATACGTGCTCCTTGAAGTTGCTAATACAGTAAATAAATGCATCTTAAAACCAATCTGGGATTACATTGTAGAGGCAAAGACAGACCAGTATGTTTATGAAATTCCAGATACTTGAAGCTTTACTTGGTTTTTTTGAGTCATATTTACTTCTCATTTCCCTCTTCTGATAGCATAACCTCCCTGCAGTTTGAGTACCCTGCTACCAACTCAATAAAATGCTTTAATGAAAGTCTGCAATATAATAATTTCTTCCTCCTACCAGCTCCACTGATGTGCTAAAATTCAATCAGTCATTCAGGAAGTTCTGCTTTTAAAACAGTGAGCAACTACTGCCAGAGAAACCTTAGACTGCTTTTTCAACTTTTACCTAGGAAAGACTGTCCATCTTGTAATACACTAGGCCACTACTAATGGGCCACAGCTCTTTTCTTCCCTATACATGAAATTAAAGCACTAACATGTCCTTTTGATAGATTGCACTATCTAGATTTGAAACTTAAGTGTGACAGGCAGAAAAAGCATGTTAAGGTGACAGATATTTAAATTGCTCGCTATTCTTGCCTGTACAGGGAAAAAACTGCAGTCCTCTTGGATCTAGTTAAAAGTTGTAAGAAGACAAGAATACAAAAAACAATTTAAAAACAGACTGATATGCACTACTCAAGTTGCATTTCTGACACAGCCATTATATATTAAATTCATATTTTCACATATTAAAAAAAAAGACAATCCCAAAAACATTACTTCCACTAACTTATTAAAGTAGCAATATTGCTTAGCTTAGTTTTCAACACCATCAGCCAAGATAAGTTTCAAACAAGAAAGCCCAGAACAGAACTGTGGCACAGATCCACTAATTTTATTTCCCCAAAATAACTGGTATTGTTGACATCAATTAGACAACTGTATATATTATTTTCAATCTACAGAACTTTGGGCCAACATCAAAACGTTTATGACCTTGTAAAGAAGTAAGCTATATTTGGCATTGCCATTAGGTAATACACAGCTCTGAATAACATCAAGATATCAGGTTACACAAGTTCAAATTGGTCCCTTTGTCAGTAAGCATTTTGTACAGCCCTGATCAAACATATTTTTCTAAATATTCTGACAGTTTATACATATTTCTGTTTCCAGTCTATTTAATTTCATACTTACAGTATAGTATTTCATAGTCTCCTGAGTTTGACATTATATACTTGTTGTCCGGGGACCAGTCAAGGTGTGTAATATAGCTGGAATGTCCCTGGAGAAGAATGCAGTAACAGCAGTGTGAAACACCTACTTTAGTGGAAAGCAAAGCAGAAGTTGTACCCACAGATGGGACAGCTAACAGCAAAAAAAAAAAAAAAAAAATCACCTCCCCACCCCAGGTCTGCTGCAATTCACTTGTGTTCTTTTAAAGGCTCCTTCCCTACTCACAGTGCCACACTCCCTAGCAGCTAAACAAATGCAGGCCTCTCCCACTCTTGCCTTGTAAATCGTGTCCCTCTTGGACTCCAGAATGATTTACTGCTAGAAAGCATTATGCTAAAATATGGATGAACTCAAATTTATATGTGAATTAGCAACATACACATTGCTACTAATTGAGAAAAGCAAGTAACTTGCACGGGATCATTTTTAGAGCCAAACAAAAAAGTGACAGAACTCTTATTTCTCTATCAATTTAAAATAACTTCCATTAAATGCACACACATGCAAATAACCTTTGCTCACCCTAAAAACCTAGGATACCTCGGTTAATGACCGCAATGTAAAAGTACAAGATCATGGCCTGGTGTTACAAGAATACTCTTCTAAGTTTTTTGAAAGTTTCTGCTGTGCTTCTTACACTGCACACAGCAGTGCCAGCTTTGAAAGCCGTCCTCCCTATAGGCACGGGGTCATCTATATTAAGAATCAAAACCCTCTGGTCTAGTTGCTTAGTTATCACCATCAAGAGCACACTGAGGGCTAAACACCTGCCTGGGGTTTTGAGGGAGAAGATAAATGCAGCTGGGCGGAATATTTTTCCTGTGCACAGCCTTTTTTGAAGGTAGTAATAATAAAAATAACAACAACAATAATAATAATAAAGCTATGAAAGGCTCCAGAAAAGCCAAAAATTTGTATAAGGTAGGAATAATTTACTTCCTGTAGAGGAAAGGGTCGGAAATTAATAGAAGTGACATCCATGTCACTCTTTTCTTCCTCCACCCTTCCATTTCTTCTCACTGCTCTCCTCTTCCTCTTGTAAGTCCATCTATTTCCTCCCCTTCTAGTCATTCTGCCAGGCAACAAAATGGCATTTTCTTGACTGATTCAAGTCAATTTATCTCCCTCTCTCAGTGGGCATTATGAAGATGGTGTCCCTCAGCCTGAATGGCCCAGGGTCGAATGGCCCAGTCTGCACTGGCCATGCCAGGGCCATGCAGAAGCACTGCACTGGCTGCCATGTCACCCACCACACCAACGGCTTCCACAGAGAACTCTTAAGAGATGTTGATTGCTTCCAGAATTATATGTAGAAATATACCCATGTCCTGTCTCCCTGTTCCCAGGCCTCTGTGAGAGACTGAAAAAACATTTAGGAGAAAAGCTAGACTTTATGATTTATTTACTTATGAACTAGTCTCTCCCTCAAGCAAAGGAACAGTGTATTGACATAACTGCTTTGCAGTCATGGGTGAGATATATGATATTGACATGCAAACTTGGTATTAAACAAAAAAAAAAAGGGCACAATTGGTTAGGATTTTTTTTCCCCCCTCCCCTTATTTTTCAAGTCTTCGAATTTGCAGTTGAATTCCAACATGGAAAAGAATTGGTCAGTCATTTACTAAATCCTGCCAGACATTTGGCAGCTGTTAAAATTCCTGGGGGCTGCAGGGCAAGCAACAAAGCAATTGGCCAGGGGGCTCTAGGCTGCAAAATCCCTTCAGGCAAGCGATCACCAAATGATGAACTGGAACATAACATTGTTATCATATTTTCAATAGGAGGATCCTGTTTTCTATTAAAATCTTTCTTTGGTAGCTGCCCGCTGATAAGGCAACATTTTACTCTCTCCTTTTCAGTGAATGTAATGATTCATATTATCACTGGATAATAAAACTATCTGACCAAATGGAAACCGTCTCCTTCATTGGCAATGTTTATCTGTTTCAGACTTGAGTGGTGCAAGGTTCAAAATGCCCATAGCCTATAGAAGAGGCACACAAATCATTTCAGGTCAAGTCCAGTGCATTAAATACTTTGGTGTGGCTGCCTGCGTGGCTTTCACCCCACAGCCCTCTCTGTAAATGCACAGCATTTGCTCCTCTTTTGCTAAGTTCTCTCTGATGTAAGGCAAACAGAGACAGCACCAGCCACCCAGGAACTGCTGACATGCTGGAAGTTCATACCCCAGCCCATACCTTCAAACTGCTGACTGCATAGCTGGAGCCCTCAAAAAACAGCTGCACTAGTCAAAACGGTTGTTTAAGCTCATCTGAAATTCTGATCCCAGCCAGCACTATCCCTCACTGTGGTAACAGGCTCACAGGTCACAGACTTGCCTCTCTAGCAGCAGCAGAATGCCTGGTTGTGACTGAGAGGGGATTTAAACGTAACAGTGGGCATATAGCCCTCATGCACAAGCTAATGCTGCTTCAGTAGATAAAATCCTTCTGAAAGTATTCGAATAATGCATTCAAGTTGGAAGAAACAACTAGAAGTTGACTACCAGGAGGACTGAGTCATACTACTTGGAGGTCACCCGCAAGGCTACTGAATGACAGAATGCCAGAAGGATGCAGTGCCAGGAGAGCGCTCCGGGTCCCGAGCATGCCTGGGTGTCTCCCTGCTTAGCATCAAACTGGTACAGACCCGCCAGCATTCTGGCAGGAAGCAGAGGGGAGGCACAGGGTGCATGAAATCGGATCAGCAGCCTCACAGCTACATGTCACTGCCTTCTGCACAGGCTGGAGGGGTCGGGGGGTCTCAGCCCCAACAGAAACTAGCTTGCCAATTTTGTCTCCTACATGCAGTCACTCAGACTAAAAAAACATGGGATAAAAGAAATCTCCTTTGAAGCCTTAACACTTCTGCCTGAGTATAACAATGCTCAATTCTCCCACCCTAATTTTTATAAACCCCTTTCCTGCCAAGGAAGAGGGACAGAGGGACATACAGATGATGGTTTGAGTTACAATATGCTCCCTCTCAATACATAATACATACGATATACAGAAATAAATGCTCATGCATCTTCAAAGAGCTCACAGAGACTGTGAAGTACATAGTAAGCTAAATATTATGTATGTTAGGATTATCCATCTCTGAGATATTTTATATTCTATGGTTAAAAAAATAAGCAATGAGGTGAAATGTTGTACTAAGGTGCAGTCATCCATTGTCATCCCCACTAGCCCCACTGGGGCTCTAGTCTAAGCTCCCTGCAGGCTCAGCCCTTTCCCCACTGCCTGAGCTCCTGGGGAAGGCTGCAGATCCAATTTCTCATCTCACAACCATTGTGGTATTGGGTAACCTCATCATCATCCCGCCCAGGGGCTGCAGCCCCTGGCTCACCCCACCCCACAATCTTGACATTGAGGAGTCCCCAGCACACCCACCAGCCTTCCTGCCCAGCTGCATCCCACGGCAGCGCTGAGCCCGCCCTGCCAGCCTGCACACTGCAGGGATGGGGCAAACCCACTGCTGCTGATTGCCCTGGCAGCCCTGTGCCCCCCCCAGAGCTGCACACAGGTTGCTCTGGACCCATATGCTCTAACAACATGTGTCACATTTCAAACATGAACCTGTCCTTATGTTGTAATTTGCAAATCCCATTAAGTTTCACGTGTTCTTTTTGTAAATAGTTCCATTAACCTAAAGAGATAGCTGAACTTAAGGCCAGAATGTTAGATAACCAAACACTTAAGGAAAAAATAGTGTATCTCTTTAGCACTGGGACAACCTCATCTAAGTATAACGACTAATATAAACACCACTACTTGTGCTACACTTAGATCTATTTACCCTGTGCCATATCCTTCAATTTCAAGTTTGGTAGTAACAATTACAGCTGAAAATAGTGTACATTCGCAGTCTCCAAAAGTACATGTTCTAACGGAATTCCACCACCATATGTTGGTTCAAGGAGTACTTTACCAATAGGGGGAAAACACCCGCAAACAAATGTAGTATTTTCCTTGAAAGAGTTTCAGCATACAGGTGCAAGGCATTTCTCCATCTTACTGCTGATTTCCTTTTTCAGAGAAACAGGCAATAGTCTGATAAATTAGTCATATTTGATGCAAAAGTGATCACTGAACACCAAGAGTTATGGTACCCATTAGACTGAAGTTCCAAATCAATCAAATGCTGAAAAAATCCCTGTCGAACATTTAACCAAAAGGGAAAAGCATCAGTCTGGAAAGGGTTTCATTACTTAACCATCATAGTGTACGTATAACATCAAAATGCAAGAACTGATGATTATATGTGCTCCAAAACTTACATTGCATTTTCCATATCTGCTATACTTTCTTCCATTTTCTGTTACTACGTAGAGGTAAATGAAGTTGTCATGGGATCCAACTGCAAGTAAGGTGCCATCTACAACACAGAATATTTGATATAAATTAATAGAATGTTTGTTTTCTGAATTTTAATTATTTCAGACATCACTAAGACAACAGTCTCAGTTAGCCTACTGCTTATGAATTGTATTGAAGGATTCATAACTGTTTACATTATGCTGTTTTTCAGTCAGTATCTGTTTACTTTTTGGCTATGGTTTTTGGGCAAGTTCATTAATTTCTGCTTTTTTTAGAATCAGTGTCCAATGGCCAGAATACAAATCCTCAGATTGCACTGGATTTCTGAAAGCTGTTGACAGGAGGCAGATTTGAGTTTTCTGCATCATAAAAATGCAGAACAGTATTTACTCTATAGACACCTTAACTTTGGAGGTGTGGACTGCATATAAATCATCACTAAATAATGTCTAAAGATGCGGGACATTCAAACATTATAAGCAGTTTTCTAATCTACATTGCCTTCATTTAAAAAAAGTACGTGGACAAAAGCTGCCATGAATCAAGATCGAACACCTCTACTGTCAATGAACATCAGTGATTTAAAATAAATTGCTGTGCTTGGCATATGCAGCAGCAGCAGAGGAACATATTGCTCACCGACATTCCATGTTAGCCAAAAGCAAACAAGAAAAAGATTTACAAGGGTGTTCTCCCATCCTGTTTTAACAGAGAGAGGAGTCAGCCTCTGATGATTTTTCATGTCACGCCTGAAGAGGAGACTCAATATTGGCTTGGACTCCACATAATCCCTTAGCAAATACTTGACAAATAGCTTTGACTGTCAGATAGACATGAGTTTAGTTTTATGGTTTTGCATTAATAAACCTGAAAACCAACTAAGAAGTATATTAAAATATCACTGAAATATTAAGCTTTTTACAGATTTTTCTGTTAATCTGTCAACTATGTAGTTAAGAACTTTAATTTTTTCTTGGAGCAAAGCTAACATTTATTACGACAGCACAGTGTAACATGAAGGAAAGGCTGAGAAAAGCAATGGTAACTTCTGCAGTTACAAAACTCCAAGATTTAGCACATGCAAACAAACTTGTAAGCAAAATGCACAGTTATATATTAAGTATCTGAATTTTTTCAAAGCTGTGTCTTTTCTAGTGACTAGGGATTAGTTTAACATCATTTAACAGAACATATATGTGATTTATCAGAATTATTCTCCATGTACAAGTCTGCCTACCTACTGAGTAGCGCATCACTGAAAGCTGTTCATTGCCATCAGTGTGTATTGAAACCAGATCCCTCGTTTCTGCATCCAAAACAAACCACCTAGAGAGAGGAAAATTCCAATGAGTATCACTTTCACTAAACAAAAAAACAAGGAAAAGAGCAATAATCACTGCCTGCCTTCATCTTCTCAAGCTATCCTCTCAAGGGTAGCATAGCAAACATCTGTTTTTAATGGAACACTTTTCTGGTTCACAAAGCGATACAAGTTTCAGTGAAGAATATATAAAAGATTCTAAATACAGTTCAGTTTTTTCCCCCTCCCCTGACCAATGTAGCAATCACCAAAATTTCTACTGGATGATAAACATGCCAAATAGATAACATGACTGCATCTTATCATCATGAAAGCTTAAGGCTACAGCTGAATTTTATTCTAATTCTTCCCTATTTTGAAGAGTAACTTTGATACAAAAACTGATCTTTCAATTTTTACGAAGCAAAGTTAAAAAAAATAAAAACAGAAGTAGTAAGTGAAAGTGGAAAACATTTTCAAACTCATTTTAAACACAAATTATATTCTAATTTTGTATTTTCCTCTCAGTCCTTTCCACTTCTATGAATAATTTTATCAATATATATATTTTATCAATATAAGAAGGAATTCACTAAAATTTGATGGTTCATAACCTACCATTTTATTTTTTAATTTCTTAATTGGTTGGATGATTTATAACTATGGTAATTAATTGCATTTTTTATTATTTAGCAGTAACTTTTAACCTGCAGTATTATTTATGAGGCACATGCAAAAAGCCCAGAGATGCTTACAAAAACTCACTGGCACATATACTGAAATGGCCACTGACAGCAAGATGTGCAAGATCAGCAGAACCTGAGCATTTTGCAACAGTTCTGATCCCCACCTAACAGCTAAATAGAGTGAACATTAGCAACAGAGAGACAATGACAATTTAATAAAAATATATATTTATACATGTAGATCATGAAAACAGAAGGTGTCAATATGGCTAAATACCCTGAAGCTGTACTGAGAATTTAATGTCTTTGCTCCCAACTTTTGATTTCACAGCCAGGTTTCTATCCCTAATGGTAAATGGTGAGTTTATACACTGTGGAAACGAGCAAGGTAATTCCACCCTCTGTATCATAGTGAACTCAGTGGAACGTTGCTAAACCTAGGACCGTAATAAAGCTGTAAAATAAACTCCAGGAACAACAACACACATTGCTGCTTTCTATGGATGGAGATGAGATTCCAGCTTGTGCTCATCCAGTGTGACAGCTAGGCATCTGGAAAGCAGCCTGGTCCCAATGGCTTAGAATCAGCTTGTGTTTAGAGAACCACATGAAAGAAATTAAACAACATACACATAAAGAAACCCCAACGCCATATGCCATGGACTGCTGAATAATCTGAGTGCAAGAGAGATGGAACTAGTGGAAAACAGTTAACATGTTTGCACTGGAAGGCAGTAGAAACATGCTGAGAATCTCTCTGATGTAATCCTCTAGGATTTTGATATCCAATCTACACTGAAATCTACTGAAGCTTTGCAGGTTCTCTGAACACATTAGGAATTACAAATTGCTATTCTGCTATTTTGTTCAAACTATGTCACACTTTGGCCCTGACAAATGCTTCACTAAAATGTTACCTGGCTGATAACCCTGAGAGGGGTGTGGATATTAAAGAACAAACTAAAATAAATTTAAAAAACAAAACAAAACAAAAAAATCCCCCAAACGGCAAAAATCTATTTATCTAGCAAGATGACATAGCATAATGCCTGTTTGCTTATCCTGAGCAGCATAGCTGGAGTGCCTGTATGTAAAAACTGATGATCAGCACAGTAACAGCCAAAAGCAGCCTTCCACAAAGCAGATGGGTACCCCCCTTCCCACAGGTGATTGTGTTGCACAGCAGTTTTGCCAGACAGCCGAGGGAAGGGCTCAGCCACCTTTGTCCCAAAATACATAACCAGGGCAGAGCAGGGAGGCTGCTGCAGCAGGGACATGCCTCTTGATGCTGGCCCTGAGACTGGCTATTTAGGTTTGTTTTTTGAGGCCATCACCTGAATCAGATGATCCTCCTGTTAACATTATGTAAAATGGAAAATACCCAAAGCCTAAAACACAGCCAGAAAAAATATGCAAACCATCCCCACTTTACTTAAAGCACAGAGGTATCAAACACAATGCAAAACATCTGCTGCTCTTAAGAGTGCACACTAAACTGCATTTGGCATCTGGAGAAAGCATTTTGCGACATCAGTCCCTCTCTAAAAATTTTTCTCAATAGGAGATACTGGCAGCAATCCTAGCTGTCCAAGGAAACAGTCAGTGCACTGTGACGATTTTGATAATAATCTAAGAAAGGAAACACTGGTCACATATAGTACAGCCATTTCCTGATGCTTCCACAGCTGTAATCTATAATCAGAAATGCTCTCTTTAATCTTCCAAGCCCTTCCAATGCCGTGGCAAACACTGCAACTGCCAGCATGGAAGTCCATCTCCATGAAATGTGTCTCCAGTCGAGCAGCTACAGCAGTTCATTGCCATGCCACACGTACGCTCTTCTTGCAAACAGCTGGGGTCCACCTTGAGACTGTGTTTCAGGAGAAGATCTTCCTTCCCACGAAAAGGTATGTAACATGCGAATGGCAGCTGAACCAGAAAAGCTCTTAAGAGCTATGAAATGCAAAGCTTGGCTTCCAAGTGAAGTTCTGATCCATAGATTGGATGAAATAAATGGATGAATGGTATTCCAGTGCCCTAAGATAGTGTCTCTTTCACTTTTGCTGATTTTAATTGATTTTTCTCCCAATTGTTACTGTTTGAGAGTTCACATGAAAAAGAAAAACTTGAGCAATTTTCATCTGTTTCTTGTTTTCCCACTCCTTTGCTTTAAAAAAAATACTAATAACCTATCTAAAAAAAAAATCTATGCTTTTAGGAATAGAAATGCCTTAAAGCACTCTCTTTTGGAAAACAAATTCTACCCATGACAGACGTGTATTACTGATAATTCACATCTGTAAATGTAGAATTTTTCTGATTAAATCACCAGGGAAACAGTATTCCTAAGTAGCAATATATTTTTGCACTTACACCTGCAATTCCCATGTTTAGTTAATACTGAATGCTCAACTTGCCAGACGTTAATCAGAGTGCACAAACCAACCCATCTTACAAGGTTCCCTCGAATATTTAGGCTTCTTTCACCTTAATACAACAACAGATGCTGAACTATATAAATCTCGGTAGCTCTACTGCCTGATTCACTTCCTTGTGGCTCTGGCTTACAATACCCTTCAGCCTTCAGTTTTCTTAATACTGTTAGCAGTTTTGTAAGACTCTTGTTAGTCTTTTTTTCTGCAGTGCCTTTGAATACTCATATGCTTAGCACTCAAGATATGCTACATGATTAGTCACATAGCAGCATGGCAAAAGGATCTGCATAGTGAACCCACTTCTGTGGTAGGATTTCTACCAGGATAGCTGTCCCTTTTTAGTTTTCCAGCTGTGCCTTTTCAGCAAGCAGCAGGATCCACAAAAAGTATTAGTTCTCTCCAAACCAGGCTTACTTCCAAACTACTGATGATCAGGCACACAGCAGGTATTTAAAGAAGTGGTAACAAAACCCGCAGTAGACCATTTGCAGACAGCCCAAAAAGGGAAATGATACCAAAACACTCATTATGGGAAGTGATACATGAAAAACACACCAAAAGCATGACGCTTGGCCTAATAAAAAACACAGCACTCTGAAACAACAGGCAAGAAAGGGAAGAGAGGTAACAAATCCAGTTTTCTTTAGATGTTACAATTTTAGCCACCAAATCCAACTTTCTTAGTGCACCATTCCCTGCCCTTGTCTTATTGACCTCTGTACTGGAAGCTGAGCAGCACTAGAAGGTAATACACACATCCAAGGTTTGGGTTTATTGAGTTATAAACACATTAGACTAAGTTAATATTTGCTTTAAGACTTTTGGGCTATGAATCAGATTATTAAATTATTTGTTATGGGTTTGAGGTTATTTTCTCCTACGTTAATCGAGATATATCAGGCTGCTCTCATTCCTTGGGAAATAACTCCCTTGGACCAGATTATCTGGCACATAAAAGCACCAAATGATCCTGCTGGTTAGGCAGTAATTTTAAAACTGTTTTGTTTATCTTGACTCACAACTCCACTTATTTCTCATCCACTTATACACTTACCAGGTCTCATTTCAATTCAGTTTCATTTGTGTATCTCAAACCTATCATTGAATCATGCAATTTCAGAACACACTAAAATAATAATGGTGAAAATATAACTGCTTAGTTCCAAGAAGAACAGGGCAAAAAATGCCAAAAAACCCAAGGCCATCATCATAAACTTCTTGAACCCAGTATAAACTGGTTGCCTCAAGTAAATAAAAAATAAGAATTTCAACTGAAACGTGCTGAACTTATAAAGTAACATTAAATGCTCTGGGAGAGGGAAAAAAAGTCAACCAAAAGTAAACAACAGACTGAATGCTTTGGCCATGCAATGCCTCAATTGTGTTTGATGTAAGTTCAAAAATGTCTAATAACTCTGAAGAAATGTAAACTGACCTTCTTTCACCTTTTCCCTGTTTCAAGTACTATTAGGCCTGAATGTCCTGCTCTGTTTAATGAAGACAGAAACATTTATTCAATTTAATTTTTATAATTATAAGAGATGAATAATCGGAAAGGTACTACGTGGTAATCAAATACACAAGAGCTCAGCAAGGTTTTTCTTAGGAAGGTAAGCTTGGTTTTCTAGCCTGATGCTATAAGCTAATGAATTTAGTGAAGACTGCATCTTCACCTTGGAGAGGAAAACTTCCTAAAAATATTTAACATTTCATTTTTCCTGGAAAGTTTAAAGGTGTTGCACATGCTCAGCAGTTTCTAAAAAAACAATCTTCAAATGGTTTTTAGACATGAGGTTAGGTATAAAAAAAACTTTCTAGTGGGTGAATTAAACAAACAAACAAAAAAATTAACAAAAAAAAAATCCCAATTTTCTTACATGCACTAGGCATTATTTTATCATCAAGTTATCAACCATGAGGTATAACTGAAAAACAGAATAAAATACTAGTAGATTTAAAATCTGCTCCTCTCACCTTTCTAATGCTATGAATATCCCGTTTTTTCTTTTAATTGGTACATTGGTACTCCTTTATTGGGAGATAATACCAAGCCAGAGTTTGACTATGAAATAAAATACACTTTTTTCACCACTGAAAGAAGCCTGAGTTAAAAAGATTCAGCTTGTGCTTTTACAGATTTCAAATACACAACAATTTGTGTATTTCAGGAAGTACAGGAACAGTTCAGTATCACTTCACTGCAGCAATGTGCCATTTTGAACTCTGTCTTACAGAAAAGTCAAAATACTAGCCCGTTCACTTGCCTCTCCACCTTAATTTAAAATGTTGCAAGTGTGTTTGATCTGGGAAAGAGAAAGATGTCTACTGTACATGTCTTACAAACTAATGTAACATGCATATATTATTAAAATACATGATACTTGGTAAAGACAATAAGGAGTGTTCATGGAAACCCCTGCAAAAAAGAAAGTAGTTAAAGAAATAAAAAAATCAAGATCTGGGCTTTTGTGAAGGAGTCGTTAAAAAACCAAAACAGCCTAAAAACAATCAAATAATTCTTCCGTCTGCATCTAACATAAATATAAGATGATCTGCCCCCTTCCGCCAAGCGTTTCAGGCTCCATAACCTCAAGCAATAAAGAATAAAAAGGAAATTACTTGCAATTATAATATGCATCATATTAAACCGTGTCCTTTAAACTTTCAATCATCACAACTCAGTTGAAAGGCGTTTACCTGCCCGAGTGCGTTCCTATCGCGACCACTGCTCCACTGGGATGGAAATCAGCACAGTGCCCCGGTTCCTGAACAGAGAGGGACAGACACGATATTCATGCATCCGCTTCCAGAGGGTCAAACACCTCTCCTTATACCAAAGCTATCCTAAAAATCTGAGGTGAACTGACACAGGAAAAACTAATCAGTTAGCAGCATGCTAATCCTCAGACAGCTTTTCTTTTAATGTATCAGTGACATGCAACACAAGACAACCTTGAAAGTAAAAAACCAAAATTTCTGTGTAAAAAAATATTTCTGCTCGGATATTAGGACAGAACTAGCCAAAATATGAAATGGACACTGCTTTTTCTTATTTTCCAGCTTTATATTTAACATTAAAGGGTTAACATACATCTAGCAGCCTGGTCCATTCCAGTGTGTGGTCCACAGAGTTCCACATACAAACTTGCCTATCTTGGGCACATGTTAAAAATAAGTCTTTGAAAGGATGAGATGCCAGTCCCCAGAGTTCATCTGTATGTCCCTAGAAAGAAATCACATATGATTTAACAATTAATAAAATGAAGATTCTTAAAACAACACACCAGCAGGGAAAACCTTTACATTTTCGGGTTATAGTTTAAAAATACAGTTGTGCTCACCTGCACCTCTACTACGAAACCATCGTTAAATGTTCCCCGCAAAACAAAGTTTCGTGAAGTACCCACTAAAAATTGATCTGCTTTTCCTTCTGCTACTGCTCTGATTGTTCCATACTGATCAGGAACCTAGGAAAAGAAACATCTATAAAACCACATCACGCGTCTTGACAGGCACTCGTTTTTGAAGGCCACAAATAGTGCACAACAACAGTACCATAACTGGAGTTCTCCCAGTAAAAAGGAACAATCTAATCACGTAAAACTAGATCAGGACTTGACCTGATACCTACCTCATCTATCTGTTCAGTACAGGCATACAAGATGATCAGGTTCCAAGACAAACACAGTTATGTCATTTTAATAGGTCTCAGTAGAAAAAATCACAAACTAAATTACATGGCTTTAAAGTGTCAAATACACTAAACAAATGCACTCCACAACCTCACAACTCATCTTATAAGGAAAGCAATAATACACAGTTACTATTTACTTTCCAAAACACATTTTGAAAAACAAGAAAAATCTTGTAGCACACAGTAAATGCTTCCTGGTTTTCCTAATGCTTCCTGATTAGCCTTAAGTAAAATGTTCATATGCCTTATGTCAGCAATGACTCTGAATTTTAATGACTTTGTTTATTGCAGGCTTGAATTCTAATACATTGTTTTATTTTACAGTGTGGAATTGTTTGGTTTTCTCAATGATTTATCTTAGAAAATACACTAATATGAGCCACACAAGATAGAAAAATCAATCTGTCAGGGTTCTGGTAAAATAAAAAGTAGCTTTAACGTAACATTATTAACAAAAAGAAAACAAAGAGACTGATATGAATAGAGTATGTTACTTAAGCCTAAGAATTGTATATGATAGTCAATGCTTACTTTCTCTCATCCATGTTTTCTAAATATTAGATTCAATATTAGATTAGTCAATATTAGTCAATATAGATTCAAGGCAGTAACAAACTCTAGATCAAACTTACATAAGAAAAAAACGCTGCTATAAATGACACTAGGTAAGAGGAGTAAACCATTGGCTGAAGAACTATTTAAGAAGAATACCTTATTTCAAAATCAGGGAAAACCAAAAAGTATTTTATAAGTCCAAAATATGCAATTTTTTCCAGTTCAACCCCTTTGACCTAGTGCTGCCACAAAGGTAAATCACAAAGAACATATGTATTCACTAAACACCTATTTTAAACACCTTTTCAAATTCAAAGTAAGTTCCTCATCATAGCTTATTAATCATTAATTATTACAGAATACCAATATGCATCCTACCATCTATTTACTTTATGTCAAATGTTCTATTAAGACCCTCAAATGCTGGTAACATTGTCTTTCTCCAGATAGGTAACTTAACAAAAACACAGGTGATACTAAGGAATATCCTCAAACACCCCCCAAAACAGGATGAATAAAAAAACCTAAGGAAGGTTTTGGAAGAAAGAAAACTCTTAAAGCTTCTGTTCAACTTGGGCACAGAAGAACTGAAGCCCCTACAAATTTAAGCCCCCCAATAATAAAACATTGTCATCCACTTAAAAAACAGCAACCAGAAAGTATTCTGTCATCCTCCAGAGTGTGGGGAAGGCTGTATTGCTAGCCAAGGCAAATTCCTTGTTACTCTTGCTTTCTTACCTCAATTTCCCTTTCAGGATTCAAATCATGATCCCACAGGATGATCTTTCGGTCTTTCCCACCTCCAGTTAGCAGCATCCCATTCCTCATTTGACAAAGTGTGAACACACTGCCATCGTGCGCTTTGATTTGTCTGCTTATCTGATATACTCCTACATGCACAAAAAGAAAATAATAACTTTTTCACCTGGGGTTTACAAGAAGCTTTGCCTTTTGGCAGAAGAATAAAATGAGTGTGCAATAAATAATTACATTTGGATTGTCAGGCTCTTAGTATTGCAAACACAAGGTGGTAGTGTTTTCTTACGGGATAAAAAGATAAAACAAAGGGCCTGCATTTAGGAAGAGAAACTTTTTTGAGATTGATTGTCCTATAAACTGTGAAAGCAAGAACAATTTGCAAAATGCTTTCATTTCTCTGCTATCCAAGGGAACATAGTTTTTCCAGATGCACAAGAAACCGTGTTTTAGAGTCAAAAAACCTCTAGCAAGTCATTATTAGAAAAGAAGTAAAATTATTTTAATAAAGAAACTCAAAGACTTGTTGTCTACAGTCTTTTGGGAATAAAAAGTAAATTACTTATAGCAAAGTTTCTGGGACACACGAACCTAGTATCTACTGCTGGATGTTGCCACATTTAAAAATAGTACAAGCAGTATTTGGCAACTATCAAGACAGCAGTCTATCCAAAGGAAAACACATGGAAGAATGAGAGGTGAGAAAATTAAACAACAAGGGTAGCAAAACAAGCCCTTTGCATCCTAATCAGAAAGTGTATTTAAAAAACCAAACAAAATACGACTCTGGTGCTGCATATTTTTAAATAGCAATCACAGAAAAGTCTAAAACTTTACCCAACTAAATATGAGCTTAACTTTGCTGACTCTGCCTATGGCTCAAATCAGTGTGCTCTCACACTGTGAAAAAGAGTATGAGATCAAGTCCTTGTGACCAATCTAATGTGATAAAGCAACAAAAAAATCTAAGTTAGTTAGCCCTTGTAAATGAATGTTCTATTTGACAATTTTTAAGATTATATTGGAAAAAAAATATTTTTGGACAAGAAATTAAAAAATAAACATCAGATAACTTGTTAAATTGCCTTTCCACTGCAGTCAGCTTGAAAGACAAAAAGATTTACCTACAAAAACAGACTTACCATTAAAAATTTACTTTTTACTTGAATGTTTTCCTGGCACACCAATTTAAACCAGAGTGTTTGAAATAGGTGCCAAGTAAAATAAATTATCACTGAATTTATGAGTTATCTTAGGGCTCAACTGTGCCAGGTCTGCATATGTTTGGTAACAAATCATTTCCCTTTCCTTTTCACAAAAGCTTTGCCCTAAAATTTCAAATAAAATGTGTTGTTTTTTTTTCTTTTTAAAGCATATTTTACAGGCAAGACTTGAGTGTCTGCTAAACCAGAGACTGTTATTCATGTAACTGGTACAACTAAGCACTGTAATTTTTCTTCACATCCAAGTCCTATTAATGTCAGCTTCACCACTTAATGGTATTCCTCTGAGACTAAGCACGGTACAACATAAGCCTTTAGAGGCAAAGGTAGCCTGCAGAATCCTCAAACTGATCCCACAGCCTTTTTCAAATCACAGGATGAAAGGAAAGCTGATTAACCACATTTTTTAACGCAAAACTTTTAGATAAAATAGTTTTCACTCATTTGAAGCACAGTCTCATTAATTACTGAGAAACTCTAGACTGCTCTTAAGTCAGCAAATTCATAAGACTTGCAGGAGTTAATACCACCTGCTATTTACAGGAAGTGAATGCTCTTAGTCAGGCCTGTTTCCCTATTCCTTTTCTAATGCAACCCTTTATGTTTGCTTCTACAGATCACCTAAAATCTGTGATTAACACATGTATCCTACCTTTAGGTCCTTTTCCTGGAGTAGCTTCTACAGTAGTTTTGCCCCATATAAGTATTATGCCACCTGAGTCTCCAGTGAGCACATCACCATTTCCCAAGAAAGCCAAACACTGAACAAATTTGGGTTTTTCATATTTCTGAAACAAAATAAGCAAGACAGAGGGATAATTTCTTGTAGCTGTTACATACTTAGTATATTGTATCTACACGCTTACACCCTGCATACATGTGAGCAGAATTTAGTCTTTTTGTTTGTTTACCTCTCTGCTCAAACAGTACATGGTAACAACAAAGCAAACACAGAGAAAACACGATTTCCAGCGATTCAAAACTGTCGTGGTGTCAAGACATTATTACCCCAAATATCCCTTGCTTCCTTGATAATGAATTGCCACTCCAGGTCCAGAAAAATATATGAGATTTTCCACATGTTATTATGGTATTTGCATCAGTTGGATGGAATTCTATAGCAAGAACAACTTCATTTGTAGTCTGAAATAATAACAGAAAAAATATTTATTCAGATTGGACATTAACTACTAGAAACACATGTAAACACCTTTATTAAACTTTAGTATACAAGGCAGGGTTTTACATTCCCTTTCAAATCACAGAAGCTTCTGCTCTCTGCAATAGCTAAGACTTCCTGCCAAGGAAAGTGAATAATATATAAAAGGCAAGATTTTTGGATTGAAAATCCTACTTAATTTTTACACAGACTGGTTTGCTATTCTGGATAACAAAGCTGCAACAGAGCAAGTAAGACAATGATAACACAATAGGAATATATCCATCATTCTCTTTTTGAAATGCTATAAAAACTCGTTCGAGTTCTTTCTTTTTCTCCTTTCTTTCTCATGAAGAAGAAGAAGAGAAACCTGCATAATTCAAAACTCTGAAACATAGGGTCCCACCTTTGTATTTTTACTGGCTGCATATACTGTTACTGAATTACTAACATCATAGCGTGTTTCATCCTTTACCAATAGATTTTACAAACATAACAAACTGACTGGTCATTTACTTAACTTCTAATGGATATTCAACTCAACTGTCTTTGAAGACAAATCTCCCGGAGGCAATGATTACAAAACACTAAACTAAATGCATCAATACATTTGTTTCCACTGGATTTTCAAACAGGCTGCCCAGAGAGGTTGTTGAGTCTCCTTCTCTGGAGATACTGAAAACCCGCCTGGACAGAATCCTGTGCAACCTGCTCTAGGTGAATCTGTTTTAATCAATTTTGAAACACCAAGGCACTCCCTGGAAAGTAAAATTAGTCAAAACAGAACACCAGTAAATGGGAAATACAAGGCATATGCCAAATAGCTTCACCTAAAATATCAGCAAAGACATGAAAACACTGACATAGAATTAAAATTTACAGAATGGGATACAATTAGTATTGGTCAACATAATCTAAAGAAAATGCGTCAAACCAATCTGATTTTGTTATCTGAAATGGCAAGTTTGTAATGATATAGACATATACGCATGATTTAAAAAAAATTAAAAATACTCAGGTTCACATGCATGTAATATTTCCTTGCTTGATACTGCATAACACGAAGGATTGAGTGTTCCCAGTGAAATCAACTTTACATGAACTGAGCACAACACTGCGGAACCCACTTGATTGGTCTGAAATTTAGAAAGGTTAAAAAAGAAACTGGAAAGCAGACAAGATCGCAATCTACTTAGGACTTCAAATGAGAAGACACATATGTGCTGAGAATCAAGGAACAGAATTTGATTCAGACAAAAATGAAATAAGGAATGTCTAAAAGTATTTAATTTTTTTTAACAACTACGGGCTGAATCATCACTTCACTTTTCTAAAGTTCCCAGGATCTACTTTTTTTAAATTGAGAAAATATCAGATAATTGTTTTATTTGAATTAGCTCTTGAGGATGAATAAAGTGAAATTACAAACCTTTCAATATTCAAACCCCTTCCATTATACAAGTTAAAAATCCATTTCTCTGGTACCCTTACACAAGCCAGCATAATTATACAGTTGCAGTTTCTGACTAACATCATAAGAGTGTTCCATAAACTGTTGTATTTATGGGAATAAAATCACTTGTATTTTAGAATATTAACTTGTTAAAAAATTACCTTTATTTCTGCTATTTTTGATTTCCTCTGCCAATCCCACACAGTAAGCATATGCTCATTAGAGTCGTCAATTACACACAAATGAGTACCAGAATCCTAAAGGAAAAAGAAAAAAAAAAAAAGAATTGCTGACAAAGTACTATCGTACTCCATTTAGCGACAGAGCAGGGCAGAAGTATTTTAAAAAATCACAAATGTAAATTAGCCAAGTCCTTTTAAAGTAATTACAAGTTCAAATAATATTCTAGGAAAACTTTTAAAGTATGTTATCAAGTCTTTCCTTTTTTTTTTATGTCACTATTTGGTTGATTTTTTTTTGCGTTCTTGTTTGCAATTTCATGCTAGCAGCAAAAAGGTTTCTTCCTTTATCTAATCTGTAAATATTTTGGTTTTTCTCAGGTCTTAGAGGACAGACACACAAGCTCCACTTGTGTTTTTTTCTTAAATGCCACCAGCATATACACACAACTTTACATTATCAAATTTTGTAAGCACATCTTGTTTTTTTCTCATGGTGTGTAAAGTACCAGCAGTTTCATCATGTAATTGGTAAAACTGTAGCAAAGGTAACACTTTCTGAATAAAACAATGCTTACAGAGCAAGAAGAGCAGCACCTACAGTATTAAATATTACAACAAAATGGTAAATATGGCTACATATAATTAAAAGAACAGACAGAGAACCTAAGAACAAAATATACTTATTCCCAGCAACACATACTTGCACAAACCAGTTGTTTTCAAAGACATTTGTAGGAAGATTTGGAGACTTTAATTATTTTAAAAGTTGATTCTTGCAGTTCAACTGTGTTCTCTAACAAATCATGAAAATAGAGGTGGCTGAAATTATTATTCCCAAACACTATTATGAGCATTAGTATGCAAATATATATATGAATTATTAACTGAAAAGAACCCTGAAGACAGAAATGGAGATATACACAGGTCTTGGGGGGGTTAATGAACTACGTGGTAAAAACACGATTCTAGATACTGCAGGTGAACTGTGTCAATACAGTGAGGAATCATGTGAGACTGTAACAAGGTATCAAAATTAGTTTCAGCTGCAAAAGAGAACTAATAAAAAACTAGAATCTAATCCTCAACAATTCCTTAAGGGCTTTTTTTTGTTTGTTTTGTTTTTGAAGTGATGGAATACATTCTCATTCACCTTGAGAAAACCCCTTATCTAAGTTCATAAGTTTTATTGGTTTGTTAGAGTGACAGGAATGACAGTACTCCTTTCATATTATTCTATTTTATTTATGCTATCTAAAAAAAAAAAAAAGTCTTATTTACTGAAACACAAAACTTACTATAACTAATCTAGCAACACTTCAATGTGAACTGGAACTGTAGCAAGAGCATGAGAATTTCTTTTCAACAGGTCACTCAGAGACACTGCTGAGTGTCCATTCTTGGAGATACCCAGAACCCAGTTGGACCACAGCCCTGGGCAGCCTGCTCTGACTGAACCTGCTGTGAGCAGGACAGTGGATGATGTGATCTGCAGACAACCCTTCCCACCTCAGCTGTCCTGTCAGTCTCTTCCTCTATTAGCAAAATACTGTAGACACTTTTTCTGCATTTTTTATTTTTTACATACATTAATTCTTCTTCTGATACACCTCAGTGTTTTGGTGAAAATACAATGGCGGCTTAAAGATTAAAATATACACATATTTTACAAAAAACCTCAACTCATTGCCAATTTTGAAACTTTCTCAATGCCAAGAAGTGCATCTCCATGTGCTACTGATTTTTCTGATAAATTTTGTGGACCCAGTAAGAAAGACCTTTATTTCTTTTTCTATGTAAAAGCAGAGACAACAAGTGAACAAGCTATTCCTTGGAGAAAAAACAGTATAAGATAACATGAGGGTTCTTTTTTAAATTTCCTGTTGGTGGACAGGAACAGCTGTGCAAGCAGAAGAGTTAACTCTCCTATCAGAATTCACTAGAATTTGTCTTCACAAACCTCACTACCAAACTTGTTTTTAACATCAAACAAAAAAGAACCAAGCCCCTCAGAAACAGAACCAAACCACCAAACCCAGTACAGAATTCAATTTCTGGTTCAGGTGTTTCTTGCCTGCTATTTATTTACCATGCCAGTTTGTTACCACAATTTTACATATGCCATTTCCTGTTTTTCTAGCTCGTTTGCTGTCAGCTGGTTTTATCAAGTATACATAAACTTTACTGACACACTTTCAAATACCAAAAGAGTTCAGCTAGACAACCACACGCAAAATCTCCAGAGATTTCCTTCCCGTTTACAAGGACTGCATAAATTATTTAACACATCGGGTCACTGCACCCATCTTACCGCTTTTGAAAAATCCAAACACCCCACTCCACGCTCAAAAGTCCCAAGGCCGATAACCTGCAGCGTCACCAGGCTCACCGAGTCCCACACTCTAACATGGGGCTGCAGAGGCTGCATGAAAAAGCAAGGGGACAAACAGCGTCATCAACAGTGAAAGCATCATATGCCAGTGTCAGGTTTTGTTAATCAAATGCCACCTGAATTACAAACTGCAGACCAAAATGCAGGATGACCTGTGCTAATGATGCTGTTGGAGGCTAACTTTGAAGTCAAAAGGGGAGAGTCAAGACAATGTTGCTCCCCGTGTCTGGGCTATAAACAAGGCAGCGCTGCCATAACTATCGTGGCATTCGGTAATTGTGAACATACTTCAACCAATTTAAGTTAACTGAACAAATAACGGAAGAGTCATCTTGCATTTCAGACCCCAGACCTAGCAATATTATGCAACAACTGAAAATAACGATCAAACCTTTGCTTTTATGTAGACAATAGGAAAAAAAGAAAATAAACAAATCCTAGTGCATCGAGTTCCCTAACCATCACCAAGCACTCAATGAAAATGTCCATGGTTATATTTCATAAAACTACTATCCCAAACCAGCTTAGCCTCATAAATGTGAAACAGTCACAAATAAAGTGGGAATAAAGTTGGCTTAAGGAGAGCATTCACCACAGAAAGTGACAATAAATCATTGTGCTGATGGAAAAACAATCAGCTCCAACAAGAGTCAAAAAACGCCCAGTGGAAATCATAACATCACATATACAAAAAGCCTCACATGAATTTCTTACAAAATTTAAGAAATTAAGTTGAACATCTGATAAAAGGTTATATTTAATATGCTTCTGTACGTTATAGCATCTGTCTTTTTTTTCCCCTGTTTATAACTTCATGAAAATAATCCAATTAAATTCTGACAGAGTATGCCAAGAGCCAGAGATAAGAGCACTTAAACACATCTTATCTCAAATGAGCGAGTTTATAGGATAGCTTGGCACACCTTCCATGAATTCTCAAAGTTGGTTTCCTCTTCCATGAAGGCTTAGGAGTATACTGACCCACAGAACTCGGGACTTGTTCTCCTCTGGGAGAAGACTTATTGAAAGTAATGTGACAGAAATGATGTGGCGTTATGAATCAATTACAAGCTTCACATTTTCTTGCAGGATTAAAATTGCATTTCCTGTGTCACAGAAAATGGACTTTATGAGCTTCTGCTCTTTTTGCTATATGGTTGAGTGCTTCATTGTTACTGTCTTTTGCTAGAGGTACAGGCTGCTAACTGAGAAATGTCAAATTATCTCAGTAAATACAGTACACAAAATAAACGGCAAACAGAAGGTAATGATTAAAAAAAACTCAAACCACTTTTTCCTGATTTTCAAAACAAGATACTACTGCTCAACAGCTCTATTACTTACCCTTCCATCTTTATCCACTCCAGCTAACTGTCCTGTTGCAATTCTAATTTTGTCTGGATGAACTGCAAGACTAAGACAGACAGAAATATGACTTGCTTTTGCTGTCATAGGTCTTCAAAACTGAGAGGTTTTTTGTAAATTTTTGTTTCTTTGTTTCTCAACAGAAGCCCATGAAGACACTTATGATCCTAAATCCCACTTTTAACAAGATAGCTTGAATGTTTTTCGTCAGACTATGTCATTACACACTGTATTGATGGGTTGATCAGGCTCTTGCAATGTTTGCTGGCACACAACTAGGAGTGCCAGAAGAGCCACCTCCACGTGTGCTCTGATCAATCTAAGGTTTGCACTACATTGGGAGTCCACTGTAACAAAATCTACATTGTCTCTTAATGGACCTCCTGGCACATCATTATGTGCCATATTTATAAACACTACAGTGTATTTTTTGCCTCAACTTACAGATATCGTGAATCTGGGGGAAAAAAAGGCAGAAAAGTTGGCTGAGGGTTTGTGCCTGTGCACCCAGGAGTCAGGAATTACTGCCATGTGAAATGAGTTAGATGTAATTGTACTAATGAAGAAGTATGGTGCACTACTAGTGTAAGTAAAAATCTGCTCTTCCTTATCACATTTTGCTTTGGAGCTGATGTGAAAAAACAGATTTCAGAATATACATCCTCTCAGTCCTAGGGATTTTTTGACCTACCTTCTTATTTGCTTTCTCTGTAAAATCACAAAGATGAAGAAAGCCTTTGAAACAAGAAAGAGGAAGCAGGGGCGAGCCTGAAGAGGTCAGAATGATGGACACAAAAAAAATTTACAATTCAGTCCTGTTTTCTGAATGAAAGTGAAGAACACAAGACTGGCAGCATTTCTCCCACAGGAAGCAATTACATTTATCAAAACACAGCCAGAAGAAAAGAGCTTCAGATATCAAATTTTCTCCAGTCAGGTACAGTACAGTAGGGAGCTTATGTTCACCATTACATTTTGTGCACTATTCTTCAGACTAACACAGTAACTTCAGTACCTGCCTTTGCACCCACAGTGACACTGGCTTCAACTTCCCTGCCTCTCTAATTCTTTTTGCAAACATCTTTCTGATTTCCCAGACTCTCTTAATACTTGGATGGGGCATCTTTTACAAAAATGAGAAAATGATTGTTCAGTTTTCCACTTGGTTTTCTAGTTCTCCTTTAAGGTTGCACCTTTGCCATACTTTCTGTAAACAATTGATTTAGAGTTAGGTTAACAACAACTTTTAATTTCTGAGATAACTATCTGGAATAATTTATGTAAAGATCCTTTCTTCAACCTGGCACACTTAGATTGTCTGCAGATCCCCTTGTTTTACATTTAAGCTAGCATGGACTGCTCTAGCATCACTCATTTGTGCAGTGTTTACTAAAGTGAAATCAAAACAGGAAACAACTATAGTTATGATGACATTAATTAGTTTATACATATAGCAGGAGAGAACAAAAAAAAAATTTATTTCTGCATTAATACACACATACTTACATGCAAATGTTATATACTAACCATTTAACACAGTCTGTATGACCCAAGTAATGCCGCTGAGTTCTCTCCTCATAGTTAAATAGTACCACCACTGATGCTATGAAATACACAATTTCTCCGGTAGGAAGGAGGTAAACATTGGCTCGACAGTCTCTTCCACGATACCCATATCTATATATATTTTAAGTCAAGGTTTTCATAATCACTGAATACCAAAAAAAAAACAAACAAAACCTCAACAATTTTTTTTTTCTTCTTAAAGGATTCCTGGGGAGCAAATGTCCTTTAAGTTTTTCCCTCTGGAACAAAAGCACAGTTTCACTAATAAATTTTAAAAATAAAACAAAACAAACCCCATGCAACTGGACTTCAGGAAACCAAACCCCTCAAGGAATGATGCTCATTGATGTTAAAAATAAGACATGCTAGAAATAAAGCAAATACAGCGTTGCAGTTTTGTAAAAATTTCCATGAGAAATTTCATTAGGTAACAGCAGGACTCGCTGTTATAATTTACAGCAACAGAGCTGTGTATCTGCACACTGGGCACCAGAGTATTACTTTCATTTGGCCTTTTAAAACAATTCCTAATGCCCTACAGAAAAAGGCAAGCCTTCTGCACAGCAGCTGCCAAGTTCAGCAAATATTTCTTTAGACTGTTTTAGAGTATTTTTAAAACAAACCAAACTCAAAAGGAACTTACACAGGGAAAAATATTCTATCCCAATCTACCCAAAACATATAAAAGGCATGTTTTCTGTAGGAATAAGCATGGCTCCTAATGACATTCAGAGGTCTTACACACAGTGAACCAGCCTTGGTTAGCACTGATCAAATGTTATTACAACTCATTATTTCTTTGGAACAGGTGCCCTTTTCTTCATCTAGATTATTAATGTGGCTGTCTGCCTGTATTTCAGTTCCCTGGGTCACTAGGTACAATTAACATCATAAATCAGACTTTAACAGTAGCTCTACAGCCCCAAAAATATAATTTTCCTGTTATGTCCTGCACTTTAGAGAGCCTTCTGCTTCACTGCCAACTAATACACCTGCAACAGCAATGAAAATACGGGAAATACATTAAGCAACTTCAGCTAAAGGATTCCAGCT
Source organism: Neopelma chrysocephalum (assembly GCF_003984885.1). NCBI lineage: Eukaryota > Metazoa > Chordata > Aves > Passeriformes > Pipridae > Neopelma > Neopelma chrysocephalum. Next base: position 7,520,117 of record NW_020897717.1, read on the forward strand.
TTAGGTCCTGGCTAATCAGGTACATAAAAGAAGTTCAAAGGCACGGAGAAAGATGGATGGAAGAAGCTGGTCCTTTCTCACAAATAAAGGCAGGTGCAGTAGTTCAAGTATGGGACTATCTAAACGGGTATCTCCTATCTGATAGCCTGGCCTCTGTTCTTCATGGAAAAGGGCTACCTTTCTATCAAAAATAGCACTGCACCCCTTCCAATGCCACCCTCCCACTCCCAAAAATCCCCCAGTACACTACCGTTCCTCTTTTGCAATCCCTCCAGACCACAGGATCAAAGAAAACACTTGCAAAATTAAACACATGCTGTAACTAAACAATGGTTCAAAGAGGGACACTGCATTCAGTTGTCAACTAAATCTCTTTGGAATATGGAAAACAAAACAGATTTATATCTTGCTGTCTTCCGTTTATTACAGAAGAACACAATGGCTCCTCTGAAGCAGAGATTATTCACTGGCTTGCTAAGCAAATGATATCAGGAGAAATGCTGATACAACACAATGCTGAGAGCAGAATAAAAGGATGCCTCTGTTTCTCCTCTATTACTATTAACTTTACCACTAATTTTTCCTCTTTATTCTTATTTTAAACACTGACAGACCAAAAAGAAACTCCAGAAAGGCCTTTTATAAAAAAAACAAACAACAAACCAAACCACTGAACTTTCAAAACCAATGGGCTACAAGCCAATGAAAATATTTTTTCTATCCTGAACCATGAAGAACGCTATTCTAAGTACCTTCTCAGAGGAGAATGGCAGATTTTGTTAATCTGCTGTATAGAACAGGGAGTGTATTGATAAGGATTTAGTAAGACTGACATCTTTGAACATCCATCCTAGAAAAGTATTAATGATTTACACAAACACATCTTTTGACAGCAGAAGCCTACAATGCTTAGCCAAGCTAAAGCTAAATATTTTGGCACCCACCATTGAGCTCTGGCATTTATGAGGCTGCAAAAAAAATGGTTACGTTTTCTTAATCCATTCCTTTCCTTTACCCCTCCTACATAACAAAATACCAAAGAGTGGCTGCATTTTCTAGAAGCATGTTTTTTAAAAGCATCTAAAGGAACAACCTGTTTTGTGGGACAGGGAAATTGAGAGACAGCTGTCTTCATACTGGGAATGCGTCTCACAAACTACAAGTACTGTTTTGTCACAGTATTCAATATGCTTAACAAATTTAAATTTTGGAGGTTGTTTGTTTGTTTTTACTTGGCTAAAAATAGTCACAGCCCTCATGAAAAGTGATCCACTGTACACCAGAATTCAACAGTATATTTACCGCTGTCTTCAATTATTCTTAGAAAGAAGAGCACCAGTGCTAAAAATAATCTCATAAAACGGAGTCTGAAATACCCTCCAGAAACTGAGCTACTATACACTGGGAGAAAGAATCTATAAAGTCACTGCCTGACAAAAGCAGCCCTGACTGTGACCTCTATAGCTACTAAATAAGCCAATTTCACTATTACTAGAAATGTCAGATACGCTTTAACCAGTTCTGAAGTGCAGTAGGAAAGATTGCAGCACAAAGCAGGGATACTCAAACTAAATTATTAAATTTAAATGAAATCACTCAGGAACCAGACACAGTCAAGAGCTCAGACTTCCCCATGAACTGCTTTATCTTGCCAAGCAGCTTAGGTGTTTCATCAAATGACAGTAATCTGCATGGCAGACAAAAGCTACGCTACTCTACTTTAGTCTACAGTACAGAGTATCAGGAGTTGAATATACCTACAGGACACAGTTCTGTAGGCATATATAAAAAGGAGACCCCACCACCACCCAAACCAACCCATCAACCAACTAAAAACCCACCCCAAAAATCTGTCTGTTCTTTTCTTTAAGTTGTTCACAGTTGAGCAGCATCTTCCAAAACAGTAATAACAAAGGAAAACCTGAATATAAACAATCATCCAGAAGGCAGGAGAATTAAAGGCATTCAAAACAAAACTTATATATTGAACAATTCAATGCAGTTGATTTTTCAGTTGCAAAACAATGACATTACTAAAATACTCTGCGAATCATTGTCCTCATGCCTTCTTAATAAGGTGTACAAGGGTTCAATTTGCCATGATATTTGGAAGTTACAGCTGGCTTGCAAATTTGCTCCCCTTGCTAAACCTGTGCATAAAGTACAAGATCTGCTGCTGCTGTACCTTCCTGTCTCCAAAACTGAAGAAAAATTTTGTGCAAATTCGTAGACACCAATATTATGCCGTCATAAATTTCACTGCCTTCTCATTTTCCTCAGCATTGCATCCAAAAGACTCCTTACACTCATAATTTTACTGGTCTGATTTAAGATGACATTTCCTCAAACAGATTCCAAAACATATGGATGGTTTGTTTAGAGTAGATTTATTTCACTTTAATTAGTCCTCAGTAGGAAACTGGTTTAACCTGAACTTAAGGTCCTTGGACACTAAATAAGTGTGTCCACACTGGGATTTGCACCTACTTAACTGAGGGTGTGATTTCATGATCAGTTTTCATCAGAGCAAACTGGTCACTGACGCTGGAAAAGTAAAGTTGATATTCCTTCAGCATGCCAGTTCCACCCTTGCATGCTTGTGGGGCAAATCAAAGTAATGTACTGGTCCTGCTTGAAAGTTAACTTCGCCAAGAAAATTACATTTCAGCCAGACCAGTGACTGACCTAATTCACTCCACAGTCACAACTGCCAGCATCAGCAACCAGGAGCTGTTGGAAAGTTGGGTACCACAGCTTTACAAAGCATGAGTAAGACCTCTGTTTTCCTTTCAGTCAGACTTTTAACCCAAAACTTTCCTCCTGACTTATGACAGTGTATCATCAACATTCCTAAAAATCTTCCTGATTTCAGCAACACTGGAAGGATCTAACTTCAGATTATTACACCAACTCAAATGCTGCCTAGACATGTTATTTTACTGAAGTACTAAGAAACTTACACAATCATGGCTTACTGGAAGAACCTGCAGAGATGAGTGAGTGACAGGAAAACCCAACCATGTGCAAAAGCACATCTCTTAAAATGAACTTAATGTCTGACCTAGTAAACTTGGAGAATTGTCGTCAGCCACACACCTACTCAGTTCTTCAAATGATACATTTATATTTAGTGCATTTAATGCAAACTAATTTCCAAGAAATTATCCACTTCACTTTGGAGCTGAAATACAGAAGCAGTGCAAAGGATGGCTGCTTCTGCAATCCTCACTGCATATATAAGGACAACAAACCCAAGATCTTCCGTAGTTCTAAAACCTCCTAAAAATGATCAGAGATTGAAAACTAATAATGTTCCTGAATTGAAAGCCTACATTAATATAGAGGGAGGCAGAGGGGGACATTTTTCAAACTCTGTAACTCTCCAAAGACACTTTCTTTCACACTGAAAATAAACTGAATTAGTTTCAACAGGGAAATAAACAAAGGAACAGTGTTTCTGTGCCTACAGTCTGCCACTTAAAATCATACTATACAGGAGCTACAAACCATTTCTGTTGTTATACTAATTTGAACTTTTTTCCCTCACTTTTAAGTAATTTTTACCTCTTAACTGAGAAGACAAAACACTGGATTCTAAGGGGGAAAAATGCAAGACAAGACAAACAGGGAACAGTGAGTAGTTACTGATATTAAGGATACACCCACTCCAGTTTTAACTTTTCAGGAGGCAGCTCTGTCCTAATATCATCATAGTTTTCTACATCAGAAGGAATGTACATTGTGATTGGTCGACCTCGCATGAACATCTTGATATATTCTCCCTCTGTTGAAACAAAAGAGCATATTAATCATGTGGCAAGTTTACACAAGTAACAAGCACAAAAGATATGAGTAATAAGCACAGTGATGCAAATAACACCTGTGATATAACAATTATTTTTGAAATGTGAGCTTGGTAAAGGTCTAGATTTTTTTTTTTTTTAAATGGAACACTAACACACACATACACACAGAGTAAGTGTTAATTGAATTTGTGATAGAACAGACTAAGCATGTAACATTTTAGACATGCAAGTTAAATTATAAAGGCAAATTTCAAATTCAATTTCAAATCCGAAATGGAATAAATATGTAGTCACAGTATCACAATATAAGGTATGTCAGGTTGAAAAGGATCTGAGGAAGTCTTTAAGTCCAACTTTTGGCTGGCCATGAGACCAGACTAGGTTGCTCAGGCTTTTGCCTAATCCAGACTTGAAAACCCCAAGGAGGTAGATGGCACAGCCTCTTTTTGCACCTGGCACCTGCCAGTACCCTCAGGGTTGCCCCCCTGCAGCCTCTCTGTCCCCAGACTCTATCCCCGCCAGGGACATCTCCTTCCCACAGGTGCTGGATCTGGCATTTGTCCCTGCTTAATTTTATGAGGTTCCTGCAGGCCCACACATCCAGCACATCAACTGGGTCCCCTGGTCTGCTGTCACCTGTGAACTTGAGCATGTTAAAGATGTTGTAACCACATTTGATCCACCAACATTAAGCTCTAAAATTAAGATTTTTAAACAATTACTTTTGTATTTCTTTCAGAAGACAAACTTGAGACAGACTTCCTCATAAATGCCCAGGGAATGCTCAGAAATACTTCCCTAATTAAGCATAGGATTATTACTCAGACTGCATGATTGCACAATCTATGTTTTGCATTCCCTAAAGCACTTAAAATCGAAATTATGAGAAATTCAGGCTCATTCCCACAGAATCATAGCTTAACAACTCAAATCAAACTCGAAGATCTAAAGGACACCAGAAACCAGAAAATTTTGGTGACAGCAGAAGCAACATAGTGTCAAAAATAACCTCTTGCTTACAAAACATTTTTAGAAGATGCAAAGATCAAGAAATAATCAAAGTTGTGAACAAGAATAACCCTAAGCCTATTTTCATCCACTAAAGTTATAAAGCTATCTTGTACAAAGTTTGGAAATTAACTCTTGATGCTCACAATAGACAAGATAGAAGAACAACAATCATCAGACTACTGAAAAAATGTGGTGAATATTCCAGGTTATTTAAAAGAAATATTTCTGATCATAAGGGATTTCATTATTTTATTTATTTTATAGCATTGAAATAGTGTGAAATTCTGTTGAATATCTCCTCAGTTCTGAAAACACCAGAAAGCCCCAGCTTTGAATACAGCAGTGATGATCTTAGTACACCGCAGTGATTTGGACAGCACTGACACATACAGAAAAAAATCTGTGGTGACCAAACCATATAATATATTCAGTAACCCCTAACCCGAGAAAGAACTACCCATGAACTTGTGTGATTTTAAGTTCACTTGTCACTGTACTGATCAAACTTAACCATATCAATGAATCCATGTACCTGAATATAAGCTAGTTAAAAGTATTCTACTACATGCACGATACTCACTGTGAAGATTTCACAACACATATGGCTTAATTTGTAAAAAACTTTTGGTTTTCATCTTAACACATGGTAGTTGGAGTTCTTAGTGCTTAAGAGTTTTAACGATTTTTGTTTGATGAAACAGACCACCACTTATCAAATTTACCAAGTTACCAGACCTAAAAATATGATTAGTCTGTTCAAGTCAACCTTCTGAGACCCAAGAATTCATTTTACTTGAATATCATGTCACTTTTATCCTCAATAAGTTTACCCTGTGCTGGAGGCAAATACAACTGAAATCTAGTGCAAAAAAACCCCACAGGTTCAAGAAATTATTCCTGAGTAGAAATTGCAATAATTGAGCAACGTAAAACTAACACATAAAAAAAAGGTTGTTCTTATTTAGCATATTAATACAAGGAAAGTTGAGTGGTATAAGTCCAGTATGAAAGGAACAAATACTGATAAGATGAGAAACAGTTGTCTTGCTTCTTTCTAAGAACAAACACAGATCCTCTGAAAATGAATCCTGCGAGTCCATCCACTGACAGCAGTAGAAAGCTTGTCTCAGATAAAATAAAAAAGAACAAAGAAAATCACTTCCTGGCAGCTAAATTAGAAACAATAGTTATTTTACCAAACGTGCATCGCTTAATTGCACTGCTCAGAAAAGGTAAAGATTGGAGTTGTCACTAGTTTGACACAAATGTTTAGATAATTAGTCCAAACTAGTAACATGTCTCATTTTTCCACCAATATATTTTTAATAGTATGTATTTTCAGACATAAAATAACACCGGCCAAAACCAAGAGTAATGTATTAACAATGACCTTTCTATTAAAATCTGGCACCCACACTCTTATAAATTAAAGCCTGAGGGTATTTAAAAAAGACCGCTCATTTGTGCAAGTCAAATTCTTGATTTAACACTGAGCTTGACACGTCTGGTTCCACCAGATCAGTGTAAAATGACACCACAAATTTAGGATCAAATTCCTCATTGTTGCTTAGAGCAGTGGAGACAAGCTGCAACTGAAATTCTTAAGGATGGAAGCAGTTGCACCTGTCGGACTTTGAAGATGAAAGAGATGAAGAGTCCAAGAGGAATTCAGTCAAGTCTCTGGCCAGAAGGGGCTCTCCTGGAGATCAGGGAAAAGAATATCTGCAGGATATTCAGATAAAAATTAGCTCTCTGAACTTTCCATTAAAGAAAGAACACTTTTTACCTTTATTACCTAGCTGCACTTACTCAAGATTACCTTTGAAGATACATATTTAACACACTTGTTAGAAAGACATGGGTTAAGTATAACTTGATTGAGCCTCTCCCTACAGAAGAGGAAGGATTAGAAAAAAAGAGACAACCCACTGAAAGATTTTTGTCTAAGACTGTAAATTTCCTTTTGTCAGAATAACCTGCAGGGCAGATATAATATTAATGTAAAAACCTTTTGAAACACTAGAGAAGATGGCAGCATATCAACACCACCATTCCCAAACAGCAACTAATTGCCTGAGGCCAAATTCTTGTATTTGCAAGTTAAGAAAAATCAGTGATTTAACTCGTCATACTACAGTTGCTCAAATTAATGCTCAAGAGCATTACACTACATTTCTTTCCTGCATTCTCACTACTTTCCAGTACATAGCAGAATGTCTAAAATTCTTTTTCCTTCTTTTGGAAGAAAAGAGCCTTGGTCATGTTATGACAGATTATGTATGAAAGGGAGTACGGGGAAGAAAAAGTAAAAAGTTTTAAAGAGAGTGGGTAAAAACCCCACCGAACTCCAACCAACAAAAAATCCTTGACAATTCTGGTATCTACCAGCCTGAAAACAATAGGTATGAAAGTAAAAACCTCTACTCCATACAAAGACATGTTCAGGCCACACTACCCTCTCTGCAGAAGCATTTGGGGAAAGCAGGGTGGAAAGGGATAGGAGGGCATACCTTTAAGAACCCTTGGCACTTGCTAAGTTAATTAATCTGCAACTGCAGACATCCTATAAATCCTTTCAAATATGGATCAAACCAACCAAAAAGTAGAGTTAAAGCCCTGCAGATAGCACACCCAGGTGCCACAGATTATCCACGCCACACAAAAAGTAACAGCTCAGGCTCAGAGTTGCTACAAAAGGTAGCACGAAGTGGATGGAGCTCCCTGGCTTCAGGGGCCAGCTCTTCACCAGGAACAGCTGTAGCTACTTTTGTGCAGCTTTGAGCTCAAATTCACAGTCCTTGCCAAACTCCGCTTGGCTCCACAATAATTCACCTCTGGAGCCTTGACAAGCTCTTTGCACAAGCGCCAGGGAATACAGGATCAGCACTCCCAATTTTTGCTCCCAGGATCGGCTCAGGCTTATTAGCCTCACATAGCAGTCCTCTGGGTGTGCTGGACCCAAGCAAACTCCTTGCAGGTCTTGGCTCTCCGTGCCTTCCCCAGAGGTTTGGGGAAATTATTAACTCAGCCCCACAGATGCAGAAACACTTAATCTGACTAAAATGTGACCACAGTCACATGAAGGGACACAAAACACTGCTCAGAAGGAGAGACACAAAGAGAGAAACCAGGGCACGGTGAAGGCCCATGTAAAGGTGGGTTAGAGCGCTGATCAGGCTTGTGGCTTTGTGAGGAAAATCCTGGCTGAGCTCAGCCTAGTCCAGCCTGATGGACACAGAGCATGCCCCTCAGAGCCCTCTCTCTGCTTGCATCACTCTCTGTTTTTCACTCTGCGGGGTACTGCAGCACTCACTTTGGAGAGCAGAGTCTTGGCTGCCACTGGGTGACACAAACACACTCTACTGATTTCAGAACAGCATTCCAAAACCTCCTTCTCTCCTAGTAGTTGGGAACCTCTCAACTTCCAGGTGACAATATCACATGTCCAGGTTGTTTCCTTTTTGTGCGTGTTGACAGCACGACTGCTCACTTCAGCACAGGTTTGCCCTGTCTGAAAGTGCATCAGGTGAGCACAAAAACAGCAATCCTCCCAGCCTTAATTTTGAAAAAATAAAAACATGAGCTATTTAACTCTCTTTTGAACAATAAGGTTTCAGTCTGTCTCCACACCATCACAAAACTTATCTTTCATGATTGTTGGTGCATGCAGTATTACAGAAGAGAACCTACCACGGTTTTGATGCATTAACAGTTTCCAAAAGGCTATGGATCTCCATTAGAATTACTTCTGATACATCCTAGGATTCCATTTGTGTTTTCATAAGTTGGTGGTTCAATTTTCATATGATTAAGTAGCATGTTATAGCCCTTTTCCCCATCATTGAATTCTGGCAGACAACCTGTTTATAACTAGAAATTTGCTAGCAACTCCTGTATGTGTTATCTTTCACTTTGAATAATTTAATTTTGTCTTATGCTACTCCAAGCCTCAGGAACACCTAGGTCTTACTGTATTCAAATCTCAGCTTTCAACTCTATCAATTTGGACTCTCAGCTTCATGCCATCAGTGAAATTTCAGTGCTACTACTTTCCTGTGTTAAGTTCATTAGCATAAACACTAAGCCAAATAGGTCCCAACAGGCTGGAAGCAGATGTTAGCAACCAGAGAATCTACTGGAGGTTCTTTGGAAGTTTATAGGCTGATATAAAAGAGAAATAAATATGTCAATGAAACAAGATGCTGCTAGTGAGAGCAAACTCCAGAAGCCTGGCTCATCTGCAAGGAAACAAGTGCATCTTCACTCACAATCACTGTAAGCCAGTTTACTGACCTTGCATGCAAAGAAACTGTTGGTAAAGCATGTAACGCCAAGAATCCAGGACTAAAACTAGGGGCAAATAGAAAATTGTAGACATATAGCAGACTGGCTGAAAATTTTCTGCAAAGCCTCCTTGTATCAAAAGCAGATTACTGCTAACATAAATAAGCTTTTAATCTTATATAAAAAAAAGAGATTAAGAAAGAAGAAAAAAGCAGCACAAAGGTAGCAGTAAAATTCAACTCCCAACAATGTCTATTAATTCCCCTTTGGAAGAAAGTTTAAAATCCAGCAATTCAGGGGAAGCAAGCTGGAAGGTAAGGCCAATGAAAAACACTGCAGGTGATAACAGATAGCAAAGATATGGCAATACAGACCATCTGAAAGGCTGAAATTAAGTGCTATCGAAGCACTTCATGAAGTCAGCACACAAAGACTTATGCAATGGCACATAAGCAATTTATTACTTTCTGTGAATCATATTCTTAGGGGAATATGGAAGGTTTGCAAAGGAAAATAATAAAAATAATAGGAACTGAAAGGAGGAGAAAAAAAACATCAAAGAAGTCTCTGTAGATTAACTCAGAAATATCTACAGCGAAAAGCAATTCAGGAGACATGAAAGCTACTTTTTAGATACTTCAGAAATTTGAAGACAGTGACATTACAAAACCAAAATCCTGTTTTCCAAAAAGCATTCCTCAAGAAGAAATTGTCAAGGAATACACAGTGCTTTTGTAGAAGGATGTGAGAAGCCTTCATCCTCAATTACTGATTTCTTCAACAAAACCGGACAAAATATTAGAATAATGTATTTTATATCACACTGTTCCTCGTTATTTAGACAAGACAGTGAGGTAGCCCTGCAAGTCTGTGCTGTAATTAACTACTCTTAAGCTAGCAAGTGTATGCATAAAGGGAAGTCTAATGAGCATACAGCAGATTGTATATATACACACACACATAGAGTAGGTAATAGTGAACAAATAGCAAAATTAACTGTTTTTCTACATGGTTTTAAGTTTAATTCTAAAGGAATCACTACAGGAATTTTGCAAATTATTAGTGACTTTTTCAGTAGGTCCCACCCCATCTAGTTTGAAAGATCAACATGGGTTGATGTATTAAAACCCTCAGCTCAGTTCTATTTGTGTGTAGCATCTGAATCTTATCCTTAAAGAGAATTACAAGCAAATGAAAAACCCCCGAAGACTCCAACTAGCTTGGCCAAGTAGAATGCTCTAGTAATATACAATAAACTACCACATCCAGAGTACATTTATTAATCTGTCTTCACCTTCTAGTTGCTTGACCAGTGAAGTTATGCTTTTTAATACTACAAATAGCTTCTTTCCCACAAGCTTTCTGCTTTCAGGCCTATGTCCAAGAACTCTGCAGGACCACTAACCTGAGGGACAAAGGCTTAGAAGCCTGTTTCTAATTTAAAGCAGCACTAATAGCACAGAGACGAATAACCAAATTCAGCCACCATGCCCAGCCACTGCATTTTAAGTTACAGAGGAATTAAAATGTGGCTGCAGGTCTGTCATCTCTCACCCCATGCTTGCTGAACCTGACAAGAGGACAACCACTGTTGCTATTGGTGCAATGCCAAACAAATAGCTGGAAAAAGCAGATGAGACAATAGACTTGCCTTGATTTGGAATGATTTTACAACTTCGCCTGGTAACTTCTTACCAGATCTTTGGTTATTAAATTTTATATAATTTGATAAGTAAACCACAGTTACAACCTTGCTTTTTAATGTAGCAGGTGACATTAAGAATCTAGGTATTAACAACAGTTACCATTTGCAATGAAGTAACTGAAATTTTAATACTAAAATCTAGTTTTTTATTAAAAAAAAAAAGGACTCAAAAAGGAGTACTGGACACAAACGAGCTCAATAAAACTGTATCTAAATGCTTCCTGCTTAAATAATAAAATTCTAACTTCAACAAGAACCAATGGTAAAAACTTCCAAATACAAATTTGTTTTTTTAACAGTACTGATGGTTTTTAATAATATGCACTGTGCCTGAATGAGATCAAGCAGCCCAATAATGAGATAGACTGGGTCTCCATTTGCCCTCAGGGCAAGAGTGCCTTCAATAATGATCTGACAGAAAATCTGTGCCTGATGAAAAAACTGTTCCAAGGTAGTTACTGAATTTTGCACTCTCAGAGGACAGGACACATTGTCAGCAGGGTAAATTTTTTCCATTCTGTGCTTCATGACTGCTCTGTGCTGTGAAGCTAGAACTATAGCACAGTTAAACTAACAGAATAAATAGTACTGGAAACTAATAAAGCACAACAGAAAAAACAACAACAACAACAAAAAACAAACGTAGGAAGGCAGTGAATGTTTCCCATTAATTCTTTCACATATGGTTTTTATCGCCATCCAAAAAGTTTAAGTGTCTCATTACTTTATAATAAGTGAACAAGTGATTCGTATATGGAGCTGCTATCACCGAATATCAAACTCAACACAGAATCTCAGTGAAATAAATTACCTTTTATCTTAAAATAAGCCAGGTCTTTAACTTCTGGGTATAAAAATATGAATGCTTTATGATTAATACTTTAAAAATGTTTCTGCTGAAGTGAAAAGCAAGATGGATTTTATAGGCAATTATAAACACCTGCTGGTAAAGAATTTAAAATAATAACTTTAGTTAGGGTTCTTTTAGGGCTGTAGTAAGCACCTGTTCATTTCACTCATATCGTCATCGGATTTTCACAGAATTTTAATACCTTCTTAGTACTGGATTTTATTGAAAAAAGATTGGCCTGATTTACAAAGACAAACAAACAAACTGACGGTATGACCTCTGCTTCAGCACATACCCAGATGCCTGAAGCTCAGGACTAACCTTAACATGAAGTAGATGCAATTCAACCCAAGTGGGAGAGATAAAGGCACCGAGGGAATGTGATGAACATTGTAACACACGTGGCCTCGGCACGGAGTTAAACAGAGGAAAATCAACTGGTTGCCCGCAAGGCAGCTGCAGGCTGTGGCTTCCCGTGCTGCTGCTGCTCCTGGCAGGAGAAGAGAATTGCCTAGGTCTTGTCGATATTTACATGCAACACTCTCTGGGGACTCCATATCAAACCAGTCAATCCAGACACCACAGCTAATGCCTTTCACTACTGAAGCTCATCTCAGATTCTCACTTATTCCTGAAGTCTTTCGTTATAATAGCTAATACATACTATCAACAGAAATCAGAATGAATCTGCACAGACTGTTGAAACACAGATATTACTGCAGTAACTTCTGCTGCTAGAAAAATTGGGTTCCAAGAACTAAGCATGCAAAAAATATATTTATCTATATTTTGTGGTACTGTACTATACTGACATTTTCAAAACAGTTTCTTTAATAGCTGAATCAAAAAAAGGAAATAAAGTGATTCCAGGATGTTCAAAGCTACACAAAAATGTCATCTTCCATCCCATTATCCCATGCAAACACCTTCTTCTGTTATGATAATTTGCTATTTCACAGTGATTCCAAACTTATTTTATGTGTGTATAAAGACACTGAAGCATTTTTAATGTAGATTTGCTTTGAAGCTTGACAGTTTGCACACCAGCAGCCTTCCCAAGAGCCTCTTTCACAGAATTTCTAGGTCTAGGAAGCACATTGATACAGTTGTTACTGCGGGTGGCATGTGCTGGGGGCACATACAGTGTTTTACATACAGCCTAGTGAAACGAGCAGCTCAGGGGAGCTGCTCCAACTTAATTAACACCATGCTACAGACTGCTCACCTCTAGGGGCAAAGGCTGGCAAGCCACAAAGGAGTGTTAAAGCAACTATAACTTCTCATGCCTTTGGGTTGCAGAACAGGAAGGTCCTGTACAAACACCATGAGCAAAGGCAACCCTTCATCCCACCCTGTCAAAGACAACACTGTCCCAGCTCCACAGGATTTACCTCCAGAAATCTTATGTTAACTGCCTGTGCAACTCTTCAACTTCCTGACCAGCTGGGTCAAGGTGTCAACTGGAAATTGATTTAATTGTGTGGCAACTATTAACTACAAAAGAAGGTAAAGTCACCTGCCCAGAACAGGAAGTTGCACTATAGAGAATTGACAGGGTATTGCTAAGCTCATACTGGAAAGGTTGGGTGAACCCTCTGCAAAAGTAACCTACACATGGTTACTTCTGTGGCAGTAAACACAATACAACACAATCTCACATACACAGACTCTAAAAGCTGTCAAAAATACACTCACTGGTCCATATTTTAGAAAAAATAAACCTCTGAATCCTGCTAATTGCAAGTCTATCCATGTTAGAGGCAGAATTATGTTTTCTCACTATATGCGTTTAAAATGCAGTAAATGCATTTTCTGTGATAAGAGTCTCTCCAGCTTCCACATATGTTATCTGCATCATGTTTCTCTTTCATTCCAGTTAGGCTGAGAACAGACTATGGCATATCAGACTTGGAAGATGCCTGTTCATCACATCCTCTGCATAGTAACACAATAGATAGCAGGGTACACGTTGAGGCCACTTAAGTTATAGCTACTGGGATGAGAGAACTTATGGATGTCCCATTCTTGGCAGAACACGTAGAACTCTAGAAGCACATTGTAAGGAAAGAAGTACTACTGAAGGTATTTTAGATTTTAGCTACATGCAACTTGGTTTTCTGAAAAGCTGTATTTAGTAGAAAGGGTATTTTTAATATAATAGTTTTATTCAATCCTTGCAAAGCTAAATTGCAGCTGGTCTGCCCACTAGTCATTACTTTTCCTTTTACAGTAACCACTGCTGCACATATATACCGGTCCACAGCTGGCATTAAGCAACCTGGCATAAAGAAACATTTCTTCTTTGTTCTTGATGTTTATGCATTCGCTTTCACACATCTTGTCTTTGAAGTATGCTCTTGGTAAGCATCAATTTAGAATATTTTTATACCTGTGATTTCTCTCTGAATTAGGAAAAGATAAAGCAATTGGATTCAAATTGATTTTGCTTTCATTCCAATAATTTGTATAGTAACTTTCATAAAATCTGAGGGTTTTTTTTCCTTTTTGAAGGAGACCAAAAGCAATCAAACTGTGAATAATGTAAACTTGCTGACAGCACAGAATCTGAAGACTACAGGTTTGTTAATTAGCAGCAAAAAAGCATGAGACAGAATCTCTAAATAGATACGTTGTGTACAGCATGCACCTGGATTACATGCTTTAATTTTGAAACCACATGCTTCAGCACAGTTTGCAGGACATCAAAGCAGAGTAGTTTTGCGACACCAGAAGTGGATTTCTTTTGTTTTCACATCCCACCATGTTCGGATAGACAGCTCCTTTTCCTGACTAAACAAGCCAGCAGCAGAGGGTAGCCACAGAATGCAAGATTCACTTTAGAAGAGACTCATTTTTCATTTTAGGAGACTATGAAACCTTCAGTCTCTGTTCTTGTCTAATCAGTGTGTATATGTTGTAATACTGGCAAGACAGAAAGCTGAGATAAAACAAATCTTTTAGTTGGCAGTTCTTAATACTCTGATATCTTAGGCAACAATGCAAGACTTCTATTCGAACACATACTCTTCTCTGAGGAAATTATGTGTGTCGTAATTTATTTTAGACTATCCCCAAATAATCCCAAAATAGATTGCAATGTGCATATGCATATAAATTTGCAAAAGAAGAAAGCTGAAATATTTATGTAAATGTTCAAAAAGTTTTTAAGAGATCATGCACTGATGCTCTCTGATGGTGAAAAGCCAAATAAAAGATTTGTGAGAGTGCTAAATTAGAAGAAAGCAACCAAAGGGCATAGCTTTATTCTTACCTTGGCTGTTTTTTTCACGAGTTGACATTTTTGCTGGTTATGGGACAGAAATAAAATATCTTAAAACTATTTCTAAAGTCTCGCTCACACCTGCTTGCATGAAGACTGGCACATAGGTCAAAACTTTAGATTTTTGTTTTCATAACCTCTCTCTATGCACATACACACAGAGAAAATACTAAAAAAAAAAGTTTTGTTTTACAGAAGTAAATCAATCCCACAACCCACCCATCAAAACTTTCTGTATATCCCAAAGATCCAATCTGATGAGGCATTTCCCCATAATTTCAAAGACTCATAAACATGTCTGGAGTAACATTTGACCAAATAAAATCTTGGAGTTTATTAATGCTTTTTTACCTCTAATTCCCTGTTTCATAAGCATATGTCCCAATGTATTCATCTACAGGAAATATTATTCAGTCAAAAGCAAGTATTTTCAACTTCATCCAGTGTTTAAAAATAAATGATTTTATTTACCTTGGCTGACAATGACATCTTTGTGCCTGGGGAAAAATTCAAAATAATATTGTTAGTAATATGCACAATACTTATCAAGGCAACACCATCTAGTTTTTACACATTATTGCATTTAGCAATGCCATCAGATTCTGTGTACAGTGTAACTGTAGTATAGGATGCTAAATAACTGATCATTTTAGTTATTTAGCATTTTTACCCATATATTATTTTATGCAGTTCACTGTATCTTTCAAGTAACTTAAAGTCTTCGGCTCTATAGCAAGGGTTTCTAAGAATTAGTCTGATAATAACAAAATGCAAAAAGCTTTTAAAATAAAATATGGAGGGCATGTTTCTTGTGCACAGAAAATTCCACTTTGAGAGTGTGAACTTGTAATAACCAAATGTTTTAAGCTGCCAAACATCCTCAGGCCTGCATGCAAAGCATTTAACACCTGTCAAAATAAGCCGTCAGCATAAAACACCACAAATTTTTCTAGGAATTAACTCTATCGGACACATGGAATAAATGTAAGCAAGTTGCAGTTTCATTTAAAACAGATCCGTGCAGCATTACTAGATGTGCAACACAAAGCCTTCAACAGAGTACAGTTGAGACTCTCCTTACCAGAGCCAGAAGTGAATTACTTACAAAAAACCTCAATAATTTTTTTCTGAAGAGCGAAGAAATACTAATTTCCAGCATCGGAGCTACTTCTTAACAGAGTAACACTCCTTGGTGGGAGAATGTATTGCATAAAACACCCTCTTGAATTCATTTGAAATTCAGCAGAAAGGTATGAGTGGCATCCAGTATTTTTAGCTGGATGGCAGTCAAATTTTTGTAACAGTGACAAAGGGTCAAGCATATGCATGAGGAAAGTCATCTCTGGCCATTGGTAGAATCAGCCTTCACCACACTGCCAAATGAAAAATTTAAAGTAGATTCCCAGTCTTGCCTGAAAAACACTGCTGTGGGAACCCTCTTACTTCTTGTGGCTTTATCAAACTGATTTACAGCTCAGTGCTGGCTTAAAGACTGAGCTTAGTAAACAAAGTTCATATCCTGGTCTGATAGTGCAAAGCATATGTAAAACATTTCTGTCCTGGGGCCCACAGCAGGGGTTGAATTCTATTCCCTTGCACAAGACTCATGTAACTTCAAGCAGACGAGGCCAACGTTTCTTAATTGAGAAAAATAAATGGAAGATAACAATACGCCTTTGCACAAAATCAACCAGTTCTTATCAAAATATGGCAACAGAATGTAAGAAATTAGTATTAATACATGTTCTTGTATGCAAATAGTGCCTTTATTATAAATGTGAGCATAAGAAAAAGGTACACAAACAGTACAACACCCAGTCTTCAATACGATGATGGTCTACAATTGATAATGTTTGAAGCTTTGTTTTCTGCCAAATATACTTAAGATACAACAGCTTCAAGTTATGAACAGACAATAATTAAAACTAATCTTTCCTTGTGCACTCCTCTGTTAGATACCTGATTTTTTTCTACGTTACAGATTGTAGAAGGGCAACATTTAAAGTCTCTTAGAAAATAAGCAGAATCACAGAAAAATGAAATAAAATACCTCTATTTTGACCATGCCTGAACCAATATGTAAAATGTCAATAAAAGTAAAATTTATTTCTTATTTTCAGCAAATTTGAAGTACATACCCCATTGTGAAAGATATTTTAGCAGCATAGCAAAAACTCAGCAAAACAATCAAGACAAAGGGTTTTTTCATTCCAAAATATTATCTAACAGTACCCCTGCTATAGTCTAAATTGCCAAAGGATTTTTAAACTCCAACAGTGAAAACCAATTACAAAAGAAAAAGAAACACTTGCAAAATATGTAATGCATAATCCCCTCACACACAGCACTTGACCGCTCTGCAGAACTCTTCAGGCTAAGTACAAAGCTTTTAGTAAATGTGCCGATATCCACACCCAATATTAATTTGTTTTTGCTCTTCCCACTCCTAGGAAAGAAGGAATGCACTTGCACCACTCTTGACTCTAAGTACGTATTTGACAGTCTTACATGCAACCTAAGGAGAGCACTACAGAAAGAATCATAAAAAGACTGGAGATTGCTCTGAAAGGTCTGAAGAGTTTTATTTGTAGTAGTGGGAGGGGTTTTCAGGTAGTTCTGCCTTGAACCAGTTAATGGCTATTTGAATGAAGATTCATGAGCAGATCTATGAATCTGCAGACAACAACAAAGAAGCTGCCAGCATGCTGGGGAGATACTGGCAAATAGGAGAGGGGTCAATCAAAAAATCAACACCATTTCAACAAATTCCGCAAAATTTCAACCAAGTCAAAAAGAGAAACTGTGTGAAGACAAAGCGGGAAGCCCAACTGGCAGAGTACTGAGTACAAGTACTGTGGGTCACAATAGGGGTCAACAATGTGAAGTTACAGCAAAAAGCAAACTCTTGATCCTGTGCTGACAGAAGCAGGAGGAGTAACTACTCTGTGCTATTAATCTCCAGTGAGGCCTTCACTGGAGACCACAAACTGAGAAAACCTGCTGCTGAGGAAGTGGACGAGAGGACTGATAGGCTACAGCACATCACCTACTGGAAATTACACTGAAAAGAAGGCACCTGCATATTACCTAGAACCTGCAAATCAGGAATTTGCTAAACATTCAAATGGAGAGATCTACTTGAAAACATAAAAGTATATTCCTACTATTACAGTCTACTTTAGAAACACACATACTATGTGAAATCCAGTGAACTGACTTCAAGGAAATACACTTTCATTTTCAAATCAGCTTTAAATAAGAAAAAAAGGCTGGAAGCTTCACAACAGTGGCATTAAGCCATACATCTTAAATCATAGTACCTAATTCTTCTAATCCAAATGGGCAACATTAAAACATATGCACACAAAAATCCTGCATTCACATTTCATAATAAATTTAAGATTCCACAGGCACCTGGAGCATCACATTGGCAGGTTATGTAAGTAGTTACTCATGGCAAAAACAAAGATGCAAATGGTCCTAGCATATACACAAAAAAGTTCACTAGAATTAAACAATTTCATAATATTTTTACTTAAAAGTTCACTTGCTTTTATGTACCAAATCAATACATACTTGTCTGCATTCTTTGCCACTTTTGATATTAATTTAGATGTTGATGGTATTCTCATCAGCTTGTTACGACCATCATCTGAACTCTCCCAAGCACTATGAGGCTTTTCAGCAGCAAAGGATTTCTTTATGCTAGAAGAAACAAAAAATATTTTAAATGACAAGGTGATAATATAACTAACTGGAATTCGTATGCAATGGACAGATCAAGCAGCAGGAGACAAAAGCAGAACTAGGTCTTCCTTCAAGCTGAAGCATGAAACAGGAAAAAAAGATTAGTCAAAAAGTTCTAACTGGATGAATGAAAACAATTGAGCAAGACAGTTGCCACATGTTTTAACCTTTCTTTTGCATTTCCAAATGCTTTTACATAAAGACCAAAATAGCTCTCTTCATTACTACATTGCTAACAAATTACAAAAGCAGAAAAAATTAGGCTAAGTACATTAGCCTTAAAGAATAAACTATATTAAAAAAATCAATTAAGTAGATAACAAAGAAAATTAATCTTTTTTCCCCTGATTAACTGTTCACCAGCTCTAGCACACTGATGTCTGAGGCAGAACAGTTCTATCAAATTACAGTTTCATATGGCTGCTTTGCAGTTAGCACATACTTAACAACATTAATGGCTTTAATCTTTTTGAAACAAATGTCTGCAAATTTCTTGGGTAAGACAAACTAGGTTTGGCCCAATATTACAGACAATTAAATTAGTGAATTGTGATGAAATTTTCAGCAATTTTATTGTAGTCAATTTACACTAATGGAAACCTGCAAGTTATGCAGTCACTAGTTCATTAATTTCACACATGGAATACGTGTTCAAAAAGTGATCTAGCCTGAATTATTCTTCAACTACCTGATTTAGTTTGCACATGTCCTGCTAATAGTATCATACTTCATCCTGTCAGAAATGCTTTTTGCAGGATTAAGTCCTGGAATGCAACCTTAGAAATGGCAAGCTCCTTCCACAGCACCTCAAGAAGCTCAAAGGTCCTGCGACAAACAAGTTAATCCAATCAAGTTAAACCATTATGAGACTAAAAAAGCATTTATTTCTTCCCCACACTGCAAAAGATTAGTAAGCAAGACTTCAGACAACTTTACAGTGAGATACCAGGCAAGAGAATAACAGGCCACAAGTTCAGCTTCAGACAACTTACGGGTTTGTGCAAGACATGGAGACAGAGCCTTTATGGAGTGTTATAACATGCATCAGTCAAGTGAAAGTTTAAATATTTATTAGAGCTGTGAATTCAAGCAATGCAAGACAACAATCTTGTGAACTGAAGTAAATTTTAGAAGAATAAATTTCATTTTCATTTTGTCTCAGTCTCCTAAATGCCAAAAAGTATAAAAAAAATTCACACCTTCCAAAACAGTAAGGTGACAGCGAATGGAGAAAAAAGAAATCACACCAAGTGATCTGCATAGTTTTGAAACTCAGAAGATACCACCCAAATCTTAAAATCCATTTTCTTGACTTCAAAAAACCATCTAAAATTCCCAAAGTACCTTTTTTTTTTTCTGTGCCTAATTCCCACTAAAATGATGGGAATTTAGATGCAATCCTACATAAACTTCTGCATTTACTCAAGTCAAGCAGTTCTATGATCTGGGTGTAAAACCAGAACTTCACTCCTGTAAAGAATGAGAATAAATGTGAACCATCCTGCAACATGGCAGGAATTTGGGAAGGGTTACAAAAAAAAACCCTGAAAATACAAACTGCAGTCACTTTGTAGAATAATTATAATTTCTGAAGGAAAGGTTGCATTGATACTAGTATTTTAAAAATACTATTATGAGGTGTAGTAAATGGCCACGTACAAAATACACTCCCACAATTCAGCTATGTCAGACAAAATATGTGAAGTGTATTTTGAGAAGGATCAAGTAAGAGTCATGATTAAATATTTTAGAATGATGGCTGATTAGAGGTAATCTACCATATTAGGATTTCAACCAGACAACAAAAAATTTTCATAATCTTAAAAATGTACGTTAAGAAAAAATGCATTTTTACATATTTGCTCTGCTGCAATGCATATTGAATGCATCTTCTCTAGCAGAAAAAATATCAAACATTAACTTGATCATGAGAAGAACTATTTCACATGAGTTGTTGTCAAATATGAACTCAGTATCATTACAATAATTTTCTAGTTCTGTACTGTGGTACTGTGAAAACCTTTTGGCTGGAGCAGAACTCTTGCTTTCTTGAGTTTGCCTGTGTGTTTGGAGAGTCTGTGAGGAGGGCTGGGGAGAAGGTGATGCTTGAGTTTGTGGACTTTGATCATTAGAATGAGAGTCCTCTTTTTTTTCTTTCTGTCCTGGAGGTTTTTCCTTCTTTTTTTCTGTACCGCTGTAAAATAAAGTGTAATGTAAGGGGGGAAAAAAAAGGAGAACAAGCAAATAAATTAAAAAGGTGGGAGAAAATGTCCTCTGTGAAAAGATGGGAGAAGCATTTAACAACTTGCTATGAATAATCACGGAAAGAAAACTTTGATTAGTTACTCACTCTCTTCAGGTTAGCATTTTGCTGAAATAAGATTTATTCACAAACTCCAAAAATAAAATACAGTGAGGGAGGCATAATGATGCCTTAGGCCCATAATGATTTTCTTATTTTTCTACCTTATAAGTTTTATAGGTAATAGAAGTAGATTTTAGAAATAAACCCCTTTCTCCCTCCTCCCCGTAGTATCCCTTAGTTTATACATTCCTTAATCCTTTCACCCCATTCCATACCCCCCTATCACCCTACCCCCATATCCAGTAGAAAATGTTTTGTCTCTTGTCAAGGCAAGCCTGTCTTGTTTGGAGAACGCCTGTATCTTGGCCTAAACCGCAGGACAGAGTCAAAGAACTGGGTCACCCTGCTCTCTGTACCCTGAAGATGACGAAGAATGATGAAGAAGGGGTCCCAAAAAGCACCCCAGACCCAATTCCGAGAGGCGGGCCAGGGGGTGGACCAGGCCAAAAGTTAGAGGATGGACACACTTGGGATTGGCCAGATATTGCTATAAATGTAACATCTCGGGCACAGCCCGGCGTGCGCCGTGTAACATCTCTTTGCCTTGGCATAATTAAACCCTTTCTTATCTCACCCCAGCTAAACGGCTCCTAGATTTTTTTCGTAGCACCAGCTCAGCAGGCATCAATAAGATGGTTTACTTATTTTTAATGCGCAGTTTTACTACATTTACTCTGATTTTAAAATGAACATAACTTTGATTTGAGCATGTCCTCTGTTCATAGGTGCTCCTACAGCATTCAAAGCTGACGCAAGTTGATGCACCACAAGTCTGCCGTCCCTCAGAAAAAAACCACCCTGTGGTTCAGTTCACTGACCACCTTACCGTCCTGCCAGACAAGGCTCAGTGCAAGTGAAAGGTAGGACCGTGACTTGTGCTATCTCCAATTAGCTTAAGCCCACCATGAAACTGTACCTCTCACTCTGTATTTCCGGACATGAGTGGTACTGCTTATCTTTGAGCTGCCACCAAAATTCTGAAATGCTGTTGCTTGTCCCTGGGCTCTCCCTGGCTGCACCAGAGTTCAAAGGAAATCATCCCTGAAAACTCATGACTGTTTTGATTTGTAGTTGACTAACATCAGACTGTCTTGCCACTTCTTTAGTGCCTTCAGTCAATGACCACTAAGAACATATCTTTATTTTCATAGTGCTGTATTTAGTAGGCTAATATTTGAAACAGATTTAAATACATGTCATTAAGAATCTTAAATCTATTAAGAACCAAACCAAAGGTTTGCTAAGTAAACAGAAAGATTAATTAAAAGGCTCTTCTATGAGGCAACATGCTTTTTAATATACTGAATCATTCAAACAATAACAGGACCTGAAAGAGAAGAGTACTCTGTACTACACAGTCTATTTATTTTCTAAGATAAAAGAATTAAATCTTCCAAGACAGACTTCTCAGTGAAGAAAACCAGCAAGATACAAACACCAGCTAAAAAGGAAAAAGAAAGATTTTTCTTTTAGTGTCAAAGTAGCCTGCAAAGTAAAAAATAAACAGTATCTTTCTGAACAGGAGAAGGCTGATTTCTGTTCTTACACCAATTTCCCCTGCCTCAAATCCTTGCATGATCTTAATTATTTGTGTTTCCACTTACCTTTTCCCAAAAATCCATAACAGTAAGACAACATTCAAAATAAATTCATAAAAATAGGCCCCCAATCATTCATAAGATTCTCTTTTTGCTTCTTTAGTTATTTCAATTAAAGTGTGTCATCTACCACTGAGACAAAGCCCCCAACATTTACATGAGTTCAACTTTTCCAACTGCTTTCCGAGAAGCAAAGCATTGAAAACCAGGTAAAACCATGAATAATAATAAAAACCCCAAATACATTTGTAAGGATCACTCAGGATTTCTACTGTAAACCATAACAACAAGTTTAAGATGTCAATATAATCCATCAGAGTTACATTTTCTTTTCAAAAAAACAGACAAAAACAAAACAAAGAGCTTTCACATTTCTTGAGAGCATATATGTGATCATAGAGAACAAAGCTTGAAGAACTGTGGGGTTTTGTTTAATAATTTATAGCCAAAAGTCCTTAATTAACTAGTAGCATAAAAAATTTTATTATTTTTTAATCAGAAGACTTAGCTTGCACTTCTGGATGCAAAATACACTACACTTAATATTATTGCAGTCTGTTGCAAGAAATGCAGAATAGTGAAATAAATTTTTGGAATCTCTTGTCATTAAAGAAAATGAGTCTTTCTATTCCTATGACAGGTACAGTCACGGACCTCTGCACTCCCTATCTCACAAGCATGGGATTTCTCACAACAAAGTCAATCTGTTAGGACAGGGGTTTTTTATGGCTTGTTGTTATACTTTTTTAACAAAACTGTATTTCAAGAAGACATGCTTCCAATTTTCCTTTTCCTTCTATTTAAGGATTTCAAAATACAGTCAAATAATGGTGAAAGACGGAAGGGAAGCAGGAAGAGAGAGAACACATCAACATAATGACTTCCGTAAGTCCACCTTGCATTGCTACAAAGAATGATCCTACTTGGTCAGAACAATGGCTCACCTGACATCATGTCTCTCTCATGGTACTATAAAAGGTTTCTCCAGGTCATTAGGTCATGGTGAGATCATTATCTCTAATGCCTTATACCTTGGATTTCAATGAAGTGCTTTTATCTACCACCAGGTTGTAAGTGGGATTCTTTTTTTGACTGCCATTTTAATTTGGAGGGAAATCATGTAGATATGTAGCAGTCTGAGTACTGAATACCTTCTGAATTTATTTGGTTTGCTCACTTCTGCTAAATTCTTCAGTTTAATTGTATTATGACTGGCTATTACACAGTGGCTCTCACAACTAATACCTCTTCAACTAGGCCTTGAGTAACAACTGAAACCAAATCAAAACCAGCACCTTTTCTTGTGGGTTTCTAAAAACTAGTTGCTCTGGGAAGCAGTCATTTAATGCAGCCAAAAATTCTTTCCAAAACCCAACCTGATGAGGCATTTCTTCAGCCTGCATCTGAGTAGTTGAGAGCTATTACTATCTGTCCTAATTTTGCAGCTTCTTTAATTTCACTTAGTACAATGTTTCATCCTTTGGGCCTCAACACACTGGCAGCTACTGCAGATGGCAGTCACTGTGAAACACGAAGACTATTCTTACCAGAAGCTGTTTTCAGAAGAATGTTTAGTCCTAAGGAAAAGGATCAAATAGGTCTCTGACAGTCAATGTTTGGTTGGGTTTTGTTTGCTTGTACAAAATACAAACCTGTTTCCATTCCAGATTATAGGACTGAGATTTTCTCAACACATACATGACTTTATCTCTGTCAATGGGACATATCTACCTGGTGTTCACAGAATATTCCTGGGCTCTGATTTTAGTGACAGCTGGTACTTTAGCATATCGTTGTTGACATGAGACATGCTGCTGCTGTGCAGCTACTGAGCCATGCCATCCAAGAAATGAAACTGCTCATTCATAGAAGAAATTCTCAGAGACGGCAGCTCTACAGGGCCCAGAGATCCAGAAATGGACAATATTAGGAGTGCACCAAACAGACACTGAACTTCAACAACAGTAACAATTTGGACACAAGTAGGTCTTCTATTTTGAGAAGATGTATGGCTACGTATAGTTAGAACATGAAAAGCCCTAGGCAGGCTATGGGGTCTGTTTAGAATCTAAAGTTAATTCTATATCTACAAATGACCATGCCCACTTGCTGCACCAGTCTAAGCTTCAGCCTGAAGAAAGACCTGGACAAGTTGGGGTGAAGCATCTCACGACCAGCTGATAGTCTCCTCTGGTCTCCCTCCTTTTCACCACAACAAATGTTAGAAATAAACACAGTTATCCTAACTTCGTAAGGAGATGGGACTACTATTAACATTCACTTACATTTCCTTTTACCTTTCTTGAGCTGGCAACTTTACAAAAGGATTTCTTCCAAGTACCACACAAATTTAAAAAATAAAGACATGAGAGTGAAAGGAACTGCTGGAAAGACAACTAAAGAGCCTTCCTAGGCCTTTCTAAAACATGTCTTGAGGAAAGGAGTCACATCTCTTCAGCTGCTCTGGAAACAGTGCGCTCCCCTGGACACTTATTCGGGGGCCCAGGGAGAGCTGCCCTCTGCATATTAAGGTTTTCCTCTTTTGGCTTATCCAGGTCTCCTTTTAAAGACCTTAACTCAGATGAAAGGGATGCCGGCCACTCCACTCTGCTCTTCTTATGTAGTCAAGTGTTGAGCAGCCAATGAATCAAGAAGATGATTCAGCACAAATGCAAGCTGAACACCACGGGAACCGGACTGGCTCTCATCAAAGTGCCAAGAGCTACACGGGTAAGATTAATGGAAAAGTGCTAACTAAGAAATACCTTCCTGCAGGAATGTCTTTTGTCCCTGTGCCTGTCACATTAGCAGATAGACACATACACTGATCACTGTTTGATTTACTGTTGAAAAGTAAACATAAGAATACAATAAAAAAAAAGATATGCAATACTACACAATAGAGAAGAGCAAAGAGTGGGGCATTACCCTTGCTTTGCAAGTTCCAAAGGGCACTAAAGCTTTTTCTGGTTTGTTCTCATACAGTTTATATTTTCATGCAGCATTTTTATTCCCTGAAGTATTTCCTTGTCTTGTTGTACAGCACAGTATTTACATCCACACTAGAAGATAAACCAGCCCCTGCAGTTACCAGAGTACTCTACAGAGGCCAAGAATTTGTTCACATAACTTACCACAGTTACACATCAGAGTATTCTCTGCCCCGTGGCTATATCTGGCAGCCTGTTCTTCACAACAAATAGGTACAAAACCTACTGTTCAAGAAGGCATGCAATCACTGTCTAACAGACCCACAGAAAAACACAGTTAAGCAAACACTTCGTTTACCATATGAAGCTGAAAGTATTATAAAGAGGAAAACTACTATTGTTTGGTTCTTGGCTCATTTAACTTACAAATTACTCAAGCAATGTTATTTCCACACATTTGAGATCTGATACTGATTTCATAGAGACTAAGTAGCCATATTTTGGGTTAAGATTTTATATACAAACCCGCAAACTTTTATCTTAAACAATTCACTATTGTTTCATAGCTATTTTGCTATTGCCTACTAATTACACTCCAGACAATGAAGTCAGTTTTGTCCTTTAATTTCCTTGGGAAGGAAAAACCACCAACATATAAATACCAGGAGGAAAAAATTCCCATTTGTACATTTGTGTATTTCCTTGGTGAGAATTCATTTTGGACACTATACGGTATAGAAATACTCTCAATTTATGAATTCCATTCAGAACCCTGCTGTAAGCAGTCCAACAACATGGTACATCTCCAAAGTTCATTTCTGCCTTACTAGACCTCAGGCAGCTCTGCTGAGTGTTGTGCAGAGACAAAAATCAAACTCTTGTTCTGTTTGTTTTTGGTTTTTTAATATATAAACATCTCAATTTTAATAAGAATTAGGTACCTTTTTGCAGCAGATGAAAGAGTTTCTTTTTTGGCAACAGAAACAGATGAACTGTGGCCTGTTTTCCTGCTTCCTGTACTTCCATTAGTTATACATGACATTGAGATGGCTTCTCGCAGGCTTGGCTGACCTAGAAAAAAGTAATATTGAAAAACACAAGGATTTAGATCTCTATCCAAAAGTCCATCTGAAAAAAACAAAAAACTCTCATTTGTGGACTTAGTGTCATACAGCAGCAGCCTGAGCATTTGGGACAACCATCCAGTGACATACACTCATGAAAGCTTTAATCTACGCAGCTGGACCCAGAAGACACCTGACAAGGGTCTGCTTCTCTACTGCCATGCTGCCATGAAATAATTACTAAGTTATTTAAGGGTTGGGATTCTAAGGATTGGGGGGGGGAGGGGGAAATCAAGATTTTCACTTTCTTTTCAGCTGCCCTTAGCACCTTAAAATACCTTTCAGTATATGCACTGTGGTATAGCTATTAAGTTTCTGATATTGCTCACTCTGTAGAACATCTGCCACATCCAGTGAACATTACAGACTCTCTCCAGGGATGAATCAAGAGTGTATATGTGAAGAAGGCTGTTGTCTGTCAGATGCCCACTTCACTCATTGCAGAAGTTTGGAACTATGCAGTGAATGTGGGAGGGGATTGCAAGGAAGACAAGGGAGAGCAAAGGCTCTTCTATTTTCAGAGCTGAACACTAGCCTGGCAATTAGCTTCCAGACCTGCCTCTGCCACAGAATGCCAGTGAAACACAAGGCATTTTAATCGAACCTGATGTTTCATCCTTTCCCACTAACTGTGTGTCTCTCTCTTTTTGTGTGCCTGTCTTATTTCCAAGGTCCTCCTCCTAAGCACTAAACTTGTACTTTTCTCCTCTGAAGCACTACATGCCCAGTAAAAAGATCCCCGGATTAATCTCACATTAAACATTCAAAAATCAGTGGTCACTTTTGAGCCCATCTCTGTGTCACATCCCCATTTCACAAACAGCAAGTTGTTACTTGGGGTCGTGATAACCAGTCACTCTGACTTCAGCAACAAGCATGAAGGACACAATCAACAGAAAAATAACAGGTCTGTGTTCATGGCACGCTTGGAATAGTG
This sequence comes from Neopelma chrysocephalum, assembly GCF_003984885.1. Lineage (NCBI taxonomy): Eukaryota > Metazoa > Chordata > Aves > Passeriformes > Pipridae > Neopelma > Neopelma chrysocephalum. Next base: position 7,547,754 of record NW_020897717.1, read on the forward strand.
TGAGATAGATAAGGTCACACATTGAAGATAAAAGTGAGGAGTAAAAAAGCAACTCGGGAGAATCGACAACTCTGTGCACAGAGGACAAACTAACACAGATGCCTTATTTGAACAATACCAGCATTTGGTTCATTTGTCACATCACAGCTTTATCAGGCAGGTTGAGAGGCAAGTTAATTCTTATTTTAAACGAGCACTTTATATATGAGAGATACTCATCAAGGGAACATTAGATTTCAGAACTATTTGTATGAAGGCAGAAATGGGCTGACTTGCACTAACCATATACTTCTTCAAAATGCACCATGCACCATGTGATCACACCTGAAATTCAGATCAGGAAAGCAAAAAGGAGCATGCAGAACATGCCAGGCAGAAATGAGAAAAAAAGGAAATCTGAAGAAAGTAAAAGTACACTTAAAACCAGAAACACTTCAAAGGTTATTTTCTTTCTAAATTCTGTATAAATCAATTTGCTGTGTGATTCCTTCCAACCGGTAATCTTTAGAGACTGTTTATTTGGACCATAAACATTTGGAACACAGATTTTATTTTAGAAGGTAGTATAGTGCACAAAACCTCTAAAGCTCCAGAGATTTTTACTCTATGTAACCCAGATGCAAAACCAAAAGTGCATGAGCTTAAAAAGTACTTTTACTATTAGAAGCCTATAAATTAGCTTCTTTTATTTTCAGTGACAAAGTAAATCATCTTCTTTGTGGAGATGCACAATATCAAGGCCTATGATTCACTCTTGAACTGCATATGACCTTAACATCTCTGTCTGCTCATTGTAATAGATTAATGCCTGTCCAACCAGCACTAGCATGGCTTTCCAGAAACGTGAATCCGGAGACGTAACAGCGGTAATTGTCAGTACAGTGGGGAAAGCATTCAGTGGAAAGTGTAAAGAACAACAGTGCTACAGACAAGGCACAGGAGCTTAATAAGATGGAGAACACACTGTCGGCTTTATCAAGCAAGGAGCACATAGCCGTTTTGTTTACTGATGACATCTAGAATGATTACCCCTACTAGGTATGGAAAGTGTTATTTCCTGTATATGTCTAGGGACAAAACTGATTAGAAATAAAAATCTACATCAGTGTAAAACTCTGTATCAGTGTAGTGTCATGTACTCATTACAGAAATGTGCACTACTCCATGCAGGGATGAACACAATAATAATTAAAAAAAGGGAACCAAACAGCAGTTTTGGGATTATTTGTTTTTCAGTAAAGTGGATATTGATAGTAGATCTGCAAAGTGCTTCCTACTGTCAACAAGTGGCATGCAAAATAACATTTGAGATTAAGATTTTTGAATCAAAGTAAAAACAAATTTTGCAAAATGACTGACAATGAAATATAGCCTGGATAAAAACCTGCAGTGACCATTTTGTTTTAAGTGTCAAAAATGTATCAGGCTTTCTTACACTCCAGAAAAAAATCTTGATCGGTTACAGTAGTGTGCCACACTTGACATGCAATAAAATGTAAAAAAGGAAGAAAAGCAATGAAAAAACCCCAACAAATAAAAATCCCTGAACCCCAGACCCAATACCCCTCAGAAAGAAGACCCCTTCCAAACTCTATAATTGCATTTTAACTAGATATTCAAAAGTGACTTTTAGAATACCTACTTTTAATGGGGATAAAATTCAATTTATCATCTGCAATTATATGTAAAGAAAAAGCATTTATATTTTAAATCCATGAGAAGGAAGTGCAAGTTTAAGCCCTGTGCACATCCCAAGCAGCGAAGCAGTAAAGCCTGGCTGCACACAGAGACAGAGACACACAACAGGGATCTTTCCAGCTGGGTCATAAATCTGAGGAAGCGGACCCACCAGGCCAAACCACTCAATTCTCTTCGTGACTCTTAACCAGGGCATCTCTACAGTCAAAAGATGTCAAAAATTAACACCACTATAACCTTCTTCACTGCAGAGATAATACTTCATAGTCACAGTAGTCAAGTGACTTTGCTTCAGACACCTGGGAAATAATGAAGCAGCACAGGAGAACACAAATTCCAGATCAATACACTAAAACAATTGAGTTCTCCCAGCACTCTGGCTGCACATCTCTGCCAATATCATGTCATACGTCACCTGCTAGCATAAACAGTCTGAAATTTTTCAGGCTGAATAGCAGTCAGCATTATCTGCTAGCTTGGAACAAAAGCTAGACATAAACTTAACATAAAATGAAAGCCAGTGTATGGTGACCAGGATTAAAGCCAAATTGTCAGAGATCAAAGTGGTAAAAAATGTCTTTTATGGATAATGGATTCATCTGTTCTGATAATTTTCATAGAATAGTATCTGTTGAGTTCAAAAGAAGCATTTCATTAACATCTGTCAAGTATACAAATGTGTGACTTAAAGATAAGTAGGACTAGAAAAAACAGAACCACAATAAACCAAAAATCTTTTTCCAACTCTTTATCAGCCTTGATTAGCTAACTGGGGAAAAAAATGAAGCCAAGCTGTAAGAGACAGTGTTAAGTTTTGAAAATGTGTGTCCTGTGATAATACGACATTTTTCTCTCCAAACATACTTAAACAGTGCTAGAGCTGAGGATCAGTTAGTAATTCATTTTTCCCAAAACTCAAAAGTTACAATATTTTAGGTTAAAATGTAGTTTATTGTGTTATTAGTCATGTTTACTGAAACATCAATTTGCTTAATATCTTCGTATTTGCCAATATCCTGACAGGCAAACTGCCTTACAAAATAAAACCAAACCCTTCTTTCCCTTCTTCAGGTAGTTCCAATTTAAAGTAACAAGCTGCAGCTATATTATAACTTCTCTGGACACTTAATTCAAGTGGATTTAAAAGAAAAAGCTCAACAAATTACATGTTACAAAAATTAAAAAGTGGGGCTCTATAGCTTATTTATTTTTTTTCCTCTTCATTAAGGCATACAATACCCAAGTCCTTCAAAAACCTTAAAATACTTCACTTGCAGCAAAACTTTACAAAGATTTCTATATTTCAAATATATTACATGCCCTGGGGTTTTGTGCAAATAAAAATGATGCCTGGAAGGACAGGAAACCAATTTAGTACTCTTACTAAAGAAGCGTACAACGTTAACTCACCAGAGAGCCCACAGAGGTGAGTTGCAGAAAACCAGACAGAAACAGTTCTAAGTGTACCAGAACATAAGATTTTATCTGCACTTCCTTCCTAATATAACAACATCAAAAACAAACTAGAAATTATGACAAATCCTAAATTTATTTCAAGATTTTATAATGAATTGTAAGAAAGCAGCTAATTGTAGCCACTGCTCTGTTTCCAAACTTTCGAAGGACCTCAAGTCCCTCAGTTCACGGAAGATGCTGGCGAAGAAACAGATCGGAAGCACTAAAAGTCTTTTCAAAGTGAGTACTGTATTCTGAAGGGTAGAGAAATATTTTCTTCAGCATTTTGTTTTATTCAACTACTTCACTTACATAATGAGAGTCAAATTTTGATTGAGACTTCTTAATTAGAAAAAAATGTTCTCTTCTTCTGTCACATGAACAAACATTACAGGTCAGGGTGAGATACTAGGCCTCAAATAATAACAAAAACACAACAAGAAAAATAATTCAGTCCGCTACCTATGGGTTATGCTGCTTCTTGTTTAATAATCAAATTTTAAGAAAGAACTAAGTTTTGACAAACTTCATTATTCTTACAATAATTATATCCAGCTGAAAAGATGCAGGTTTCTTACTTTTTTTTTTTAAATTGAGGCCAAATTTCACAAATTTTAACTGACAGTTAGCAATTAAACATACGTTATTTGTCATTTCCTATTAAAAAGAAAAGAACTATTTGAATAGAGGCATGTTTATATGCAACAGTTTGAGAATGTATAGCTAATGCATAAATCTTGAGATGCAAGTGAATCTCTCCTAACAGGTAGATAAACTAACTAAAATGTTAAGAATAATTAAATACATATTTTGAGACTTCCTACAAAACTTTTATAGCTAGAGACTTAACCCATAGATATCTAACTTAAATGATCCTCCTATAGATATAAAACTACTTTTTCAGGTGTTAGGGGAGCCATGGCTTCGCTCTTTGGGCATGCATTTAAAACATGGAAACTGAAGACTTCTTTGTCCAATTGCATGTTAAAACCACACCCCCCTTTTCCTTCTCCCTCCTATCTTATTATTTTGCTGTACTTTTCTAGAGGCACCATCTCAAAATTGCTCAAATTGCTCAACCAATTGTCAAGTGCGCTAAATCCAAGCAGAGGAAATAAAATTTTAACTATGATAATTTGAAACAATATGATATAGTCTGGCAAACAGTGATGAAAAAGCTATTGCAGTGTTATAAACAATAAGCAGTTCTTATTTGAAAAAGTTAATGGCAACACTGAATTCTTCCAACACTGCAATTCTTAGTTTGAGAAGCATCATGGAGAACAGCAGAGTACCACTCAGGAAAATTTGCCTGCTGTTCTAATAAAAGCACACAGATGCAAAAAACATACCCAAAACTGTAAGAAGCATATAGCAAAAGAATAAGGATACTTATCACTACAACTGAAAAATGCTCTACAATGCTCTGAATATCTTCTCCAATGAACAAGATTAAGATTACTAGGTTATAGAAATTAAAAAAAAAAAAAAAACAAAAACTCCTGAATTTTTTTCTTCACTTCTCTTCCTAAACTTGGTTTAGCTCGTTATTGACCTTTAGTTCATTAATGTCCTCTAGTCCAAATTCTTTGAATAAGGGAAATATATGAAGAACATAAAAAATTGTAAGTATAAAAGAAGAAAAAGAAAATACTCAATAAGTCAGAACAGAAGATAGAAAAAATGGAGAAGAAATGCAGAAAATATAATTTTAATGCAGAAAGAACAGATGGCACTAAAACCAATACCTGGAAAATGCATTAAGACCTCAAGAGTATCATTATTTGTTATGCGAGCATACAGTCTGCAGACTTCAACTGGACTTTTCCCATGAGTAAAATGACATATGTACAAGCTTGCCAGGTTAGTTTTAATATTGTGGATAAGAACTTATGTCTGACCACTACCATAAACATTTTCCTATTTATGTTTCTATTTTCTCTTCCATTAACATTTACTGATTAGACAAGATAAACATGTACTCAGTTATAGAACAACTCTGCTCATTTTAAGACTAAAAAGCCACAAAATGCAAGTCTGTCTTATGCTTTCATTAATGAAGCTTGCTGATCACCTGAAGTCAATTTTTGTTAACATAAAACAAAATGACAATGTTATTGAAAGGAAACCATTGTTGAGATAAGGAAAAAATTACATCTGAAGTGCTTTGCTTACATTAGTGCAATGAGACAGAATTTGATGAGACATACTATTTCATATAAGAGAAGGAATCAGGAAAAGAAGGAAAACTTGATGGGATACTATTTTAAAAGCCCACTGCACAAAGGAAAAATGAAAAATAAAAATAAAAATCCCCCACCAACTGCATTTCCAGTAAATAGCTGCTTTTGTGGGTCCCCAAGAACACTGCTTTAAGCAAAATAAAATGTCTCTCAGTCTGCCAGCCTGCACTGTCATGAGAAACCCTTTCTGCAAATTGCCATCCACTATTCCGATTTCACTTTGTGAGTTCAATTTGCATATGAGTTATTTGATATCAATTCCTGTCCAAGCAATAGGAAATGTTCCTCCAAAGGTTTAACCTTTGACAAGCCTCCTCATTATTTCTGAGTCTAGAAAAAGGACATGAACTCTGTGTCTCTACAGGCAGACATCAGATGTACTTTCTGGTAGACGGCCACTTTTTCAGGCACAAGCTCATACTCCAGTGAAATGATTAGCCTGAGATATTTTACTGGTGCTATTGTGTGGCACAAACTTGTCCACACACCCAGAGCCTGAGGGATGAATTCTCCTGTTACACACATTTTGATACCCTGGAAGATTTTAATAGGTTTACCAGGCACCAGCTGTGAGCCAATCTATCTTGCTGGCAGCCACAAGTACCAGACTGCTTTATGCTTTCCTTTTCTTCACTGTCCAGGTAATCTTTGGTTTGGGAACTTTTTGTGAATGTTAACAGCATCAATCATGCATCAACAGCAGAGGCATGTGGCAACAAGAGCACAGAGCTGCCAAAAGCAAAGAATTTCCCACCAAAGAAATTCTTCTTACAAAGCCATCTATTAAAAAAGAAAATAAAGAGAGAAAGGAAAAAATATCCCACAAACACACTCCCACACCCTGATCCCCACAAACCCCATAGCTGCTGGGGATCTGATCTCTAACCAAGCTCTTACACATTTCTAATCCTCAACACTGCCTTCAGACCTGGTAATTTCTCCTTTGTGTAGTTATTCTTAGCTGTGTGCAGAGCTGGAGAAGTACTATCATAGCCTTTTTTTTTTTTAAGAGATTCTCTCTATTTAGAATAACTTTGCATTGAGAAGTCACATGTGAACACTCCCAGCCTGCTTTTCTCTATGAAATACAGACAAGTGTTAATCCTGTTGCAATTCCTACTAGAAGTATTTTCCTTATTCAGTATCTCCACTTCATGCTTTACCAGGAGGCACTGCAGTGGATAAAAAATCTTGCCCTTTATCTTATCTTCTACAGTTCACAAATCCCTGTATGAAGAGTAGTTTGCTTCTGAGAGAGGGCTAGACACATAAAATCATAGGTAGCAACCTCCTGACTGATAGCCCATGAGTTAGAAATAAAAATCTACCCATGCCCAGATGCATTTTTTCACTGAAGACTGGACTAAGTTCAAAATAAGCATGTGGCACAAATGTAGGAAAAAAAGAAAAACTAAGATTTAAAGGGTAATGCAAAAACTTTATCTTCAGCTACTGTTTCAATCTATCAACCTAAAATAAAAAAGCAAGAAAATTAAGAACAGAATTAGATCACCAGATGTGCAATGCAGACAAACTAGACAAAGGATGAAGAGATCGCTTTTTGTACTAAGTTGAGCCATCAACTTCAGAATAAGAAAAAACAGCGAAAAAGCTACCAGGATTTGTCCCCTTTAGCCTGATTCACAGACTATTCACAACACTTATTTTTAGCCCATAAAAAATCTCTCTTCAAAGACACTGGTGAGGTGGCAACAAAAAAAAATTGAAAGGTTTTAGAAAACTCATTTCAGCAAAAAGTAGGAAAGACTCCTTCAAACTAGGTTAGTTATTGCCTCATACTCAGACTAAAACCCCTTTGTTTGATGGAAAGATTCAAGATGGCTTTTTCCGGTACTATGATAAGTTCAGTTTGTTTTGAAAGTATTTATCTCACTGTGTTGCCATACTTGAAATTAAACACATCTCTCTCAATGAAATCATAAGTCTATATACATATCTATGCTCTTTAGTAACTCTTTAGTATGTCAGTATGTATTTAAGGGCTGTTGTAGAGAAAAATACTTCTGTGATTGAAAGCCTCAGCATTTTTTTAAAGAAAACCAAGAAAACCTACCTATAATATTTACCATGAAACCGCAATTATTGTATTGCAGAAATCCAGACTCTTGACAGGATCACGAACACCAAAACGAATTTTGGAGGAATACAGTTACCTTTGCAGCAATCATGACTTGACTAGTAAGAGCCTGTTATATACATGTATAATACTTCAAAGAAAACTTAACAATTACTTCCTTGAGTATTATTTTTGTATGGCAATTCAGATCTTCTACTAATCCTACTCATTCAAGAAAATAATACAATGATGTCTGTTAAAACATTTCAAGAGTTTTTTAGCTATTGAATGAACTTAAAATACAAAAATCAAATGTAGAACCTAAGGTATTGTGAAAAGCTATGAACTTGTTTTAATCTCAAGCTTATTCTTCGAAACTAATTTTAGACTCTTAAAAAATTCCAGTGATTGTATGTGAGCATTTTCTTTCGTGATGTCTTTATACCATCTATATACAGCTGATTTCATGATTAACAGCGAAGTTAATGTGTTTTCTGGTGGTATTAGGTAACTGAACACAATGGGGACACATCCACCACAAATTAAATACAGTGCCAATTAGTCATAACTCATAAGTTCAATGTATTGGATCATACATGTACATATCTGTCCCAGTTCCCATCTCCTTCTTCACAGTTACAAGCTGTTGTTGTTCATTTGTAGAGATTTATATGACCAAACTGAAGATATTTAGATATTCCACCCTCTGTCTGCACTGCCTCCTCCAAATAATTAGTTTATTTTTCACTGCACAAATTGACCTAGACAACTCGGTATGGTCCCAAGATCCCCAGAAAGGAGATGGCCCCAAGGCATTTTGCAGAACACAGTAAGTTTGTCCTGCCTGTACACAAAGTTTGCTGGGTATTAGACAGCTCCAAGTCAAAGGTTTTTAGCCATGTTTGTGCACATCCGAGCTCCTCTGCATTTAAATGGGAAGAATAAGGTACAATGGTGCATTTTGACCACAGTTTTTCACTTCAATATTTTCTTTTTGTCATAATGGACAGCAGACAGCAGAGTGATTTAGTCAAAATACTTGCCAGAGCTCTATTTACAAAGAGTTAAAAAAGGAAGCCTCAATCTTGATGGGACCAGACATGTAAATCAGATAGATAAAAGCTGCATTTATAAGCAGGGATGACAACAATCTACCATTCAGCAAGCAAGAGAGAATGGCAGGATTCAGAGCTCAAGCCAATTAAGCATCATGACTTCCTTCCATCTGGCAGAGAGACTGCAAAACCACTTAATTAAGGAATTTGATATCTCTGCCACATCTAAAATAATTCAAACTTTCAGCATTTTCAGCTTTTGCATTTTCAGCCTGTATGATGCAGGCTATGTTGTATCAGTTCAATTATACTGGCACTGGTGTAACAGGTGTAGTTCAAGATTGAAACACAGGGATGGATCCCAGAGATGTCTGTGCTACGCGGTTTGATGGTGTTACATGAAATTATGTATTTAATTTGTGGTGGATGTGTCCCCATTGTGTTCAGTTACCTAGTACCACCAGAAAACACATTACCTTCACTGTTAATCATGAAATCAGCTTTATGCAGATGGGATAAAGACATCACAGAAGAAACCACTTCTAGGTGTGAATTATTTGAAATATGACCTAACCTTTTCTTTAATTAGAGATCTGATCTATGCCACAAATATACATAGCTGTAATTTTCTTTGAATACACAACTTTAAGTTAGACTAAGTCCAAAACTTGATTCAAATAGTTCTCCAGAAGAGAAAATTAAATGTCCATAGGAAGAAAAAAAAAAAGTAAAAATTAGCGCAAACCCAGTTTCTTTACTCTTTAACAATCCTACATATTTCAAAGTTGCAATGTAGAAGTTACTAGTGACTAACCAAAAGAGAGATTGCTGAGTGCCTACGTGGCCATTTCTTACGAGACCTACTGGTGGCGAAATAACTATATTCAGAAAGCCTTCTTATTTGGTGGCAATATGTTTTGATTTTTGTTTTCTTTTTAATTTAGGGGTAGGGGGAAATGCAGCCTCTAATATGCCCTTTCAGTTGAGTAACTTCTAGGTGAAGTCAAAGCTGAGACTAAAAACTGTCCAGAAGCCCAAGAACCTACAATGGCAGGCTGAAGACTGCAGCTGTAAAGCATTGCACGATTTACATTGAAACAGGAACTTTATAGCAAGAAATTAGGAAAATTTTCAGGGGCATCAAGAACATAAAAATCTTAGCAAAAATTAGCAGGCATATTTCAGATATCTATTAGCCATATACATTTAAGCCACTATTAAAAAATCTAACCCCTCCAGCTCAAAATATATCTGCTTTTCCAAATGAGACAGTAATGGGAAAAAAGAAGCGACCAATGGAGAACATTCTAACATGATTAACACTCTGACTGCAGAGTTTACCAAATATGGGCTTACCTTTACTTGGTGCTGATTTTCTCACAGAAGCTACATGGTCTTCAGAGATAGCAAGACGCCTTAGCACATCAGCCAGCGCTGCTTTTAGCACAGTGATTTCATCTTCTTGTTGCTGCACTCTCAGCTCCAGGGCTGAAAGACGGTCCTGGACATCGGATGTGCTCGCAGCCGAGATGCTGTCATCTGCATAGCAGAAAGAGGCATTTAACTGGTTTGTTCTGAATTAAAAGCCACAGAAAGGAGCATCCACAGCATGAGTACGTCTGTCCCATCATTTTGAAATACTGAAGACATTCAAAAAAACATGTTCAGGCAAATAAGGAACAGATATTATGTCAAACATCAAATTAATGCTTCAAGACAGAAATGTTACTAATCTTTATCTAAGACAGAAGGCTTAAGAAGTGTGGCCCTATTACAATCTCAAGAGGCAAAGTGCTTTCTGTTAAAATAGCGTAGAAAGGAAAACACGCTTACCAGTAGAAGGAAGACTGAAATCAAGATTTTTTAAACAGCCAATTGAATAAACTAAAAAAGTATAAAACTGTGGTAAAGTTTCGCAATATATTCTTTTGGAACTGTTTAAGAATTTTAACTATGATTCTTAATATCAAAGCCAGTTGTAAAGTAAAAAAAAAAAACAGCTCCACAGTTGAAAAGACAAGTATTGCTAGCCATGACCTAAATGCATCAAGTGGCAACCCCAATTTAAATGGTCTAGATCAGAGTTCTTAATATCAATTCCTTCTTTAACTTTTTTCACATCACCACCCTGTATGTGCCAAAAAACATACAACCTTCTAACATTTGGCTTGAAACAAACAGAAAATAAATACACTACAAAAAGGTTCCAAAAAACTGTTTGGCCACACAGAGATAGATTAGCATTGAAGGTCTAATCCAGCAAAATCTATTCTTCAGTGGTAAAAAGGAAATTACAGCTTCTGATTACTCTTTGCCTTTGACAGTTCTTTGCATTATTTCTGCCAAGCCAAAATAACACGTAACAGATTTTTGTATTTGGCTGTTCCAATAAATCACAGGCCAACCACTAAAAAAAAATCTGCAAAAGAATATGTTGCTCAATCACAAGGTAATGAATTCCTTATCCATGCTGTTTAAGGTTTACTAAAAACTCAGTAAGGAAATTCTAATATAGGTTTACCAAATTTACCTGTATTATACAAATAGATAGTTTAAGTCCATATTCTATGAAATAAATACAAACAGAAAATTTACATGTAAGGGTAAACAGCTAAAAGGTATTATTACTGTGATTATATAGAATCTAAACTGTAGTTCACTTAGCTCAGGAAGACATATGAAGGAAAAAAAGTTAATATAAACCACAATCCTAAAACTCTGTTTTTCCCTAAAAAACGCCTTAATCTTAGAAATACTTGCATAAGGGTACTTTTAAAATACCTGAATGCAAAAGAAACACTGAGCCAAATTTCTCCAATGGATTAAATATGAAAGAGATTATGGAGTTCAATGCCAACTTCCATTCAGTTAAAACATGATACTCACTACTGACGGACCAAGAATCGAACCAACCAAAATAAAGAACCACAATAATACTTTCACAACACAAATTTTTAAAACGAGTTAGTAAAAAAACCCTAATGTTAGTAGTGAAACGTATTCACAATTATTATTAAACTGAAAGGAACAGTCAAGGTTACAGTTGTTAAACAGCTCCTAGAAGATGGACAATTTTGCATATTGATTTAATTCACTATTTGGTTACACCAAATGCAGAAGTGTATCACTTCATGGTTAATACTATATTCATTCAGGCTGATAAAAAGAACTGCAGGGGAATTAATAAGGCATGTAATCAGACTGAGATCCAGATACAACAGACCAGAACAACTCTGAACAAAGTTCACAGGAGGTACCTGTACCTCCTATGTTCAGAAAATTTATTTTAATGACTCTCCGGCCCAGCATATCCAATGCTCTCTCAGTAATACTTTACAAATCCAGACCTGTGACAGCTACCCCAGGTTAGGAAGGATTGTGTAAAATTCTTTTATTAAAACCTTCATTTCCAAAACATAAAACCCCATCTGTTTTAAGGAGCTAGTAGAAGTTCCTACAAGCACCTATGCAGCACATAAAAAGGAACCAAGATAAATGTACGTTAATCCATGAAGAAAAGCTTTTACTTTAGCAAAGTAAATGGACTTTAAAAAGTACTATATAATTCATACTTCTACTATCCTTGAAGTGTTCGTCTTTAAATATATGCAGTGGATCAGTCAAAATGAACACTGCAGAAAACAACTATTTTCAAAATATTATAAACTTTATAATTCATCTTAGACTGGGTAGCAGTCCAAACAGAAGAGAGAAGTTTGATATTTCCTCTAAAAAAGGGGAGGAAAAAAACTCCACACTTTTTGTTGGTTTTTTTTTCTTTTTTGTCTGCCAAAGCCTTCAATTAATAAACTATTAAAAAGTCTTATAATGGATAAATTATGGATAAATTCCCAGGCTGCATAAATATACAGCAGATCACTATAAAACATTTGTAAAAGGAATAAGTAGCTATGTCAAATCATCATTTTAGAAGCCAAATATTACTGTGTTCCCTGTGTGGAGTCCAAATAATAGTAATTACCAAACCAGGAAAGGTTCCACTGTTGAGTGGTCTTTTTGATGTGCACAGATGCAAGTGCTCTGCACATCTCTTTACATCTTTTTTTCCCCACCAAGTACTAACATTGACTAGACTGTTTCTGTCGAACCCCAACACCCCAAAAATGGGATACATTACCTAGCTGCTGCAGCTCCCAATGTCACAGTTATATCACTAATTAGAAACTTCAAAGAACAGGAGTGCAAATCTTTCTGCCCTATAAGGGTGAGCTGCAAATGCTCTGACCTCCTCAACACATCAAATGAGATGGTAGCAGAGTTGACCGACGCTCCCCTCTGTAAGCTGTGCTGTGGAGGCTTAAGCCTTGACACAACACAGAGAGGCAGAAGGACCCTCAAACTCAACTACAAATCAACAGCTTGTCAGAGGTCGTAGCTATGTAAATAGGGCATGAGTAGAAAGCAAAGTAGGTTAAGCCATTTAGCTGATTCAAAGCCAGGCAAGGTAATGGGCCATGCGTGTACCACAGGAGAAAAGGGGTTTCAAACCATCAGCAGCTGCTTTGCATTGCAGAGAGTGCACGTGAGGAACAGCAACTGAAAGAAGTTGGAGAGCAAGAATATCACTGGGAAATCAAGAATATTTTGGTTGATCAAAGAATACAGTAGCACACTGGGAAGACATTTTATTGTTCTTTATCATTCTACAGAAGCAGCATCTGTTTCAAGTGATGACAATCATGTATTACCCTGGCAACTATTAGAGAATTAAAATGAATGATTCCCAACCCAAAAACCTCACTCATTACAGCAAATATTCAACTCAACTCCAACGTGCCCTTCTTGGCAGTGTCTTGAAAAGTAATTCAACAGGGATTAGCTTAAAAGAAGACGCCTTGAAAGTAAACACAATTGCAAGCTGTGAGATCATTCTGACAGTTCTGCACAATACAAAATTATACCTTTTCTTCTCATAAGTTTTCAAAATCTCTTACAGATTTCTTCTTTCATTAAAAATGCATTTTATAATCTAAAGAACTACTTCAAAAGAAGTTTAAACAAAAAAACTTCCTTCAAGGGCATGCCCTTCCTCTTTCAGAGAGGAAACAGCTCTTATGCAAGAATAAAGTCAGTCACTTGTGAAGCAAAAGTCCATTTCCTCCCTTCCTCTTCTCCCACTCCTAAACATCTGTCCTTTCCCTCATGCTGACAAAGACATCTATCCAGGCCTTCCATGGGCCACTCTTTTTTTACTAAATCAGAGGGAGATTTGTTTATTTAAAGAGGGAAACCTGTTAAGCAAATATAGCAAAAAAATTTTAAGTGCAGTTGACTACTGATTCATTCACTTGATTCATTTTAAAAAGACCAAAGAGCATCATTTTTGATGTGTTGGTCACGTTTCCCAAGCTGTTGATGACCTATGACTTCAAGAGAGCCACTGGGAACAAGATCCATTGCAAAGATCCATCTACAGTGTTCGCTGGTAGTAGTGAGGAGACATCCATGCAGATATTTCAATCTTAAAAAGTGGTTTAAGGTAAGAGTAGTGGTAGTCAAATGACAGCAAAAACATGCTAGGTATCACCATACAGTACTGTAAATTTCAAAATAAGATGTTTCACTATTTTTCATAGTTCATCAGTTTGATTTTTAATTTTAGCCAGGAAAACATCAATTCTTCCCATGCTTTTGGAATATGAAGGGATAAATATGCTGTCTCCAGTACTCATGAGACATGAGGACGAACCTAAAAATTAGGGTTCATTTTTCAGTCAATGGAATAGCATTAAACAGACACGTTACTCTGTGTGAAACTCCCCACAGTCACAGACACCAAACCAACCCAGCAGATTGAACAAGGCAGCAGCTCAAAAAGCCCCTTAGACTTTGGCCAGGAACTTCAAGAGGAGTATCCAGTACATAGTGATGATACTTTACCAACCTCCCAAGCCATATATCACTCCTCTTCCCACATGTCACCAGCAGGCACGTGAGGATAACAGCATCTGAAAAGCATCACTCTTCATCATTTGCTACCTAGGAGAAATCTGAAATGGCTACATTTGGAAAAAAAATTATCTTCCTACTGAACCATCTATTCTGGGCCTCCTCAACAATTCCAGAGCATCCACTATCACTTCTCTGAGTCAATTCCTCCCAGCCTCCACCAAACATAAGTAAGGGCTTCATTTTAAACAGAAGCAGCATTTCAGAAAAACAAATTCTACAAACTCCAGCACATGGAAATTTAAACCACAGGGTGGAAAATTCTACATTTCATCCAATAAAGCCACAGAAACCACAGGTAATTTTAAACCCCCGTCTGTTAATGCACACACAGAGTTTTCTGAGAGTGGTAAGAGTCTTTTATTAGAGAATAACAACAGAAATTACTTGGACTGGTATAAAGATCTGGCTGACAATTTCAGGGAATAACTGGCCCGAAAGAATGCTTTCTCACCATTACTATGATCAGCTCACATCTGCAGGAAACACTATATTTGTACAACTTGCAATTTTTGTTCTGAAGAGCAGTGAATAATTTTACTGCAGATGAGGCTTATATTTCCAGAGAAATAACTGACAAACTTGTTTTTTCTACCATGCTACAAGAAAAAAAACTCCCTGCAGTTTTTTGCAGATCACTTGTCTTAAGACTAGACTATAAAGAGTGGAAAGATCAAGAATTGTGTTCCATATCTGTAATTCATAACTCTCAAAAAACCCCCAAACCAATAGAATTAGACTCCATGCTTTTGCCCACAGCATCTTCTTCACCTCCTCCAAGTGCCAGCACACAAATTATCTCAGTTTTGTAAAGGATGTGAGTCATGAGAAGAACACAGAAATGGGAATTAGAACACACAACACAAACATGGAAGATTAAAAGAGCTCCCTCTGACCCAAACAATACCGTATTAAATTCTAATTTGCCCCTAAAACAAGACTATGTGGCATGGCAATGGAGTGGGAAGTTCTCCCCAAGTTCTCACTTCCTGCAAACGCAAGACTCTGGCCTCTAACTCTCTCAGATATCCCATATATTTTTTGCTTCCTTTGCTAGTTTTTCATTCTTTTTCCTTAATCTCCCAATTTTTCTATACTGAATTGAAACTAATATGCTGCTCAACCTTAAATTTCTCTCTTCCAAAGACATTTCTTCAGGTTTTTGGGAAGGATGTGTGTTGTCACACACCACTCATTTGCTCAGGGTTGATGCTGAATGAGTACCATCATTTCAACCAAACTGTCTTTCTTGTATACCTCATGAGATTTTTTTAACAATTCATAGATCCATCTTATTTTGGTCCCCTACAAATAGTTAATATAAAAACAATATATTACTCTACACTAGCCTTTCACAAACCATTTTGATAACAAGTCAAGCAGCAAGCAGTAAGTTTATTTACACAGATCCTACTGCAGAATCAGATCATAAAACAGGAGTGCAGTGTCTAGTGGATAGTGCCTTAAACATCAAAAGTCATCACCTCAATTGCTCATCTGCATTTTTAAACATAAACTGTGCAAAAGACCGCTTATTATTCACTTTAAAATATAGCTGGGCAATCCACCATGTTGTGATGGATACAGAACTTGGCCATGAACAAACCCAAACAACACCCCCTACCCAAAAAATAGAACCTAACCAAAGAAAACCCCACCAACCCTCACTCAAGTCTGAAACTTAGACTATGTCTAAAAATCTCAGTCAAAGCTCTGAAAGGAATGTAATTTGTGCTGTTAAGAATTTATCCGTTACTAGAAAAAATGTAAACTGGCCCATCTGTAAAAGATCTATACACATCCGTATATATCTGTATAGATAATCATACAATCGAAACCTCAATTAAAAAAAAAGGGTCATAAACTATAAATTTAAATCATTATAACAATGCATTAAATTTCAAAAGAACAACAAAAGATATAACTACATTGGACAAAGCTTCTTAGGACTTCTCAATTCAGCATGATATATATTCATTTTACAACTGTAATGATTTGTCTGTAGATGATCCATGGGATGAGTTTGCTGAAACCCATGAATGTTCTGCAATGCAATAGTTGCTACTGACCTTTGATATTTGTGGACTGCTTTATGGTTAATTCGAAGCAAGTTCATGTCTGTGAACCTACTACTGCACCATTACATTATAAAGAACATGACCCATGTTTCAAGCAATCTTATTTGAAAGGGTTGTGTGGATATGTAAGATGATCTGCAACTTCATGCCTAATAATTAGTACTCTATTTATGTATGCTAAACAGATTTGTGCACTTAGGCCTTCATATCTTTTTTGTCCTGACATGAAAAAGCAAAGGAAGGAGAAAGATTAAGAGATGATACAAAAATATCCGGGAAAAAAATAACTTCGTAAAAACCACAAGTTACAGCAGATAAAAGAATATTTTTCTAACAAGCTTTTGCATCTGCTGCTGTAAACACTCAGTTTTAACACGGATAATCCAGAAATACATAAGCGTGAGATTCACAGGGTACAACTCCACCCATGCTCTATTTGACCAACATGAGTGTTCTGCTTCTCTAAGTTTCCAGTAACTGTACTACCTATTGAGCACAAAAGTTTTATACTTTTATACTTGCTGATACTAGTTTTGATAGGCAGACTGTGAAAACAAAACAAACACTTACAGGCACTTCTCATATTTGACATTGGTACCCATATAATTACTTGAAGAGGCAGGTAATTATGCAGGCTCTCTCATGTATCTTCCCCAACTGCATACTTCATATCAGCTCCACCTCCATTGAGATGCATCTCAAGAGTAAGACCATTCACAGGTTTTTCTCCACCCACTACTTAAGCCTGGTGGTTTTCAAGTACTTTTCTTCCCCTTACATTGCTTAGCTCTCAGTGTTCCTGATATTGTTCTGAAGCTTATGACTCTTCAACGCTTGGCCTTCAACCAGGACAAGCCCTTTTCCTTCCAAAATAGTGTTTCTGCTACAGATGAGTGACCTCTACACTCCACAGAGAGAATTTGTGGTGGGTACGGGTACCTGCTTGGGATCCCCCATATAACTCCTTCAGCAGCACTCCAAGTCACCCCAAGCTCTTTTCAGTATCTTATGCCATCCTATTTTCACGTCACAGTAAGACAGAGGAGCAGGGAGCACCTTTTCAAACACAAAAACTTTGTAATTCATGTAGCAACCAAAAAGCTGCAATGAACTGTTCTACTATAAGTTACACACACATTAACAAAAACACTTTAGCCCACATATGTCAGTATTTCTTTGCCGAAAATATTTCATGTTGTGCTAGAATTGTTAGAACATTTCCATGATAAAATGCTGATTTAAAAGTTGCAAACTAAAAAAGCATGAAACAATGCGAGTTAAAAATTTCAGTGCCTGCAGTTTTTTCCCCCATCCTCCCTAATGCCCAAACTGATCTAACTAAAATTTTCTAAGAAAACAACTTTTCCTATGCTGAAGTGGGACCAGATCTCTGAGGTCTTCCTCTTCACCAAGGGCTCAGCCACTACTTGCCTCCCTACGCCACGAGCGGACAGCACCCAAGCCACCCCATTAAGAAACTCAGCAGGTTCCAGCTTTGCAGGACAGAGGCAAAGCCACCCACTGTCTGGGGCTCCAGCGTAACCACTGTGGGATAGCAAGGGTAGGAAAACATCTCTCCCACCTGAGGAAGAACCCGCATGTTGTGCCCAAACACCAGACATCAGTGGGGAAAAGCAGAAGCAATCAGACTTTTGACATGTACAGCTCTGTCCTACCTATACACTTTGACAATCAAGCCTTCCTAGTTTCAAATCAGGCGATTACTTAATTAGAAAATTAGGTAATTAGCAGATGCTTTTGACCTTAATCTCTTTTTAACTTCACTCTTCATCTGTTAAATGCAAACATTGTCCCACACCCCATAAAGGTTAATTAACGCTTGTGGGCTACCAACACACTACCGCTAAGTGCTGTAACAAAATCAATGCTTAAATTCGTGCATTTCTTTGAAAAGCACGACTAAAAGTCTTGCCATAAAAATAACAGAAAGACATGCAAAGAAAATGAAGGCAACTCAAAACAGCAAGAAACTGCTTTTTAGGCAGAATCAGCTTTTCAGAGTTCTGACTTGCGGGAAGACTATGAGCAAGTAATTAAAGGCTGCATCTTAATATCTATATGATCCAGAAGATTAAATACAGTCTTGTAGAAAAACTCCAATTCTGACTTCTATGCTCACTATGACTTCCCACTCAGAACACTCTTCTTTAACCATATGTCAATAGTGCATAAATCTACAAAAAGACGGCAGCATTAATTGTCGCTGATCTGCTCAACACAACAATGACTGATAGTAACCATATTCAGGCTCAGATAAAAGTACTGCTATGCAAAACATCACAAAGTCCAGAAAAAGCACAGAGTTCACCGAGAAGCATGGGATCATCTGAAACACTGATTTTCCTGGAGTATTCAGCAAACTTATCTACACAGACAGGTACCACCAGTTACGTGGCAGGCAAGAAAGGTGTGAAGGTTTGTAAATGGAAAGAATGCTTGGGGAGCAGCGGGTAGAGGGAAGGAGGGGAAGAAAAGAAAAAAAAAGAAAAAAGAAAAAAGCGCACTCAGAGTAATCTCAGATTCTTCATCTCTCTCTGCACCTCTCCCTCCCCCTGGGGCCACTTATCTTTTAACTGCTCTTGTAATAGTGATGCTGCTAACTCCTGTTCAGAGAAATGTCCGTATATGTAGCAATTTTTTTTTTTCCCCAGAATTTAAGCCCAAATTCATACAGGTTACCTCTGATTTTTCAAGCTCTATTTCCAAAGCATATTTCCAAAAGACATTTTTTTTCCAGTAACAAGCAAATAAAATCCAAGTTTGCAAAACATTCAATCTTTAGACTGCAACAACACAGGAAACTACAACATTACCCATCACTGCAGTGCATCTCCTCTGCTGCAAAATATTTGAGTTCAGTAGTACCAACATACTTTTAATCTGAAACTTATGGAAAACTTCCAACATCTTAAATATTTATTGCTTATTTGGGCATCAAACTTATCTGAGTTTTTGTCTGTGGTATGCTTTTAACAAGTACATTTTTGCCCCGGAGGAAAGATGTTTCTACTCTTTAGGACTGCTATATTCTCATCAGTTCTAGAGTATATCACAACAAAATAGAAAAGCACTGAAATCATTAAGTGAGATAACATCAGGAAAAACAACATACCCTCTTCTTTTATGGATACATTTTATTTTGTACCATGAAATGTTTAGTTGCAAAATTTTACTGATCTCATATCCTGACACACAAACAAGTAATCTCTGGTTTCTGTTATCTAGCAATAAAGTTAGACATTATCTCTGAAAATAAAAGTGTTGGAATATTTCTGAAATTTTTTGTACTGGCTGCTTCATTGTGCTGCTCATTTCCTTCCCCCAGGACTCATAAATATCTAATTTGTAACATCAAAAATACCACTTTACAAACTAAGTCTATTTCATCTCATTCTGTGCTATTCTAATCCAATCTATCACAAATGCCACCATGCAAAACTCCACCAAGACAAGAAAAACAGAATCCTGGCCCATACTACTCATTTCCTTTCCCAAAGAAATAAGCAACTCCCTCTCACAAAACACTCATCTACCCTGCAGGGGAAGCCTTCCCTTTCAGCTCTGCTGGAAAAAGCACGATCTGGTGGGTTTCTGTGCTCAGCAGAAACATGCTTAAATCAGAGCAAGAGGGAGGCACCTGGGCAGGTGTACACAGCAGGGTAATTTGATGGCTCTTATCCACCAAGTCACAGGACACAGTGATTTCAGATAAAAGTAAAATCTGTTTCAAAATAGACTTATTGCCTTATCTTAGTTTTCTGGTATTTCAGGTATAGGAATTCCTTCTACTTATTCAGGGTACTGTGTGGCCACTGCTTTTTTTCCTTTCAATACCAGAGCCCATTTAGTAAAATGCCAACTTTCAGCTTCCTCTCTGACAAGCTAAAGTGACCTTGAAAAGTTATTGTCCTTCTTTGCATTTTCTTATTCAAAAGCTAAAGATTACAATACACTCTTGTAAAAAATAACCTCTATTAAGAGACAAGCCTTCTGGTGGGAGTATTCATTCCAGTGATAAGTTTTCTCTTGTGACCATCCACCACAGTTGTGGTGCTGCTGCAGTGGGGCCAGGATGGCTTGTTGTGCTTGCCTGCCTGGCATGCTCGGTCTGTTCCAGCGGGCAGCCATCTCCTGCAGAAGACATCCCTTATCCCAGGTCTGTGACAAAAATGTCATCCTTGCTGCTGCAGGGGATGCCGTCTCGCAGTTGTTCAACCTCTCCTGTGTCTTGTAGGCAAGAACAGACATAAGGTTTGGTTTTGATATTTTTCAAAAAGTCCATTGTTTCTTGGAAGTGTGAGACTAAAGCTCTCTAATCACAAGCTTGATCCAACTCAACACTTCCAAGAGTAGCAACCACAATCTCGCTTTTGTTTACTTCCACCAAAATGTCTCCCCAAATTCTGTAACTGCTTGCAGCTTTGGTACTAGAGGAACACCTCTGCAACAGCTAATGCTTACTCCAGGTGGAACCAAATCCACAGCAGTTTTGTTAGGGGCTTTTTTTGCATAGAAAAGAACTAAACTATCTCCGTAAAGACTAGTCATACTACAGATGCAGCTAAGCTCTCCACTTAGTTTCAAGGATAAAGCACAAGCTGCATGACTCCCACACAGCCAACCCGTAAGGTGGTATCTGCAGCTACTCATCTCATGTTAGTCACAATCTTCATTTCAATTACTACAGAGGAGCAACTACTGAGAAATAAAGGGAATATCTGCACATTGTGTGTCATAGAAAACACAGGCCAGAGAGCAAGCAGAAGTACCTATGCTGGTATAAGTCAACAGCCATCCTCAAAAAGGGTAACTGAGCATAAATACAATTAAACAACTGACTGGTTCTTTAGTTAAGCTCCCTTTTTTAAATTATGTTAGCAATTAAACAGCCTCGGTGAAGTAACAGCTGTAAACAAGGTGTGGGTGGAAAGCATTGCTCACACCTTTCCTGCTGCTGTGACTGCTGCTGCCTGACAGGAGACCATCTAGACATTCATCCTGCTGTCCTGTAACACGCTGCTTCTGAATAGCTGCCGAAATGTTTAATATCATTATTCATTATTTTATAAACACAGATAGCCTTTTAAACATTCAGACTATAGGTCTATCATCAAGTGTTGCCGCACTTTCCTTAGCAAGGGAACCATCAACAATAATTTTCGACAAATACTCTACATTGATAAATCATACGAAACCATCAGGAATGTATGTATGGAATTGGCTTACATGTGAAACATACCTTTTTGCAGGGATATTTTTTCCTTTCTTCACAAAGGATCCTGTAGGAAAACACACTTCTGTGTGGAAAGTTTGCCAAATTTTGAAAACTCAAAAGGGAGTCTATCAAAGTTATGTCTATCAAAGTTGCTTAAATACATCACATTTGGCACCATAAACAGATTACTTCTCTGATCTTTCTATAGATGGAGTCTCTGAAGTGTAAAAAATCCTCGGGTTTCTCTTCCCACCATCTGCTAAAAAGCAACAGTTTTTAGGTAAAGAAGATACCCCTAAAAATAGTAAGAGAGACATGACTGATCGTGGATATGTCTAGTATTAGAAATACTACAAGTACTATAAATACTTGATAGGGAAACAAGAACTGAATCTGGTTGGGACTAAGTAACAGCAGCGCCGCAGACTATGAATAAGTTGCATTTTTTTCCCACTTATTTCCTTCTTCCCCAAAACTAAGGCATTAATTAATCAAGAACTGATAACAATCCAAGCCTCGTCAGAAAGAGAAATCTTTACATGCTAAAGTACATAAGATCAAAAAAAGCAGAAATGTTTTGCTGCAGAAGTACACGAGTGCCAATGCAACCAGACAGGCTCTACACCGTCACTCAACCCGCCACTGCCACATCATCAGTCACTCCCTTGAAGACCTATCTCAGAGCTCTTCTCTGGCTATCATCGGGTACCACTTTCAGCTTTTTATAAGAGATCAGGAACAGCAATGCTAGGTAAAGCCTGCCTGCAGAAATAAAGTTTATAGTTTTTTCCTAATACACTTCAAACTCAAAGTGAAAAATATACTGGAAAAAGCTATATATTATAGGTTTCCAGTGTTTGCAATTCAGTTCTATTCTCTTTTTTATGTCCAGGAGATTTCTATTTGTTTGATAACTGTGGGGGGAACAATCTAGAGCCAAAAAAATAATAGTTACTCTGAAAGCAGCTATTATCTTAAATCACTGAATTATCCAGTTTATTCCTCTAATGCTTATGTTTTAGAATTGATTAATTCCACATACACTTACTAAGCATTAGCTATGCTAATTCAGCTCTTCATACATATAAAAGAACCATCCGGGAGCATACTATTTCTGTATAATACTGCCAGTCAAAATAACAGGATCCTTCATGCATGAAAAAGAATCCTCCCACCACAGCAGAATACATCAGTAAGAATACTATTTTATACATTTTCAGCATTTTCTACCCTTCCTGACAATCTTATTTTACTATTTTTATTTTATTTTTAGCATTAGGAAAAAGAATTAAAACTGAGCCAGCATGACCATGTTCTTTGGGCTGCAGCTGGGGGTAAGGCCACACAAACTACCAGGGAGTGAGCCCAAGAGAGAGTGAACAACATCACAGCTTCCATGTAGTAACTATTCAAGCACACACTCTTACTCAAGACTAAATGGCAGGTTGTTTAACCTACTAATCCACATTTAGTAACCTACTGTGTCAACATGCTTTTGGTTTCCACCTCCACTTAGTCCTCTGCAGCTCATGTGCAAGCCCACACTCTAGGTGTGGCCATTCTTTGCAACTTGCAAAGTTACATACAAGGAAGTCCTCATACAAGAGTGCTACACACCATGCAGCCTGTACATCTCCGAGATGTACCTCAAAAAATACCTCATTGCTCAAGACGCCATGCCATTTATTTACCAAATAGGTAAAATCACGCAAGAACCTGAAGGACCAACTCCATCAGCTGGAAAGGAATGTTTCCTTTGATGCATTTCACAGATATCAGACATCCGACTATGGGTATTCTCATGGTTTTAAATGCTCCTGAAGAGCTTCATGGGCAAACCCCAACAAATTAATGCATTTTTAGAACATACAAAGAACAAAAAAGGTGCTCGGAGAGAAGAGCAAAAGAAGATGTCACCTAAATTCTACCTGGTTTTATGACACATAAGGGTATCTTCCGACCACACAATAAAAAACTGTGATTAATGACTGTAACATCTGGTTATTCCTTCTCCGTCCCTGCTCACAGAGCAAGATCTGCACATCCAGCAGTTTTTCTGTATTTCTTTTCGCAAGTTCTGCTCTCCGTGCTGCTCTGGCTCAATGCAGAAGGATCAGGTTGAAGAAGCTTTTTAGTTGAGTATGCTGCAAGGAGGAATTTTCCAATGACACCGCTCTCCTGATGAATTTACTTATTTGTGTGAAGCAGGGGTGTGATATAGGGTTCATAAAGATACTTTCTTAATCAGGACATTACTCAAAATTTGAGAGCAAAGACTCAGAGCTGAGAAAGTGTGTGCACTCTGAACCTTTCTATCTGACCTTTAATGACATGTTTGCTGCGTCAGCTCCACCTTTGACATTTCACCAATTTCGATACTTCAGCAACTTAAAGCGTGGCTTGCAATTACATTCTGCAATTGCAAAGAAAACACTACCCATTAACCTGCACAAGTCACTATTATCTCCTCAACCCCCTTTTGATGACTAATACATATTCCTAGAACCGTTAGGAGTGAGACAGAGACCTGAAAAGGCAAAGTAGAAGAAACATAACCAAAAAACGTAATTATAGTTTTAAAAGGTGACTATCAAGTTAAAGAAATGAGACTTCCATTGAGTCAAGACAAGAATTAACCTTCTAAATAGTGTGAGATGAAAACTCCTATGGATCTTTACACTATATGCAATTTTATGTTGTATACACATAGCACTGCTGTTACAGTGCAATACTACAGATATTTAGTTAGACGCTATCGAGCAATAACACTGTTATTTACCAAAGTATGTACCAAATACACTGAAAGACCTTTAATGAGATGTGTACATTCACAAACATTTACAGCAAGTTTACAGTCAGCAACGTGCAGAGTCAAACACTGTTTGACCTCACAGAGGGCTCCCCATGCCACTGCACCAGCCTGTACTGTGCACAGCTGGGTCACAATGGCCATGTCCCTTCTTTGCGCTCCTGGAAAGGGGGTGGTATCTGATGAGGAAACAGCACTTTGACAATAAGTTTAATGCAATGAAGCCTTTTTACACAGCCCATCTAGTTTACAGCTCACTTCATTAAGCATAGGCTCAGCTAACTTACAAAGCAAGTAAATTCTGCTCAGTCCAACTGTGTTTATAATCCTTCAACAAAAGATTCTTTTAACTCAGTCAAATTACTAGAAGGTGGTAAGTAAAACTATACTACCTGATAAGGAAGTAGAACTTAAAAACAAGTATACACTATCCTGCAAATTCCAGCAGATAAGAGGTAACAATGGTACTTTCAAGAACTACAATGAGATAGGATTTCAACTCTAGACCATCAGAAAAAACAGTGCTAAGGGAGATGTAATCCCCTGAAATAGGCTAATACTTGGTTTATTTAACTGGTCCCCATCCAGTACCTATCCATTTTAGGTAAAATAGCAAGCTGAAAGTAGGACTTCTATGTCACATTTGTCTATTTTTGCCTACATAACAGGCACTAGAAAGAAAAAAGCCCTTGTAATATCAAAATACTCACAGCAAAGTTCCTTATGCCAGAGACTAATCCAAATTAAGTACTTGTGCATGAGCATCCAGACAGGGAAGCACAGCACCAGGAACAGCAGCACATCCAGGTCACTGTCACTCCCTGCCAATGAGGCAGGTGGCAAAGCCACAGCCAGCTGAGGTGCCCTCCAGAGAACAGTGACAGACCCTGGGTGAGAGTGGGTGGCAAAGCCACTGCTGGCTGAGGTGCCCTC
This sequence comes from Neopelma chrysocephalum, assembly GCF_003984885.1. Lineage (NCBI taxonomy): Eukaryota > Metazoa > Chordata > Aves > Passeriformes > Pipridae > Neopelma > Neopelma chrysocephalum. The sequence goes on from NW_020897717.1 coordinate 7,573,308, forward strand.
CACAGCACAGTGACAGCCCCTGGGTGAGAGGCACCAAGCCCAAGAAGGACTCAGTGTCACCTCTGGAGAAACCCTGCAGAGCCACCACCATAACCTCATCTTTATCATCCCTGTCTCCAGCAACTGGTGAATCCGCACTGTGAAAAACCCTAAGCAAACTCTACTAGTATTAACATTAAAGATAAATGAATTGAAACCAAAAGCCTGAAAGTAATCAAGTTTACAAATATGGGGATACTGGAGTTTGTTTCGGTTTTTTTCCTGTTTATAAATACCATTTTCAATGCCAAGTGTCACTGGAGGCAAATATTTAATCAAGAAGCATGACAACTGAAGTTTTTTTGTAGGTAAATATTTCCATTTGTCAAATTCAAAATTTCTAACCTGATCTGTATCATCTAAGATAAATTCTAGCCCATATCTAATTTGATAGCTATGCTCTTCCTGAAGGAACATTGCCTTGCCTTAGCTTTAGTTATAAAAGGATAATTAGAAAAATTAGAAAAAAAGAATTCACCCTTACTGACATCAGAGAAGCTTTTTTAAAAGTTTGATTAAGCTGCTTATCAGCACTGGTATCCCACATGTTAAAAGGGAGTGCTAGTTCTTTACTCCTGAATTAGGAATTAATTTTTAGCTATGGCAAGAAATGAGCAACTGAAGGTATGTATAATGACACCTGTGCACAAAACAAATCACAATTAAAGGTAAGGTAGACAAGTTCCTATAGAAAAGTACATCGCTACAGGATATATACTTAAAAAAAAAAGTTATCCCCAAAAACCTCACCTGAAATACCCCACTGTTAGTACAAAGCCTTAAGCTCCTTTAAATAAAGCAAGAATGAGCACGTATGGTCCAACAGAAAAAAAAAATTCCTTCTACAGCTTAATCTCAGGCTTTTTCATACTTGTTACCACTGCAAAGTTGCTAAAAGCCCTCAAGGCAAGGAGCTTTCAAGGATGAAGCTAGAAATTTCATATGAAAAAAGAACTTTGTAATTCTCCACCATTCCAGTTCCTTATCACTCTAAGTTTATGCGTAAACCAACACACAGCCCTCGAAAAACTTTATATAAAGACACATTAGGTCTAACTCTATAAGTAGGAATCAAGTTTTAAACCAACAAAGCACACTGCCCTGCTAATAATACCCAAAGCCACAGTTTGTTAATTACAAATGCTGTCTGTAGCTCTTACTCAGCACAATCTTCAGTCTTTCACCAAGATTTTAGGCAAAATAATTTTCTAAGATGCAGAAAAAAATTTATGTAGAACATATGCACTGAAAAAAAATGTATTTCTTGCACCTTATTTTGCTGGATTTCTATACAAATCTCAAAAGGTAAGTCCATCATGTCACACTCGCTTCAGAATTTCAAGATACGCCTCAAGCTGAAGTTCGAGACACTGCTACATTTTTTACAGACGATCACAGAAACTCTTGCTAAAAGCCATTAAAGTCAATGGAAATATTGATAACATAAACCTCTACATATCAGTAACGAAGCTGCAAGTTGTAGCCGTAAAAATTGCTGTTCTTTTGAATTTTGCTCTGAAGACAAACAGCTAAACATTAACCTTTCTTTTCTACTGTAAAAATCCTTGCAAGACTGGAAAAACAAATCATACGAAGCACTTGTAATGTTTAAATTTCCAATCTACCCTCCCCTCTTTCTTGAGGGTTGCAACATCTTGAATTCTAAACCGAATAGTTTGAATTCTGAAGCAGATAAAGTACAGCGCATTGCTCACTTTAAGAAAGTACACCATAGCAAGGTCATTCCTTTCTTCCCCAACATACTCATCAAAATCTATGCATTAAATATTTGCCCTTATTTTTTAAAACACACTTTCCCTGTTGACCATCATATTTTAGGCCAGAAGCGTAAGGTTTTACACGTGAGATGTTGCATTCGCATCAAAACTGCACGGCACGAATCAGCAAACAAAGAGCTGCTCGGTGATGTCCACTCTATTCGGAAAAACACACTTCTCCACAATAGACAAGAGAAATGCATCTTATCTCTGATGTGATTTGTTGGTGAGGATCATTTGGTTCTTTTTAAGACCCTATATTTTTGGTTGCTACAGTCAGAACGCTGCAATTAATGACCCGATTCACACTGAAGAGGCTGGTTTGACAGCAGCTGTTTATAAAGAAATGAAATAGGCATTGAAATATTTCATTTTTACTATGACACTAGTAAAAATGAAGGCGGGGGGAGAGAAACCCTTAATTCTGAAGGGCAAATGCATGCTTCAGAGACAGAAAGCCCCGCACAGGAGGCGCACGGCTGGAGCCGCAACAGACGCGGTTCAGATCTACCTACGCTGAGCGAGCCTTTACTGCCGCCTGCCTGAGGCCCGCGCAGCCCACGCGTCCCAGCGGGGCTTCCCATGACTTTTCCTTTGGAGAGCGTCAAACAGAGAGGTCCAAACGAAGGGGTGGACACGCAAGAGCCGCCCTTTCCCGAGGGCTGCGAAGGGTCCCTCGCACGAAACGCGTCCCCCTGGCAGCCCCGGGCCGCCGGGCCCCACGCTGCTCCGCGCCAGCAGCCTTCTGTCCAGCGAGCACTAACTTCGTCATTATCTTCCTCTCGTTTCCTCCGTTATCCACACACATCATAATTTTGTTTGGCTACCTTTTTTTTTTAAATTTTCTCGAGGTTCGGATGCCGCAGGGCAGCGAGCCGCTCAGCAGGCACACCTTGCCGGCTGCTGCTGGGGACGCGGAGCTGCCCTCGCACCACACAGGGCAGTATCTACCCGGGTACGGACAGGTTTCCCTTCCTCCCCTCCCGGGATGGGAAAGCGCTGGCGATCGCTCCGAGAGAGCCCTCGCAGGCGTTGCGGGGCGGGCCCCCCCGGCGCGGGGCAGGCGCGGTACTTTACCCGTGCAGAAGGCGGCGAGCGCCGAGGGGTCGCAGCCTGCGCCCAGGCAGAGCAAGGCTTCCTCCATCCCTCTCGCCGACGCCGAGCCGGCCCCGCCGCCCTCCCGCCGAGGCTCAGCCCGAGCACCCGCGCCCCGGCCCGGCCGGCGGACGCCGAGCGGACGGTGCCGGGCCCCCGAGCCCTGCTGGCGGCGGCCGGTCCCCGCCGCCTCTCCC
>NW_020897717.1:7576816-7731683 GCF_003984885.1 Neopelma chrysocephalum
GGAAGGGCACGGGGGCCCGCGGCTCCCGGCGGGTCCGCAGCGGGGGGGTTGGCCGCCGCTTGCGGGCCGGGCCCCCCCCGGGGCCTCGGCCCCGGCCCGTCCCCGCCGCCTCTCCCCGCTGCCCCGGCAGCGAGCGCGGGAGGCCGGCGGGGGCGGGCCGGGGCCGAGGCCCCGGGGAGGGGCCGGCCCGCAGGCGGCGGCCACGCGCTCGCTGCGGCACCGGCCGGGAGCCGCGGGCCCCGGTGCCTTCTCCGGAGGGAAGCGGAGTTCGCCGAGCTGCTCCCGAGCAGGAAACTGGCAGCTCCTCGCACACAGGCAGGGTCCTGCACCCTTCCCGTAGGAAACCACAGCAATCGGCAACAGACACCCCCCTGCCCGGTCCCACCGCGCCGCACGGTGCTCACGGCCGGTGACAAAACCGTGACATTAACTATAAAAAGCCAACAGCGATCAGTCTGCCCTCGGTCTGGGCATAAAGAACTACCACAAATGACTAATGAATACGATTTTTATACTCGGTCTATTCAGATAAACCATTATCGTTCCAAAGCATGTCTGTCTATCTGTCAGAAACACCCCAGATCTATCGTCAGTCACAGAGCAACGTGACACGAGAGGTTCACACGGGGAGGGGGGAGAGAGGAAGGGGGTGGTTGTTTGCTCTCGATTATATTGGAATATTTTTCACATGACATCTTTCGAGACGAAAGAGCAATGACATCACTGGCAATATACTCAAATCCATTATATGAAAACTAAGCAAAATATCATGGCTTAAAAGCAGCAGCTTTTCAAAGTTATCATTCTGTTCAGCAGAAGGGAACTTGTATTACAAACGCATTACAATCTATTTAATGTGATCATGATTTTGTCTGTCTTGCAAGACGAAGCACAGCCAGATGAGAACTAATGAATGCAACATGTGTTCATTCTTTTGGTAGCCGTGCCTGAAGCCAATTGGCAGAATGACTACAGCAAGATAAATGTCAAAACAAAACTATTTGTGAATATGTACTGCATGTATTTTGCCTCTTCTATCATACTTGAAATAGTTTATTATTTTCAAGCTTTGCAAACATATTAAATAAGTGTGGATTAAAGTTTTAATTTCCAGACAACAGCGGGATAGTAAAAAAAAAAAAAACAAATCAGAGGGGAAGTCCATGTCTCCATTCAAAAAATGAGGGCAGCAGTTTTTTTCCACCATTACAAACAGTTGCTGAGAATGTTCATAAGTTCATAACAACATATAATTAAGACAGCACACAGTGGGTTTTGTGTGTTTTCCCCAAAATTATCAATCTACATAACTACAGTAGTATATTTATTTTCAGGCAGCTCCTGACAGACTGGAAGAATCGACCTCTGCAGTGATCTAAAAAAAGAGAAGGCAGTCAGCTGAACACAGCTCTGCAGCATGAAGCCAGCCAGACAACTACTGTCATTAATATCAGGAAAGGACTGGGAAACTGAATAGTGGAAGATGATAAATGGTAAAAGGCAAGGGCACACAATTAAGGAAAGGGCCCTACTGAAGACAAGGGCCTCAACACACAGCTGTGGCACTGGGATTGACCAAGAACCCATCTTTCCAACTTGTCCCAACCACTATGTTGCATCACGTCATTAAACAATTTTAATTGCAAGATGAAACGCTGAGCCTTATCTTGGGTGGGTTGGGCAGACAGAATAATTTAACACACACACTTTGGTATCCTTTCAAACTCAACATCCTTCCCAATACAACTATGAAGCCTTGGGAAAAATTGTAGGCAAAAATGCTCCATGAGGCCAAACAGACATTTTATGTGCTGGTAAGACGAGCACCGAGCAGAAAGAGGCTTGAATTGCAATCGTAAGTGGCCATTACTGCTCTAAACAATGACAGATTACATACAACTGGCAAGAAACATCCAATGTAGTTCACACAAAAAAAATTTTCTTGAATGTATCAATTTTAAAGTAAGTAAAACACTCTGTATTTAAAAAGTTAGGATCTCCTACTGTAAAATAGGTATGAAATAGTGTAATTTCTGGGTATCTATGACCCTAATTTTTAGTTCTAAAACTAAAGGATTCCCTCAGCACAGAAAAGAAGTTTCGTTACAGTGGTATTTTAAACAGAGATTAATTCCTACTGAATCAAGAGCGTACAGAGTGAGGCAGAAGAAACCAAAGCAAATGTTAGAGTACTATCATAATGATCCTCTGAACTCTAACTTTTGAAATAAGATTTCAGAAGGCACAGCTCTCCTTGAAAACAGCAGAAGCTGTGTCAACCCACCCATCGCCTGTTCCCTGCTGGGCTGAGGACTTTGATCAAAATTCCTTGACTTGCCTTTAAATTTCTCATTAAAAACATAACTCCTCATTAGGATTTTACACTCCTCTATCTCTGCACCATACCTGTCCTTCTAAGCAATCTGACAGCCTTCAACATCCGTCTACCTTCAAACTTTGCAAGCTTAAACACCATCTCAGGCCCCTGTTCCCTGCTGTTACTGAACATGGGTGGTGGGGGATGAGGAGGTGCTCTTCTTAAGCATTTTAGATAGGCAAAAATGATGAAAAAAATACTTAAAATATGGCACAGACCAAAATAAAACACATACACAATAGGGGCAAAAACTTCTCAGATTATTAGCAGTGCAAAGTACATTGTTACACCACGCAAAAACCTAACATTTTAATTTAACATAGTAAAGCATGTTAAAGATCAGAAACAGAGCTCCACACACTGCATATAAATACAGATTCATTCATTGTTTGTTTACCCCCAATATACGGGTACTTAGGAACACTACACATCTGGTAAATACAGTGGATGTCTCAAAGACTGCAGCAGCACCAGTCAGATTCTGAATCTACAAAAAGAATAATTTTAGACACACTTCAGTTTTTCATGAGCCAAAATACACTCCAATGAACCTTTTCTTCAGAGGTGGGAACAAATGGCTCCTCCAGCTGTTGAAGAGGGCCACATGAAGGCATGAAGTTTTTGGAGTCATCACTTCCATGTGAAGAGGAGGAAGAAGCAGGTCCCTTTGCCCCATAGCCCCAAAACTGCTTTCCAGTCAACCCAGAGCTAGCTAAAGAAACTAGGGGGGCTCCCACCAAAGCCATCATGTCTCCAGCTGTACAGACTGCAGAACAGACACCTTGTTCCTAGGATATCTTTAGTACTTAAAAAACAAAGAAGAAGATTATTTATTGAACTTCCTTGGCAAGTAATACTGCTCCTAAGAAAATACCTGCCATTACATGAAGTTTGGGAATTGGTTTTCACAGAGCTAGGGTTTCTCAATTTCCTTCAGATTTAAGAGACTTCAGATTCAAGAACTGTTGCACAAGGCAATCACAGTTATCTTCCATCCAAAAGATCACTGGAGACTCTCTCTACACACCTTTTCTTCAGAACACCTGTAGCTATACCTAAATATTACAAAGTGTAACTATACTGAGACTAGTTTAATGACCATCTTCTTGTTGAACTGCAAGAGGGCAGCAACAGTTAATTTTGTTCCTCGTATGTATAAAATCAATCATATTTCCACTGGCAAACAATCCTCCAATTATTTTGCTTTCTTCTTTCTGAAAAGAAACTGTAGCAATATTTCTTTTTGAATTGGCAATTAACCTCACCGCCAAACAGTATCACCTTTCAGCAGCTGTATTCATTAGCTTTACTCCATGGAAAAGAGAGAATAACAACAATTTCTTTAATTTAAACTACCCAATTCTTTAAGACGTGAAGCCTTTTATTACATTTTCTGTTGGGCGGGGGGAAATTCTTTCAGTCTGTTTTTAAAATGATGTTTTATCTGTTATCACCAAGCTAGCACAACAGACCAAAACCAATTAATCAGATTAGACAAAGTAATTAAACAGTTTTAAAAGACATGCTCGGTTAAGGATGCTCATTGCTTTGAGCCTGTTTCCAGCAGGACTTGCAAGGTGTACAAAGGTTAGTGAGCTATGAAGGACAAGGACAGTCACAGATTCAGTGCTCCCATTAACACCTGTGGGATGTGGCAGTCGCTGCTCACTCCTCTTCACTCCAGGTGCTGGCACTGTAATAAACCCTAGGAAAGTCCCATTCTCTCAAGCATTAATACTGAGAGTGACAGAAGGCAGGACCTTTGCCTACAATTAAGGTCACTTAAAACTGGCATATGGCAGCACTACTGCTAAAATAAGCATCCCTGCCCTTCTCCTGCATCCTTCCCATTCTCATCCTGCTCCTGCCAACACAGCTCATGAGGCTGCACAAGGAAGCACGCTGGGAGACTGAACAACCTGAAACCTAACTCTTCAACATCAAAACAGGAAAACTTACCAGCCCAGTCATATGGTGTATGGCACAATGAACCCTGAAGCAGCAGGGAGGAGACACTCTTTCCAGTACCCTCTGGAAAGAGTGGTGGGAATCGTGCCTGTCAACAGCAGCTCTGTCTGTGGATGACTTAAGGTGATTTGTAAATCACATTTCATTGCCAGAAAACTGAGCAAAATAAGAACTGATACAGAAGAGAGTGAAGTCCCCAAGCGAACAGTGCCAGGGCAGGATGCGGCAGAGAGCACACAATGGTGCCAGAGGCCTTTCCCTTAAGACCCTGCTCCTAGGCTAAACTGAGCTACTTCATCCTATGGCATTTTTCTCAAAAGGAGATAGTATGCAGAAAACGTGATAAACAACAGGTGAACACTGGACCTTAAAAATCGTCCCGAGGCTGTCCTGCACAACTAAACCTAGCTCAACCAGCCTAGGAAAGGGATCTAAATAGGGAAATTTGTTTTGTTTTCCAAACACACACTGCCTAACTTGAAAAAAAAACCCTACAAACAATACAAAGCCCTCCAAATGTACATGCATATTTTTAAGAATAACCACATGAATGCCTATTTTTGTCAGGTGGGTTTTCTGCTGAAGCAGCTGCACCAACACAACGGAGGTGGCAGCAGGCTGATGTGGAGAGTAGGAAGGGTGGCAATGTGTAAGGCTGGTATTTCACTGAGCATAACATCAAACCACAGCTTTCCGCTGCCTGCCTGGAGCACTTGCACAGCAGACTGCTTGCAGCTGCCTTCCTGCCTATCCAGCAAACAAGATGAAAATGCATTAAATCTAAAACACAGCCACAAAAGGGTTTCTCCTGCAAATTTTATGTTGGGCATGTGTTCCAGACCGCAGTCCAGACCACATAACCCAGGTGGTGGTCCATGAAAACATGCAACCCTGTCCATGAGAAAGGGAAGAGTCTGAACAGTGGCATCCTTGTCAGACACAGTTTGTATTTTTATGGAGATAATCAGTTTTGTCTCTGGTCAAGAACCCACACAGTTTCAAATGCACAAGTTTTGCATAAGTGGTATTTTTAAAACTACAGGTATATTGTAAAAGGTTGTTAAATATGAGGCATTTCCATCTTCTGAAAGTGCTCAGCAAAAGTTTGATTATTAATAATGACAACTAACTGGTAATCTTAGTCATACCAAACTTGGTTATGGACTAGCTATGGTGAAGTGACTGCTGTCTAATCATTTAAGTTCATGTCAACAGAAAGAAAAATATTGCTTTTGCCACACAGAAGGGAAACACCAGCAGAGAGGCCAACTACAAAACTGTTTTCTAACAAAGCACTTTCAAAATAAAGTATCTACTTCTAGAAATATGACACTGCTTAAGAGTTGTGTATTCTTTCAAAAAATGAGTAAACGTCATTCTTGCACGTCGACAAATCTCTAAATGTTGGCTGTTTCCCTTAACGTATTGCTGCAATGGTGACTATTTTTACTACTTTTAAAAGTAAAAAAAAAAAAAAAAAAAAAGTAAAAAACCCAACAGAATTTGAAAGAGTGCACTATTTATGACAGAGACCAACAAGAGTCTCATTTACTATCCACTTTGAGATACTGAGGAATTAGAAAAGCCTTTGTGAAAACACCACCACCAAAAAGTGCAATCGTTCACACAAAACTAATTCTTATTGAGGATGTCCAGCACAAGACTTGTGGACGCACAGAGGGCTTGCACAATGGGTGACCAGCTCAGTGATGCACTGGGATGATGTGGGATCACACTGTGATCACCCCACCCCATCTCAAAGGGTGGCTCAGATGTAGAGCAAAACATGTAAATGAGGAATAAAACCCACAGATGCTAGTCTGGCTTAGTCTAAATGCCTAGGAACACCTTCTGACTTCTGCATACGCCAGCATAACAAATCTTCCACCTGAGGGGTGGGGTGATCATCCATTTGTGACCACCCAGCATAAACTCACTATCTCTGATTTAAATATTACCTAATACACGCAAATGTGATGTAGGTGTCAGACCTTAGACTATTACACCACTTCAGAGTTTGACCTTATCAAAAGATCATTTACAGCCACACAGTTTTGACATATTATATATAACAGCTGTACAGTCCATAAATTAATTACCCTTCTGATAGCACAGACTACTAAACGAAGTGGTTTAAAGAATCTGTAGAGACAGTTTTATATCCATGTCATTCCTTTAAATTTAGTTGACAACAGATTTTTGTACTCTCAGGAAAGTGGGTCACAATAATAAACATCATGGTTTATTTGCAAATATAGGATTGAACTATTGTGAAATCCTAATGTAGGGCTTAGGACCTATGCTGTTGGAAAAACATACAAGATAAACAGGATTTCCACATTTGTCTTTTTTTAAAAAAAACAACTGTGTATTTCCCTTGTTTTTCAGTAATATTCTCAGTATTATAAAAATTGGTGAATATAAAATGGGAAAAACAAGCCACATTATTTGCATGAATTGTTTGATAAAAAATTGTCATTAGAAAGATTCAGCTTGGTTCACACAGAGATGTCAAAAGAAACCTTTCAACTAAGTCAACAAATTAAATCTGCCAGACTAGAAGTCATGCTTACTTGAAAGTCTGAGTAACATTATTGACATAAAATTAGGTATTGATTTCCCATTTATTCTACCTGTAGGAATAGTAATATTACAAAAAAACACCTTTGCCAGCCTCTCTGGAGAATAACCAAAGGACAGTAAGACACAAGCAACCCACCATTTTAACTGGTATCCCTTTCACAAGAGTCGAGACCAAGGTCAACTTTTTACTACAGAAATGTCTGTTGATATTGCCAGATGAAAACATTCTATAGGTGAGAAAAAATAATTTCTTCCCCCGGATCATAAATCCCGTTATGACAGCTAAAGGTCAAAGCAAAGAATAAAAAGGCTAAATTGAAAGAGGGAGAAAGAGAGAGAGGAAACTGTGGTGTGCAGCAGTAGAATCTAATTGAACTGACAGACTAAACAGCTGTGGTGAAGACAAAGACACATCATGCTACAGGGGGAAAACACCACAAAAAAAAAATGGAGAAGGTCCTTGGTGGCTTTAAGAAATGCAGTTGTATTTTCCAAGAATCCAGCTTAACAAAGATTCAGAGATTGACTAAAGGGCAAAAGCAGGAGGAATTTGATGGTATCATATTACCTAAGACAGTCCTCCACACACTGTGGAATCACCAGCCCTAAGAGGTGGAGGTGGTTATGGCAGCATGTGATCAAGCTCATTATGTCCTCACTTCACCACGAGAAGCTTCTGTACTCCAGATCTACCTAGTTACCTTCAAGTAATAACAGCTGGAAAACAAGACAATAATCCAAAACATACTGAATTCACAACTTTTAAAGGAATTTAATCAAGACTCAAGTGAAGAGTTGACCCATCTATTCTTTGAGAACAATGAAGTCCATGAGCTGAGTAAAATAACAGGAGTGATGGGACTATAACTAAAAGTAACTTCTTCACTAGCAAACAGGACAACAGTACAGACTGCTCTAAGCTCCCAATGGCTTAGGATAAGGAATAATCTCTATATATTTGCATACAAAGTAAACTAAAGTAATAATAAAAACTATTTTTGTGTGGTTTCCCTCCCCTTTTTTTTTTTTTTAAATACAGACTATGGCAGCATTTGTATTTTTCTTAATATGTGTGGGTGAGAAGTTAGCAGGCTTCATGTAACTAGCTGCTTACATGCCAAGTTTACACAAGAAATCACAGAATGGCCTGGATTGGAAGAAACCATTAAGTTCATCTAGTTTTAATGCCCCTGCCAGGGACAGAGAACCTTCCACTAGACCACATTGCTCAGAGCTCCATCGAACCAGGCCTTGAACACTTCCAGGGATGGGGCATCCATAAATTCTCTGGGTAACCTGTTCCAGCGACTCACCACCCTCACAGAAGAGAATTTTTTCCTAATATCTAATCTAAAACTACTCTCAGATTGAATCCATTCCTCCTTGTCCTGTCACTACATACTCTTGTAAGAAGTCCCTCTCCACCTTTCTTGTAGGGTCCCTTCAGGTACTGGAAGGCTGCAATAAGGTCACCCTGAAGCCTTCTCCAGGCTGAACAAACCCAAATCACCTAGCCTTCCTCATAGAGGAGTAGTGAGCACAATTCCACCACAGGATTTCTGGGTAGACACTTGACAAACACATTTACACATAGGAAGTTTTGAGGATTTTTGTGCGTGTGTGTTTCTTTTTTAACACTAACTTCTAATCTGCAGACAACCTGAACATATAACTCCCATTTGAAATACATGTTACCTACGAAATGGACTGTAAACACTTTTTCTCATATCACGTTGTACCATTTTTAAAGCACTCCACAAAGCCAAATGGAGAATTATAGAACTTTAAAAGCACATGGCTACACAGATTTTAAATTACGGACATAATAAAGTATTGTTACATTTACAGTCTATGATGCTCCTAAGTATTCCAAATTTTTAAAGTAAGCAACACTTGATTGATCTCAGGACAGTCTTGAGACATAGAAGATGTCCAAAACTCAATAAAGTGATCAAAATTAGTTAACAGATTTTTTTTTTATCACGCATACCATAGGTTACATCTAACCACTGAAATATTCAGTCCAGTATACAAGTTCCCTAAAAAATCCACATTCCTTCTTTTTCTATTCTCAAGCCAAAAGAATTTATTGCATGTTTAAGAAGTTTTAGTCAAAACAAAGCTTCAGAAGACAAACAGTAAAGTGATTTATTTATTTGTAAGTCTGTATCACCACAGGAGCTCACAGGACAGTGAGCAACAGGCAATGCTACAATTTCAGTGTAAGTTTTATTTAGGAGAAGTGTTTCGCCTGCTATTTCTATAAACAGGAAGACTCAGCTATTTCCTTCAATCAAGTGCTAGTGACTTACTATCTTAACAGAGCCCACAGCAAAATCTACTTGAAAGTTACAAACCTGCAACACTGGATATTTTATTTCTCCATGGGCTGTATTTACAGCATGAATATCTGGTTTGCTTGTTTGTTTTTATTTCAATATATATGAAGCCTTCTACAGGAAAGCATGCACTACCAAATTATACTGCAGGACATCAGAACAAAAGGAATGGTATTAAGTAGCAAGGAGAAGACCAGCTTAAATACCAAGAAAATTCTAGTCCCTGTTTCTGAAGTTTTCACTAAATGTTGCGTGTTTCTTTAGGCATCATTTGAGGATGCATCCCACTTGCAATGTAAGAGATTTGAAGCAACCTTAAGAGTCTTCATCCCCATCAAGTATACAATTTTCCACTATTCTGTCAAATCGCTCAATATTCTGCCACTCCATATGAAAATAAAGTGGAAAATTATATTATTGCAGTCAGGAATTGATGAATTGTTGCAAGGCACTTGTGCAGCTTTCCTACACTAAAATAGCCAGGATTTTAACATAGACACATTTGTATTGCAAAAGTAACCCTCAAAACCACTTTATTGAAGCATCTATCACCCTACAAGGTGGCTCACAAGGAGGCAGTTCCCCCCAGCTCCTTTAAAACGAAGTCAAGAGAGAGCAGTTGTGGCCTGCAGATGACTATACTTCATATCTTTCAAGAATTTTGTAACAGAGGATTTATACCTTACTATTTTTCTTTGCTAGTCTCTTGACAGAATTCAAATCACTCATTTTGTTTCATCACAGGAGAATTATCTAATTTAATGAGCAACTCATTTGATGCGTAATCAGGCAACTGATTTTATCTGCTTCATTGCAGTGAAGAGGTCAGCACTACCTTCCATTAAGGCAAATTACAGGTTTTCAAGCATACCCACAATCAGAGGAAATCAGTTTGTTCTTGCAGCATCCTCAAAACACATGGAGCATATGGGCATTGGAGGGATGTGGGGAGAAGTGGAAAGAAGAGGATTAAATTAAACAACAATTTGGAGGAAGCATCTTGCTGTTTTCCCTGATGAAATCAGGTCTGTGGCATTAAAACGGACATGAGAGAACACGGCTTATTTGCATTGTCTCCTTCCTTTTCTCATTTATAAATCAGCTGCTATTCTTAGGCAGGATATACATTAGAAGGAACACAGTAAACTGAATTTGTAATCCAAACTTAATCACCCATCCCAAGAGCCATACAAAATGGTCTGGAGGCAGGCTGCATCTGACCACTCAGCAAGGGCATCATGTGTAAACACCAACATAGGATAAGCATTTGGGCTACATAAAAAAAAGCTTTTTTTTTTTTATAAAAATTGCATTTATAGTGGCAATAATTTTTAAATATTTAATAGCTATTTATTTCAGTGAAGTCCTCCAGTCTGCAAAAACACATTACCCAAAGCAATACCTTGGGCTGTCTGTACCACACGCACACATATGTGGTGCAGAGCACCTTGATGCAGGTGGGGAGAGCACAGTGGCTTTTCAGCATAGGCCCACTTGCCTACAGACAGGATGGAGTCAAGCAGCAGCTGTGGAAATGAAGCTGACCATTCCTGAAAACATGCCAGAAAACGCTTGCAGATAACTGCTTTCAAGGTACCACTCTTTAGTAAAAGGATTAGAGTGCAAACAGTGCATACTTGGCACAAACCTCTCGAGTCAGGAGTTTGGTTTAGATCATTAGCAAATTATCAAACTAGATTCACTGTTGGAAGATTTGATTTGGTAAGGAAGCTTTAGATCCTGCAGCACAATTTAGCAGGGAGGAGCCTGCCTGGAAGCTGCAGCATCAGGCAGAAAGGGGACACAGCTCTGAACACAGACCACCTCCTAAGTGATGGACAGGCTAAAAAATAGGGAGGAACTTCGCTGACTGAAAAGGGAACCAGGATTAACCTCCAGACTATTACACCTTATACTCTGATACAATTTAACATAACATGGCAATTCCAACAAGTTATTAACACCAGGTAACCGCATGGATACAAAAGTCTTTTGAAAAACATTTTAATAAAACTATACCCTAATAGCATTTGGACAACTTGGGCTATGTTAAATATTATATGATACTGTCATTGTTTCTTATATAGCATTATGTTCCCAACGACTATCAGAGCTACTTTTGTAAAAATAATGGCTACTAATATTGCTATGCTATCAGTTAAAAAATTGCTTTTGCAAATTATTCAAGTACTTTGATTTCCCATACTTGTTTTGCTAGGAAAAAACCAGTTTAATAAATTCATAAAGATGAGAAAAACAATAATATGCTGACTTAATAGAATTACAAAGAAAAAAACTGCTTTAGAAGTACAGTACAAGAGACTGTAAAATTGAAAACTGTTCCATTATTAAAATCTGAAACACTAGTTACTACTAGACATTTTCCTTAGAGAGAAAATTACACTGATTTGTCATTTATGTGTAAGTTCTACCTTAAACAGAAAAAGTAAGATTGTATAATTGTAGTCTGAAAAAAAAAAAATCTTTGTAGGTAATAACAGAAAGTCATCTTTTCCCCCTATGGGTTGCTGCCCTAGTACTGTTGTAGATAGTATCCCTCATGTTATGGAACAATATAAACTAACTCCTCAAGCAAGGCATTCCACTTTTAAATTTTATTTTTTTTAAAACGTTCCATTGCCTTTGCTTTCTTTATGATCTAACCTAAGTACAGGCAAGCTGGTGCAGCGTCCTACAAAGAGCATGAACTGATTCAAAGCCTTCTGCTGGCTTCAGAAAATATGGAAGCGATACAGGAGAATCAGTGTTTCAAGGTCACCTGAATTGAACACAGCCAACATAAAACACTGATGTATTTGGTACTCTGGATTAGCTTTCGAAATCATCTGATGTTAACAAGAGAATGGGTAGAGGAGGAGTATCAACCCTCTATTGAGTGGTGGTGGTGGAAGTTATCCTATAACTGCAAAAATATTTGTCAATGTATGGCGTAGCCGGAGGAGAGTGAAGCCTCCCATAGGTGAGTGAGGTTGTCTGCTGGGCACAGCCACTAGAAAGCAGGATCTGTTCAGGGAGATACAGTTTGAACAGGACAGCTAGACACAGTGTCAGTTTAAATTAACTATCTTTGTTTAAACTATGTTATAAGAAAAGTATCTGCCACATCCAAGTTTTTGTAATTTGTGAAGCAGATCTTAAATAGAAGGCCAATCTCAGAACCTGACTTGTAGGGAGGAGGGCAATGTGTTTTTGTTCTTGTATCAGTTAGTTCAGGATTATTTTTACCCCTCTAAACACTCCACCTCAGCTATGTCTGATTTTCACACTTTTTCCTTTTGCAACTTTGAGGCTGTTAAATTTCCAATTTTATTAAACAAACTCAGAAATCCTCTTTCTTATACTTCACAACTTCCTCAAGAGTGGCTTTAAAGAAAACCAAACTCTTGAAATATTCCCAATGAAGTCATACCCATTAGCAATAAAGCTGATAATGTAAAAAACCCCACATCTGGAGCTGTACAAGACCTCCTCTACCAGGAGGATTGCAGAGTTCAGTCCCTGGATATGCAGCTCTTGGTAATGCTCACTTCACTTTGGCTTACTTGAGCACTCACAACAAAAATGAACAAAGCCTCTTATTTTTATGGGCCATACCAATTGTTCCAATGCATGCTGATCGTATCTTCTACAAACAAAGCCAGGATTTAATTGCATTGGAGCATTAAGCAGAAAGCCTTTAAAACTCTTTTCTGTTTAACCTGTCTGAATTGCAAGCGTCTGTATCAGAAAGGACTGAAGCATGTACCATTCTGAAAAATAACCTGCAATCGTATATATGGGCAGGTGCGTTTCCAAGTCATTTCAAAACACAGAACTGATAAGGAAGAACTATAAGTTTGCCTCTCTAACCTTCTTGGAGATAAACACAATTTTAGGTTCATAAAAAAAGTAACCACATGCCCTGCTTGAGGCATTGCTGACATTGCTGGATTATTCCCAGCACAGTTAGGAGGGACTGCACAGTAATAGCAAATCCACACATCTGAATTGTCAATGCAAAATTCCTAAAGTTCCAGTTTAAGCCAGACAAGACTCTGTATTTTTTGCTGCTATTCATTCTTCTAGATGTAAGCCAAAATTTTGTGCCGTTACAGTTTTATAATTCCTTTGTAGATCACAAAAACAAGCCAGTAAGGCATATCAATGAAAACAAACTCACAGTTTTTTCCATATTAAGAGTCAAATTTTCAATCCACTGGAAAATTTAGCAAAGTAGTGATTTATTAGCCATGTCTAACAATTCAAAGGGACACAACAGTATTCCAGACATGCAAAGTCAAAACCAAAACACAAGACACATGAACACAGATCACCCTGCAAACCCTCCTACTGATAGGATGGATTTCTTTACTTCAGCCAGTATTTTGTTTCCCAGACCTCGCACCAAACCAGGCCCTTCTTAAGGTGAATCCTTGGCTGCAATGTTTTTCCAGCCAAAATAAGACAAGGGCTGTTTCCAGCTCTGTGACACATACCACAGAGCTGGTGTATGTCCAGCTCTGTGACATGACACATACCAGCCCAACAGTCTCTCCAAATCAACAATGATCTCCTGGGAGCACCACGAATGGAGAAGCCACACTCCCAGCAGCACTTGCACAAAGGGTCTGTTTCCAAATTCCTCCAGGGACTGCCTTTAAATAATGACACTAAAACTGTTTGCTTCTCTCTGTCAACATGCACTAAAGTGCTAACTCCACAAGTGTGGGAACAGAGAAGGCGTAAAATTGGCATTTTTGACACTAAGGACCAAGCAGGAAATAAAGTTTAGAGGATACTGGCAAAGAGGGGAGAACAGATGGCCAACAAAATACCTTTATTTACTTTAAATATTTCCTTTTATCCTGTTTTTGCTTTTCTTGCCTATTTAAAACATGGATTGTTGATGACAGGAACTGTTTTGAGGCTCTCATTATGCTAAAAGAGATGCTTAGATGTATTATGAAAGGATATTTTTTATTTTTCAATCTAATAAGTTTCTCTTAGTCTTTTTGCCTAGAAGCAAATAACCTTAGTCCAGGATCCTTCACAGTGTACACAATTCCAGTTCAAAATCAAAAGGACAGAAAAAAACCCAGATTTAAAATTTACACTTTACTCCACTCTCCAAAAGGACCTTGATAAGAAACTACCCCCTAAATAGCAAAGATTTAAAAAACATATTTCAAATCCTTATTTCTTGTTTTTCTCTTCTCCTTAGTCTAAAAACAGAGAGTTGACAGATCTGACAACCAGTCCTTCTTTTGTCAAGTAGCAAATAATACACTCAACAAGATCTGCACTTCCCCAGATAAAGACTGAAGGCTCCCTTCCTTGACAAAACGCGACCTGCTTGCAATACTCCCCGGATCCCAATATGAAGTCAACTAAAAAATAACCCGCTTACAGGGGTAAGCAGATTCCTTAGTGATAGGAGCATACAAGATCCCACCTGTAGAGTGGACAAAAAAGTGGCCTTCAAAATTTATATGTATGTAAGCAAGCATGCATCTGTGACCTGCAAAGCCAGGTACCAACCTGGCCTCTCACAGCAGCTCACTTAGGGTGCATAAAGGACAAATCTAGCACCAAGGTAGAGAGTGCTTAAAATAGAATGAAACTGAGCTACATCAGAGATGTTCAGTCTCCTGTTCAATGGCCAGAAAGAAAAGGAAAGGAAGTACTGCTTTAAGTGAGAAGACAAAATGACATTTACTAATGAGTTGGTTTGGGGTTCAAAAGTTTTGAGATCCTTTTTCTGGCCTGAGTTACCAGACAAAGAGAGATTACACTAACATCTCTGTAAATCTCTAGAAAGAGTAACAGAGTCTCACCATGCTGCTTCTGAAATCACTCAGTATCCTTACCTGTATCCAATGTCATTAACATTAAAAACATGCTCTCCTGTTGAGAGCAGCAGCAAGAATATGTCTGGGGCTACTTGAATACGAATGTCTACAGGCAATATTAGGAAAAAGTCTCAACAGTTGACATTTTTCCACATGGAAAATAATCTAAACAGTGTTATTGCACATACTGCAAAGATACATTGTAGAGCATTAAAAGAAGTTGTTAGGTAGGATGTGTCCCACTTCATTCTCATTAAAAACTAAACAACATAAATCATAATTAGTTATTTCAAATGTAACCAAACCCTGTCAGGCATCACGACTTGCTAATGCTTTCCCTCTGTCCACCTCTCCTCAATATTAACGCAGAAGAAATAGAAAAAAACCCTCACCCTTTGCACACCCTAACCTACAGACCCACAACCAGCAGACCAAACGATCTCTTTCCCTTCTGGAGCTTAAGTAAAGCTAAACAAAAAAGCAAACAAACAAAACAAAATTAGGGGAAAAAAACAACCATGAAAGAAAAAAAATAAGGGGGGGGGGGAATCACAAAACCTCAGCAAGCACAGAAGAGGGTCTGGGCAATTAAATGAAGGGAGCACTCTGAACAGTACAATAAATACAGCAGACCCAGACATACAAATAAATTTTAATCTTTCAAAACTTACACAGTTTCATATCACAATTAACATCTATCAGTCCACTTTGGAAGAGAGTCACCACTAACTCTTGCATATACAATACATGCACCTTTAAGCAGGTGCCATTACTGTGCACATGGAATTAGAAAATAACCTGAGTCAATACGGGTATGATCGCACCTTTTCTACAAGTCTTTCTGTTCCTAAACCTTCTCAAACACTAAAATTGCAACTAAAGGTAAAGGGATCACATCTGGAAAAAGAATCGTACAACTTCTTGCTTTTGGACAGCCACATTTCTTGTATGGCAGTTAAAAACCTGCCAGAATTTCCCCTATAAACATGTTTCCAGCAATTTCAGCTCTCTGAAGCAGTGTTTGGTCCTAAAGTAACAGTCTCCTGCAGAAAAGGTTGTTTTTTATAAACATGCACACACAAATAAATTGGCCACACATTTCTCTTGCATGATACATTGTTTTCCACATGCTAGCAATGGAGTGTCCTACCACAGTTGACAGAGATTCAAAAGAAAAAGCATGAGTCTTGCAAAAGACGAGTCTTTGCAACATTATGGAATACAAGAAGTAGATTACAAGAAACAGTCTTTCAGATGTGGCCAATACTTACATAAAGGTCAAAATTTCCAGGTAGGATAGTAAACATGGGAGGAGAAAAAAAAAAGGAAGAGAAATCCTAAACACGTGGTCTTCATCACTGGATTCATCCATCCATCAAACCAGACCAGTGCAGAAAGACTGAGCAATTGACCGTATCAGTGAGTTTGTCGTGTTTTACTGCCAAGGAGGATCAGGTTGACTTGCAGAACACAGAGCTGGCTGCTCTGCAGCACACTGGCCATGTCTATGCTCTGCACACCAACTTCTACACAGGCACCAAAGGCTGCAAGACATTCAAGCTGGACAACAAAAAATAACAATAAAGGAAGGAGGAAACACACCAATTAAGTGGTTAAGAAATGGAACAGCTGAAATATAACAGACTTCTGCCAATTATCACTTTGGAGGGCAACTGGGATCCTACCGAGATTTACACCTGAACACAGACTGCGGTTCACAGATGATCTCTCATAAAATGTCAATGGAAAGTGTGAACTCCTGAGAAACTAACATTTTACTTAAAAATCAAACAAACAAACATGAATGTTAGCAATGGCATATACATAACGGCTGAAGGATTCCTTTGGTTAATGGTCATAATCAGTCACAGGTCAACAGGGACGCTGTCTAAGAGACAGTGCATCCTGTTGGATAGGAGAGATGACCAGTAGCTCAAGCAATCACAAGCCAATCCTGACCATTTCTGATCATTTCCCAGGGACACAGTAAAGTAGTCTGGAATCTGGGAAGGTCAAAGGGTATTTGGTTTCTTTTCCAAGCTAAAGAACAAATTTGTTCAGGAATCCAGACTACCTGGATGAATAAAAACCTGACCTATAATGCTAAAAATAAGCACCTTTTTTCCACAAGTGGAAAGAAAAGCATGTTTCAGAGGTTACAGGGCACCAACAGAAGACTAAAACCAACTGGGAGCCTGCTTGAGCTGAACCATGTAAAAGAAATACTAGGGCATCACTGTTACTACGCACTGCAGCTTCAAAAGAGGGAGAGAAAGATAACTACCTACACACTGAGGTTTAAGAGGATGTTTAGGAAAAAATAAGCAAGAACAAATATCAAGCCTTCTGCTTAAATAAAGGTAACAAAATGACATACTGAAAAAGAGAATACGATAATGGTTATTGTCACATACAGTGTGAAAACAAAAGTTGGCTAGTTGGCCATTTACAATAAAGAAACAGAGGGATCTGGATAATCTCCATATCACAAAACTGGAATAATCGACACTCACAACAATGACATGCCAAAAATCAGTGCAAGAGGGAGGGGGAAAGGAAGTTGTTTGGGAGAGAAGGAAAAGCAACCTTGGCACTAAAAGTGCAAAAGTATGACCTTGATTAAGACAAAAGAAATCAAAGAAATGTAATTGAACAGTGAAATGAAGACAAGGCAGAAGTGATTTTACCTGTGTAATTTATTCCTATTAAAAGGATAATACAGTGAACTTAATCCTGAATTAAAGCAAGAACTGATGTGATATGTCATGGAATAATATTTAAGCTATAGACATATAACATTTTAAAGATGAACAAAGCACTGGCTTAAAGACAAGCAACAGAAGGATAAGATATCCAGACTAAGAGAAGGTCTTGGGTTCCTTAGGTTTTGTGACAGTTTTGTGAGGTTTTAGGGCTATACGTAAGTTACATAGCGACCATAGAAAAAAAGCAAGTAGAACAATAACAACTTTCAGGAGATCAAAGTTTGGAGAATTTGCTGTTCCTGAAAAAGTATCTCTCAGAAGCTGGACAGTCTTTTGGGTTAGCTGGAGCTACACAAATGCAATGAAATTTAAACACATAAAGTGAAAGGCAATTACGAATAACAATTTCTGCTATGACCCAGGACCCGATGACAGGAGATGAATGGGAGAAGGGAGCTGCCAGAGCATCAAAAGATCACAGGATCCTACTAGTCCCTTTAACTGCTGTTTGATACTGATCCTTTGCAGCAGTTCCACACATACACAATAAAAAGGTATTTTTAGTAGACAACCAGATTGATCAATTATACAAAGTGTTTGCAAGCCACTATGTGTAGTTTTATATACATAGTTGTGGCTACCAAGTCAAAAGCAAAACAAAACCATATGCCTTTCCCAAAACCAATTTAACTGAAACAGGTGCAGAGAAGATACCTCAGAAGACAGAGGATAGAAAAAAAATCTGTTTTATAAGGGAAGCTAAAGCACTTGGGATCCTCTAGCCTAGGATTCAAGCAACAGAGCTCTGTAGGTATGTGTTGTGCAAGGCGGGGTAAATCTCACAGGAAAAGGAAGGCTTGTTTTGTGGGGGGGGAAAGCAGAGGCTGGCGGAAGGGCTCCCACTGCCCCAAAGCCCGAGATATTATTCCCTCTGGAAAGATGATGGGCGACCAGTACTTCAACAAGAAAACTTCAGCAGGGCCTACACAGCACCTTCTTTATATTTTTACCACTGTTTGAGTAAATCTTTCCTGTGTGAGAATTCTGTAGCTTAGGTATGGTCTATTCCCCCACTCAGTTAGACATTTACATGTAGTACATTCCCTTCTACAACAGAGATGTAGAAAAAAATGTCTCTGATCTTTCCTGCTGTCTCCCTAGGGCACACTATGGTTTATTCACTCTTTCAGTCATTTTATTAAGGCTTTAAATTTGTTAGAACACAGGAGAAAGGGAGCAACAGGCCTACCTAAAGTCTTCTTTTTTACACAACTGTTTGGGGAAATTGTCCCCTTCAGCCTTCTATTCCCAAGTCAGCTGCACTTTAATAGTCCATTACAAGAAGAGAAACAAATCTCAATATTTACTTTTTGTTGAACTATCAGATAAACGCTGGGTCTATTTCTGTTCTATTCACATTCTCCCACAATTTCCATTACAAGGTATGCACTAAGCACTTTGACAAGAAGTTCCCCACTGCTAAAAATCTCAGTGCTAAAAGAAAACGGAAATGTTTATTTAGGTTTTGGTTTCAAACTAAAATAAGTTTTCAAAATTGAACTGAAATTCCCTCCAGCTTAACCCACCTGCAAAACAGGCTCACACAATCTAGCAGCTCACAGACACAAATCTAACGTTGGAAAGTGAATTTGAATCCTGTTTTATGGGCAACACCTTAGGTTTAACTGTCCTACACTACCAACAAAACGTACACTTCTTTCTGATTCATTTGAGTAGAAATGCTTCATGATAACTTTTGTTCTCTTCCCAAGCTTGCACGGCATCCAGCAAACAGGATTACCTGCACTGGGTGTAATATGCAAACTATAGTAGCATTTAAAACTCCTTTTTAATCACTAAATTGTTAGGATATGCACACATGCTGTTACTTGTTTTAACATTCTGGGTAAGGTAGGCATTAAAACCTAAAAAGGGTATCAGTATGACACTTCAACAGAAATCATATGCATGCCCCAAAATAATTTGTTTTCAGCAAATTTCCATATTACTTTGCATGTATTATACCTCTTGTCTTACCCTCTACTTGAAAGCATGACAGTATTCTGGCAAACTAGCCATCTTTCCTCCACCCCCTTTTCTGCTGCCTTTTCTTTGCCTTTTTTTTTTTTTTTTAAATACAAGTTCAGCTTGCCATACCCTATAATGTTTTGGAGCAGTTATCTTTGAAAAAAGTTGCCTTCTCTAACTTGCAAACATGTCCTATTTAAATAGCAGCAGCCTCCTCTCAAATCTAAAGCAGTAAAATGAATTATGAAGGAGGAAAGTGCACATGATTTCAACAACTGATTATGATTTTTATCCCTGCTTGACAGTGAGTCAATTTTAAAAAAAGTAACTAAAAGGGCAAAAACTATATTAAGTCCACTTCAGCATTTTTTTTATTTTCTTATTCTTTCCTATGTATGAATGATGAGGTCTAAACCTCACTGAAAAGCTCAGGCAAGACTGGTACATAAGAGAAGATAGCATGTGCATATAAGAACCTGAAACTACAGTCCTAGAGTTAACATCCTCTTATATTTCAGTTTATGTTCAAGTGTTGCTGTTTGCAGGTCATCTACCTGTATGTCATGTTTCTACAGTTCCAAACCCAATAAAGTAAACAAGGACACAAAAAAAAAAAGTAGTTGTGTAGAACAGCTTTTAAAAAAAAGTCAAGACTTCCTGACTGCAGAGGAATTAGTTTTTCTTTTTTCCTTGCTTTTTAGTAGAAGCTCCAGAAATGTTTCACAAAATTTTACTTTACTGATTTTTATTAAAGAAAAGCATAAAAACAGTATACAACCTATTCAAAACTCTTCGGAGTATTTAATATTTTTCTCTAACCAGCTTCCTCTGACTTATAAAAATGAAGTTGGCCCTGCTTATAAGAAATTTATCCTTTATTTTTCTTCCCTCCTTCAAAGGAACATGTTGTTATTTTGGACAGCATGTTAACACATTCTGTCTGCTATAAATCGGTTTTAAAAATATACTACACTAAGTTAGTTTTGTTTGAGGATTATACGCAGGCAAAAGCAAATGTGACAACCACGCAACCCCCTCTCCCTCCCCCTCAAAATACAAAAAACTTATCCTGAACAAAGCTGTTAGTTTCACACAGCAGTGCAGAGAGAAGAAAAATTACCTTGATACTCTGAAATTTTTCATAGAAAAACAATATATAGTTTCGTTTAAATGCAAGGGACTAAATAACGGGTTTATTACCACTACTGCTTAAGTATCAGTGCCATCTGAAACTCATTCTAAGCCAGCATTCCCACCATTTCTTCCACCAACATAATAGAAGCATCCTTCAACTGATGGGCTTGACACCCCTATGAATGGCAGACATCTCATGTGCAAGAAACCATTTATAACCTTAGCCTTTCAACAGTACAGGAAACCACTGTTCCGAGAGATGGCAAGTTGGAATTTCATTGCCATGCTTAATGCAGGTCTGGGTTTACCTCTTGGAAAGTGGCTGAAGGACAACCTAGGGGTCGCAGGAAGAATTGAGAGGTAGCACTGGCACCATGCATCCATAACAGCCTCACGCACCATTATCCCCATGGGAACTCCCCCTCAGCTGTCAGATCTTCCTGGGGCTGGGAGAACTGATCGACACACAGTTCAGAGGAGGTTTCAAACTGGCACTGGTTGGCACTTGTGCTGTTCATGTCGAATTTGTGCACAACATGCTTTTAAAATGCACATGAAACACTTAGCTATCACCAACAGTTCTTCTACATAATGTTGTGGTTAACAGCAATATTGGCTCCAGGACCCTCTGTCACCCTGCTGCGTTGCTAGCCCAAACATTTCCTGTGAACAAATTCATATCAGCTGGTGACATCACCTACCTCCAAACTAGAGACCTGCCAGGCAGCCTGACATGAGGGGGAAGGAACAAAACCTGCAACTGTAGTTCAAGTTCGCAACTTGTTCAAATAAGCCTGCTTGTGGAAGTGTACTGGTGTTACCAGGAAAAATGAACTCCTTAGGAAAACTATGATACTGTTAAGAAAATAAAAAATCAAAAACCTTTAGGCAACAAGAATTTTCTCATTCTGGAAACTTCAGATGTCCCACAGTTCAGTACTTTCTTGCCCTGATCCACTCCTAAACTGTATTCATTGCCAAGCAGCAAAAGGGAGATGCCACAAGAAGGCTACAAAGGATGGTGGAAAGACCATTAACATATGAGGTTGAGAGCCAAGACCCCTGTACTGAATCTGGGCACTGTCTGCTGGTGCTCCTAGCTCTGGGGAAGTCAGCAGGACCCAGCGCTAGCACACTCATTCCTCCAGAAAACATTGTCTCTGCTAGAGCTCAGACAGAGTTAACGAAATTGAACTTCAAAAAGCACCACCCCAAATCCAGAAGTCTCACTGAGGATCCTCTGCCTTCCAGCCTGGACCTTGGGGGATGCACAGGTCCTTGGCTCCTGGCAATCACAGTCACACCATACAGGAAAAAAGGTCAGATGGAGCTCTTATGTGCCACCTAGGAAAGTCAAGTAACACCAGGGAGCCCACAGTTACTGGATTTGGGAGACAGTATCATCCTATTATTGAAGTTGCTGAGCATCTACCCTCTCAGTTTCACCTGATTAGCGTTGCCATTTTAACTAAATTACTCTCTACAAGAAAGTTTCCTGGAGCCAGGCCCATAAACCAATGGCCCAACAGCTCATTAGGTTTACTTCCTTTTCACAAATTATGTATGCAACAGAGATTCTATCAGTCAGGACTGGAAAAAACTCAAGACTTTTTCTTTCCTTTTATTCATCTCCCCCCTTTTTAAACACATAACCCCTCAATAATTGAGAGCAGTTTTCTTGCTTTTATGTATTTGGCACATACTAGTCTTTGACTATGCTAAACTGAGTGCTTTCTCATGCACAAAGCATCTATTCTCTCCTTGTGCTCCTGTGAGCTCTAACCAAGCAACCTGAAGAGACAGGATGTTTAAATTCAAAAATCACTCCCTGAAAGGCATTAAAAAAAGGAGCTTTTTAAAGAGCATCATCTGTTTCTGAAAAGCAATACAAAGCATTGTGCCGCTTTACCAGCCTTTCATGGCTCAGTGTAGCATTTCAGTGTAGCACCCATCCGAGCAACTTTAGTTTAGGGCTGTGGTAATAACCCAGCAATCTCTCAGAAAAAATCCAGAAAATATTTCTGACAGCAACAAAATATTAAGACATTCAACTACTCTGGGAGTTCCCCGATTCTCCTCCCAAGAAATCAAGGGTAAAATGCCAAAAATAGCAGGATCTCTCAGTTTTTAGCCTCAACTCTAATACTATTATTAGTAAATTTAAGCAGACTTGACCACTGGCACTACAACAACCTGGTGCACCAAATGGCACCACGTGTTTGATGGTAGTTCTTCTTTCTTCCCTGTGCACTGCTCAAATGGAGCACCTGTGCTCCCTATTGCTTCTTCAAATGTAGAGGCAACCCTAATGTTCCTTCTCTTCAAGTTTTACAAAAATAGTTTAATACCAGTAGCCAGCCATCTTAATAACAGTTACTGAAATAGGCTGGCAAAATAATCACATATATACATATATATATATTCATATATACACATATATAAATATATTAAGATATACATATATATACACACATATCTACCAAAAAATATATAATATATACATATTTTATATGTGTATTATATATCAAAAAGGTCTCACTTTAAAATATTCTCTTCCTATTCTTGCCCCAACTTGTGGGTTTTCAGAAGTTCAAGATTTTCTTTCAGTGGAAGGTGTTTACACGGGATGCAAAAGTCAAGAGGCTAAAAGCATTTGTAAAAGGGAAGCATATTATTCTCATTAAAGCACAGAACTTATGGTTAAGTAATAAATAATGGGTTCCCAATTTTTTTTTATTTACTGTGCTAGTAAAGGACAAATGACATTTTCTAGAAGCCGTAGAGTAAAAAGCTATGGATCTAGTACATGAATACATAAAAACTGGGCATTAGTCTGCTTGAGCCTTCAAAAGCCTGAGACCATAGATATATTCAATACAAAAAAAAAATTAAAAAGGGGGACAAAATGGCACTTGCTAACCATTGACTCATGACCTACACAAGCCACCTTATCACGGCCAAGGCTTTCCTCCCATTCTCCCATCCTCACCTTCCAGCTAAAAATACGATAAAAAGATGTTGTTCCTCCAAATACTAAATTCAACCCACAGTCAGGTTTTTAATTTTAGTAACCAACACTTGACACACATAATGCCAGCAGACAAAAGCCCCTCAACGAGTATCTTGACCAGAACAGATCTTTCTGTTGGGCACTACAGGACATGATAAACTACAGCCACTCCAGAACTGTCCACTAAGTCTTTAATAAAAGCCCAGCTTTGTACTGACACCCCTACTGATACAGCTACACAGAGAGCTTCTTGTACAGCCATAAACTGTGTGAAGATCTCTGAAGTATTTTTAAAGCCTCATAAACACAGACTTATATGTTAGCCACAAAAATGTCAATAATTCCCAGTATAGAGTATATATAAAGTATTTCTTTAGCACTGTCCTTTGTGCCTGAGCACCAAGCCTCAAAGTACCCTGCCATAGTGTATATTTTTATCTTCGTATGCATATTGTGCACCTCTTCTGACCACAATGAAAAGGTGATTACTTAAATTATTAGATGCTTAGCATTTCCCTAGCAGCCCAAACACGCACCACAGTCATTTTAATTTAAACACACATAACAATACTACTTTATGGAAATGTTCACTTTCTAAAAGCAGCAGACGTATGTTCACACAACAGGCTCCTCCAAATTTATACACACACAGGAGCTCCCAAACAATCTGTACTCCCCACCAGAACAGGCTGACAAGACACTCCTAAAAATGTTGTATCTTTCTCACTTTACACGTTGAAATGTACGTGCTGAAGTAAATGTTTCTTTCATTGGAAAAACAGGAAACAGTTCTTATTAACTCAGTACCTTAGAAATCTGTTCACCAGCAGCAGAACAGAATAAAATAAGCTCTTCACCCATGATCAGGCAGTGAGAAAAAGCTTTATTTAAAGGCCAGGTATATTGTTCCAGCTAAGTGCAAGCCACAAGACTTCAAGTGACATTTACTTTGGCAACCTCACACAAATCAAGATCATCCATTCTGCCTTCAAAAAGGGATTTGGATTGACCACGGGACATTGTTCATTTCCAAGTATGCCAATTCACACAAATCTGGTTTTCAATAGAAAGTCACAGACTAAAACTATTTCAATTCCCCTTGGAAGAAAAGAAGGTTTTTGTGAAAGCTGGCAGTGTCCTTTGCCTTTTCTTCAATTAAGAGAACAAAGTCTATGCAGGAGAGGTGGAACTCGCTATACAAGAAACACCGTGAGAGCACAGAACAAACTGTTTTGCAAGGATCTGTAATAAAATCGACAAAACAAACTCTTTTAACCAAAGCACAATGAAGTGGGCAAAGCCACAAATAAAAAGCAAGGGTATCTCAGTTTAGCACAGAGAAGATATGACAAAACAGAACTAAAAAGTTCTCAGTTGTCCCACCCCAGAAATAAAAAGGGGGAAGGTTGTATACAAGAGTATGCAGAAAACTGCTGTTAAAGAGGCAAACCAACCGAGAGCTGTATTGCTCTCCCATGCAGAAGAGAAGAGCGAGTTGGGCTGAGGCAGTCCCTTGCCTTGCCATTACCCCCAAAACGTCCTGGCGCCCTGCAGCAGAGCCCAACCAGCTCCAGCTCACATCACACTGGCTCTTTGAAATCCTCCCTGCTTTCCAAGTCCAAAATGCTTTGTGCTGCACTTCTCCATTTCTGAAGGGCTATTCCACAACGATCACAACTCTGAATCTCAGGATTAGAAACATTTCAAAGGCAGTTGTGTTAAATCTTCCTATCCTCTCTTATTTAAAAATCAGCCCTAATCACTACTTACACAGAGTAAGCTTTGGTAATCTCCATGCAAATGTATTTGGGTATTAATTCTCAAGGTAGGTAATGGAGATGGATGTTCTTTCCGCAACTAGAGAATTTTCCTTGAGCTAATTGAAAACAGGCATATTTTGAGTAACGTATTCTCTGCCAATAGTCTTGCAGGGAGGCAATGCAAGAATGATTTATGAGCTGTGAATATCATGTAAATCTGTCTTCAAGTAAAAGGATCACCTCTGCATAGAATAACTTTAAGTATTCAATTATCACCACTCTTAATTTTACATATTTCCTAACAAAGCAAAAAAATCCCATTACATACCCCAGCCCTTCCTCAGCAGTTGTCACACACCAAGTGAATGGGTACCATTTATATCTAAATGCAGCCAGAAAACCATGGCTCAATTAAAGCATTCTTAAATTAGATTATTTCATGTTTTTTCCAAGTCTTTTACCATCCTATTTTCACATTACTTTAGCATTCACCACTTACTTTGTGGCCCAAGGGGAAGGCAATAGTTAATCAACCTTCTGGAAGCTAAAATACCTTTTTCATCTGTAACAGATGTTGTATATCTCCTCTTTTTCACTTCCTTTTCCAGCAACCTTTTTTTAACTCATTTCAATTTGAGGCCTGCAATTTCTGATTATTACAAAGACAAGAAAAAAACCCCTTTCACTTGTTCTAGGAAACTGTCAATAAATGTCAAACACTTGAGCAACTATCCTGATTTTTGGTGGAATTACATTCCCCAAAGGTCTTGTCAGGCACACACAGTTTTCTTTTGTTTACCATTTAGGAGACACCACTCTTGAGCATCTGGATCTCTCAAGTATCTTGCATCTCTATCATGTAACAACTTTACTTCAAGTAAAGCTGAAGCTATTCTCTCTGCAGATACTCACTGATTCCCAGCCAGATGCAAGCTCTGAGCGCACTGAACACAGCAGATGCCTATTTGCATTGCAGCAGGCAAGTCAGCATATATCAACGACTGAGGATGTACTCAATGAGGAAACGGAATTTTTAATTTCTTTTTCTAATGATAAACCACACTAAATACTTTGGTAATCATATTATAATTTTTAATTTAAAAAAAAAGTTTCTGAAGCTGGTGACCATTAAGTTGGTTGGACAGTGCTGTCCATTAAAAAAACATTGGTTTGTAAGTTCATCTTCCTAGTCTGTGTCTAGCAGAAATTACAGTTTAGTCCCTCACAGTACAGAATACGCCTAAATCCTTCACCAACCTCTCCAAGGGACTTATGAAAGGAATGGTGCTGATTAGGCCTGGGAGAACTCAAGTCAGAAAGCAGGAACATCAGAGCAAGAAACAGCATTATTAACAACTTAGAGGGGGGAAAAAATGTCTGTTTTTGTAAATGACGAATTTTGCATGTCCGTTTTAAACTCAACATGGTACAAGATTACAAACTGCTTTCATTGACTGTCTTTGGCAATTGTCCCATAATTTGGCAATAAATTGGGCAGTACAAAGATGAGGCATAGTTGAATGCAGCGACAAATGAACTACAGAGGCTCCACAGGCTACAACTATCACTTCTTCGCAAGTAATTTGTAAAAAGA
The DNA here is from genome assembly GCF_003984885.1 of Neopelma chrysocephalum. Classification (NCBI taxonomy): domain Eukaryota; kingdom Metazoa; phylum Chordata; class Aves; order Passeriformes; family Pipridae; genus Neopelma; species Neopelma chrysocephalum. The sequence continues at coordinate 7,604,164 of NW_020897717.1, forward strand.
CTGCTTTATTTACTTCTAGTGTAAACAAAGGTTTGACCCCTGGCATCACATCTGGCTGGAGAGGAGTATTAACAAAGCACTAAATGCTCTCCAAGACCACGGCTCTTGATTTCAGCCCTCTATATTCAGAAAACATTCAAAAAGGATGGTTGAAGCACTTTGGAGCTTGACAAAAATTAGCATTTGCATCCGAGGGGTAAATTTCAGAAGTCTCAGTACAAAACTTTGGTATTTGATAATTAAAAGCCACATGTGTATGCACGTGCATAAATATGCATGGCTCCAGGCAGAAATGGATGGATCTACTTTTGAAATGCTGATCCATCAGGGCTCAATTTCCAAACTCTGGGGTTTTTTTCCCAAAGCAGTTAAAACAGCTAATTTGTAATTACGTGCTCGCTGTCAATTTGATAATGGTGAGAAGTTACACTCACCAGGGACTCAGTCCTGAAAAGAGGTCGATATACACAGCAGGTACAGCACAGGGACTAACTCAGCAACGCAGCACATTAATAGTGACATATACTGCAGAACTGTAATTGCTGTCCAAAACCTATTAATTTTGAAGGGGTTCTTACAAATCCATAATTACAGAAAGGCAAATCCTCATCATAAAGCAGTGAAAACTATATCCACACAGTCCTAGAAGGAGCACTTTCAGCAGCATGGCTCATTAGAAAGGTATTCTTGCATTAAACACCAATATCAAAGACAAATGTTAATGCTATACCTCGGAGCCGAACTGAAAACTGTGTTACAGCACCAAAGATGTACCTACTTAATTTGGTCCAGTATCCCTGCACAATGGAAGACAACTGGAGCCCAGTGATGGCATTCTGCATTGTTTTACAGATATTAAGCATAGCTTATTATGAAATCCTATTCTATAAAACCCACACCCTCTATACCATCCAACACTTAATACTAAGCGTCAACCTTACCACAATGATTGGGAAGAGAATCCATTTATTCTTTGACCATCCACTTGCCCTGATACAAAACAACTGGAAACGTCAACAGTACTTGCTGCTGCTTTTTCTTCTAAAACTTGGCATTTCTTTAGCACAGCTTCATTGCTAAAGGAAGAAAGCAAACCACCTCAAATGTTTTGCTGGAAAAGAAATATGGCTATGAACAAAGGTTAAACCTGAAAACTTGAAACTGCTTAGCAGAGGTGTGGCTGCTGAAACCTGACATAGTTGCGTCACCACGATTTTACTTTGGCAAACACAGCTTCCTGAATTCAAACAAATCATAGACAGAACTATCTTTTGTTCCAGCAATAAGCAATTATTGCACAGACATGCTTTCAAGGTCAGTAGCGGGAAGAGTAAACTAGACCAGGATGTGTCAGTTATAAGTAATGCTTTAAAAAAGTTAACACCAAGCAATACATATTTAAAGCCTTCCACGCTTAGCAGGATACAAAGTGCTTTCTTCCTTCCAACTGACCACAAATAAACATGAACAAAGAGACCCATAAAAAAAGCAATTAATATTTCAGAGGTTCATATTCTCTTCTATTACACCTAATTTTTAACATTTTTTGGAATCAACATTATTTTTTATTACATTGGTAAAGTAAAACAAAATTAAGTGTCTTGTTTTACTGACTTTGGTAGAAGCAAATGTTGCCTTCAAAACCATTTTACGAAAAGAAAAATATTAAATGGGGTCTTAGTTCAGAACTCTAATGCAAATGTATATTTGGAAAAGAAGTATTTCTGTATTTGTTAATGGAAGGCTAGATAAGCTAAATCAATATTCTCCTTAAAAACAGAATAGTACTGTAACTAAAACTATTGTTGTATTTATGTTAATAAAAACATTTACTTTTGCAAAATGTAAAGTCAAAATTATCAACCATTCCTAAAAATGCCACTTATCCTTTTCAGGAGGGCAATAAGTGCATTCAGATTACCAAAACAGGCATAAAAATAAATAAATAAAAATAAAAAATAAAAAAAAAAAAAAAAAAAAAAAAAAAACACAAAGAAAAGTCCGTTTAAGAAACAGACATAGTAGGCAAGAGTACAAATAAATAAGCACAAGTGCTTTAGAAGAGATACAAAGCACCCTTCTTAAAGATGGTAAAACAACAACTATTAAGAATGAGGAGGGAGATCATCCCACATTTATCTGGCAGGGAGGTTTTACACCCCTCTTGAAATAGGCTGATGATGCCTGAAGTTAAATACAAGACATTGGACTAGACAAACAACAGAATGTTCTCTCATTCTGAAGGTCACTAGGTCTGTGAAAGCTATTACTATGGCCTTTCCAACATAATTGTTAAAAACAGCAGTTTCTTTTAATTCACCTGTGTTTTCATCCTTCAGTTATGATAAACTGAATATTGTCAACTGAAAAATAAGTGGTAATGAAGAAAGTCATGTGATTGTTGGGGGTTTTTTTGCCTTTGACAAATGTGTGAGTTGTCATGTCAAATGCTTTGATAGATCTAACTATATTTCAGGATGTACAACTATACATCACCTTTACTGTGCTTCAGATTATACACCACTGCTCAAACATTACAACAGCACTTATTGTAACACACTGCTCACCAGTGGTTACTGTATTTAAAAATGCTTTGAAAGCTCCTAACATGGGAAAACCATTATTGAATATCTCAGTGAGTGCACAGAACAGAAAAAAAAAATCTTGACTGTTAGATTTACTGCCTTCAGTGAACACATTCTCTCTCATTGCACACACACACGAACAATGATTAACTCCCGTAATTCAATGCAAACAGTAATAAAAGATGGGTTTCTTCGTCCAAGCAGAAAAGTCCAAGCTAAATTACCTTCCTTTCGCAAGCCTCAGAAATATGTATTGAGATAACACTTTGACATGAGACATCCTCTTGCCCAAGAAAGTACTTTAATCCTTAACTTGCAGACTTTAAAGCAAAGGGTTTCTACTGGAACACATCTGCACAATCAAGGATTTACACACACACCCCTAGGTAAAAAAAATATGTACCTAATGCAGCATAAATGCAACCGGCATGTAAACTGCTCTGCAGATGTGTTTTGTACTACACAGTGAATTAGAGAAGAATACTTGTTAAGTGCATTATAAAGTTCAAAGCCACTCTGAAAAGTATTTCATTGCATTTGATGCTTACTTGTAGCAACTGGTAGGATTTATTCTGACCATCAAAAAAAAAAATATTTCATAATCACCAACTACATAGCTCCCTTTGTCACAGGAGGGAGACACGACCACCAGCCACTGTGTGCACTAAATTAGATGGAAATCTCAAGGAGTGACGGACATCCAGCATGCCCAACCTGATTTAACTAACTCATACTTCTCTTCAATAAGAGAAGAAATAATTCAACAGTTGTATTTGACAACTTCAGAACTGACTCTATTGCACCAGACTTTTATTTGCATATTTGAGATGGAAATCCATGTGCTATGGGGCACATCTCAACTCCTTGCAAGTCATTTCCCTGGTGAGAGCAGTGGCTGCAAAGGATGCAGAATCGGGCAGATGAAGACAACATGGCTCCAACACTCATTAGGTGCTTGGAAGCACTTGAACTGTTAAGGCAGTTCAGTTTCCAGCCAGAGTAATTCCTCTTTAATTCTGTTTATATTCACAGAGATAAGAGCCCACAACATCTCCACTGATGCTATAGCCTCATATGAGCTTCTTAAATACTGGAGAGCAGATACTTGTATGTTCATAAGACAAATTGCTCCTAATGATTTTCCCAAGCAAAAGCCAAACAACATACAAATCAAAGCATTTGATTTTGGGGTTTTGTTTGATTGTTTGGGGTGGGAGAGGAGTTGGTTGCTTCTTTAAAGGAATGTTCCTCCCATCACCCCTGACGCACACTGAGGTCACAAGTTGCCCATATGGTAGGGTTGTACTTCAGAAACACATTCAATGTGGTGAGACTACTGTTGAATCTAACCTGCACCAAGTATTAGAAAAAGGCAATGCATTTGCTTCCCATTTATGTTAATAATACATTCAGACATACTTTATTGGGGGGGGGGGACGAGAAGAAAATTAAAAAATCACACCTCTGAAACTGGCCAATGCCCAAAACAATGATAATTCTACACCCGTCGGAAAATAGATAATGTTTACTGTAACACCTCCTACTTGCTACTCATACTAATGTCTAAATCATCTCAATTCTCAGAAAAGCTCTCAGCTTCAGTGGCCTCTGAAAGAGATGTGTTTTTTAATGTAAACACTAATTCTGTGAGAACAAGGATAAGGAAAAAAGAGTGGGTGGGAGTATTTCCTTTTCCTTGGATTTAGTTTTGCTGAGTGTTCATTGTTCACAGGAGATGTTCTACCTTTCCATTGTCTCATACATTTCCCCCACCCATTTTTTTTTGATCCCTTGGAGACAAGCATTTAGATAAAGCATTCTATTTTCTTCCATGTACTTGAAATTTCGTTGCTCAATTCTGGCTTTAGAATCTACATCAAGGTCCTCTTTTATCTGTAAACTCATGTTTGTCCTGCCCCCTTTCTTCACAAGTTAAGACAGTAATTAAGCCTCTGTAAATCCTCTTAGTCAAACGTGCTGTCCTTGTCTCCTTGTTGCTCACTCATGCTGTTCATCAGATTACTCTTTATTTTCTCATAAACTTGTCTAGTCTTAGCCAATTAACTAACTTTTCTTATTCTTTTTGTCATTTCACCATGTTGCTCACACTGACAGCAAAATGCAAATTTGGAACTGAGCAACCTTGTCATCCCTAAATTCTACTAGAATTCTTCAGCATATCCAGCTGGTCACAACACTTCGCTGTTTTTCAGTGCACCAGCTTGAGTATCATTTTATTCAACATCTTAAAGTCTGACTAATTCTTTCTTATTAACAAGACCAAACAAATCCAAACCAAAACAAAACACAAACCAACCAACCAAAAAAACACAAAATACACCAACCCCACAGATTTAGAGTACTTATCACCACAGTCCCACCTAATTTTTTCCTTTAATTATCTATTGGAGAAGGAACCATTTCACTCTCTATTTTTGTAAGGGGACACATTACAAGTCAACACTGCATAAAACCTGCTTCACAGACTTATCACCCTTCTGATTTCCTTCCCATACATTTGCCTGATGTGTTTTTATGGCTTTCTGCATTGGTTTCCCTAGGATAAAATCATCTTTTCCGAAGGGCCTCTGTTGACTCAGCCTTGGTGTACTGTTCTGCCTTCCTGCTTCCCTTTTGCGCTCCCCCCCCCCACTCCAGATATATGTATCCTTTCTGAGACCGGATGTTACTTAAACTGTTATGACCTAAATTTAATTATTCAAGATTCTTTGCTTCCCAAGTCAAATTATTGATGACACACTTCTGTCTAAAGGGGTAGGAAGACGGGAATTAAGTCCCTTCCTCCACAAATTCACTGGTCTTGTCTGGGCAGGGCATTAGTTATCACTAATGGTTATCACTTCAGCTGTACTCTTTTATCTTATATTTAGGAAAATATCTAGAAAAACCTTTCATATGAAAAACAGACAAATATCATAGCTAAGGTTCCTCTATGACAAAGATTTTAAAAGATTTTTGACTCAGAGCTAATCTTCTTTTAGTTTAAGTAAATAAAGGGATGGAAGATAGAAGAGGAGGACCTTCCCAAAAATGGGTTTGCTTTGTTTTGGGGTTTTTTTTGGTTTTTTTTAAATCACAGCTGGCATGTGTAAGTTTAAATAATTACAACTGATGTAGCATAACTTGGTCAACCCCAATCAGCTGCCTCCGTACTTTATGCATAAGAAAGACAGGTATTCAAAACTGCAGGAACCTGTTTAGCTCATCTTTCCAGATCAGTATGTATTGCTGAAATTCGGTAAATACTTTTAAATACAGAATTGGGTAAGACAGTTGTGACAGAGACAAAAAAATACTCCTCCTTCATACTCAGCATGCTAAGAAACACAGAGTAGCAGAACACAAAAATACCAAATTAAGAGTTTTAAAATCCTATGGCTATCCAGAATTAAGTATGAGAAAATGTTCTATTTACCATAAGCAAAAAAATATAAAATCCCCCACAAACTTCAAGGTACACAACTCTAATTATGCCTCTGATACAATCTGTATCAGTAATTAGTAAAGGCTGGGGACATTCATTGCATAAATAGAGGTTAATTATTTATTTTTGAAAGATCCTCCACCATACATTAAAAAAGACGTAAAGAGCAGTGGACTTGTGATTAGGCCTCTTGTAATATAACTTGATGTAAAACTCAAACTACAAAAAATTTAAATAAATATGAATCAACATTTGATTACTTGTAGACTAGTAAAGTTCATGAGAATATCAACAGCCAATTAGGTATGGTATCATTTCTACTCTTCATAGCCCCCACATCCATTCAAAAAAATGTTTCACATTACACACCCATTCTCCAAGTCTTTCCTGGAAAACAAAGAAACTCAAGAAAGTACAGGGACACCTATAAAACCTTTCAGAAAGCACTTATTTATTAGACCAGGGCTCATGCCAAATCAATCATATTCATAGTACTATATTTTAGTTAAAACTAATGTTACCTCTTCTCTTCCACTTAAAAAACCCAAACTTCCTCCTGAATTTAGACCACTGCATAAAACTGGATGAGTTATTTTATTACCGAAATGGTGAACACAGCTTTCCCCATATGAGCTACTTCTGTGCCTATACATGGCTCTGTGTGTGTGTGTTGTTCAAAGAAGTTAAACTTGTCAATATACTTTAGAGAATCAGTTGAAGGAGACAAGTTCTTGCACAATACATTATTTTAAGCTTGCTGAAAGCTGATGCAACACAAAAAATGCGTATCTTCCTTTCTTATTTTAAGCATGGGGATCCAACTGCTGCCCTACACTACACCAAGGGAATAATAAAATAATCTTCAGTAAGGAAGAATTCTGCACGCTTATTAGACAGGATAATTACCATTGCCCTTACAGGACATTGTACATGGCTAGAGATGATTAAACAAATACATTCAGAGGCTCTCCATCTGACTTTCAAGCCACATACAGTGAAATTCATGTTTTATAAATATTTAACTGGAAGTAAAAATGGTAAGGTTTATCACAGCTGTCACAGCTTCAGGCAGCCAAATTAACAATAGAAATCCTTAAGACAATACAGATAAGGGAAGCTTGTGATTACTCACAAAAACCGAACTGGAACACACTGCAACACAATTTTCCAGCTCCTGGAGCAAGCGCCCTCAGGATCTCACCCAATTCCACCAACAAAGAGGAAAAAGCTGCTAATCCCTGAAAGGAACTTGTTTTAAGCACCTGCCTGCACCTAGGGAAACAAAAAAATGCCGCAGCCAAGCCAGAAGAGCAGAGCAAGAGATGGCGGTGGATAAAAGGCCAGCACATCACCAAGGGAGAGTTCTTCAGGTCTGATGCTACTAAGTATTACTTGCAGTTTGAACTTTATTCCTATGTAGTCACACATATGTACTCACATAGAACAGCTAAAACTTCGGTTAGCACTTTAAATCTGCAAGGGGAAAAAAAACATTGAGGAAAGTAGTGGGAAATTCTGTATTTCTCTTTTGCTTTGTGGTAAAAGTTACTGAACTGTCAATTGGATGAATCATGGGGACTGATCATACAGAAGTCAGTGAGCAGATTTCTTAAATTGCCTTTTAATTTCAGCTCCAACCTTGTTTTTAATTCTATTTATTCTTTCATTTTAACTCTAGCTATACTCCCATTTCTTCCGACAGTTTCTGGATATCTCTTGATGTAAACCACAGAAACAAAGAAAACAATATTTGTCCACTGCAGACTTTCTGCCCCCTGAAGAAATGAAGTTTCTTCTTCATGTTCTACTACAGTGTTCACTGAATGCAAAATGTGATGCTGTTATGGACTGAACACCAGTTCCAGACCTGCTCAATCAATACAACAGAAAACCCTAAGAGCTCCTGCATGACAGAACTGGCTTTAGGCAATCTCAGGCAAGACCTCTGCATAACAGAAACATAGCAAATCTCAGTATCAAAACAATACACTAACTTTCTATTTCAGCAACTCATAACAAATTCAAAATTCGTATTAAATTTATCACCAGCTTTCTTCCTGATACGCTATTAAAATCTCATGTTTTCAGAGCTCAGAATCCACTGCCTCATTACAGTTAAAACTACATAATCCACTGAAATGATGCAAAATTTTGAATTAAAAAAAAAAAATCTTATCTACAAGAACAATACCAGCTACTAAAAAAAACCCGAAGAGAAAGTTACAACACAGCCTCAAAAGAAAAGAAGGTCATATGTAATCAGAACCATGCATTTAAGATTGAGTATCCTGTGAGATACTAGGGTGTTTCTGGAGGACCGCAATAAAAGCTTCTGGTAATTACCTTTCTCAGAATTGCTAGTAAGATTTAAACCTATGGAAATGGAAAAAAAAAAAAAGTACAATATTTATACCATGTTGTTTATTGCATCGGGGGAAAAAAAATCAAAAAGATTAGTGAAAGGGTACAACTTTAACATCTTTACCTGATAATGTGCTCTACATAGTACCACATTCACAAGCTACAGGTATATTTTCACATATAAATTGAGTTGTCATTAAAGACTGATTCTGTCAATAAAATAAAAACCAGAATACATGATTTCTCCCTGTGGTACTATAAGTGAAATTTCCAACTGCACATGAGCTTTTCCCTCTCAAAACCCTGCCCCAATCTTCCCCTACACCAAAGTCCTCTCTCACTGAAACAGCAGTTTAAGGTGAACTTGCAGCTCCTTCTGGCAGACACATTGCTGCCCAATTCCATATTCAACCACAGCAAGACAAGTTTCAGACAACATGTAGAGAGGGAAAAAAAGCACAAAAAAAAAAAATGCCACCCACTTACCAGGTTGCAAGTTGACAGCTGTCACTTTTTCCCTGTATTTGACAGCAAATTATTTTCAGAAGAGTGACTACTCCTCGCGGTACAGTGAACAGGCTTCAACTGAAAACTGAAGGTGTTCTCTTTATTGCTGCTGGCATCAATCTATACATCCAGCACCCTAAGCAATAGATCATTATTTTATTCTCTGCTTCCAGCAAACTCTTGTTTCAATAAAAGGTCAATGCATCTCCATTTATATTTATATTCCTTTATATTTGACAAGTCAATATCTCTAGTACCATGCACAGCTGTATAAATTCACACCTGGAATTTTTTCCAAATATATTCCAAGAGTTCTTAGGTTTTTATTTTGTTTTGTTTTGTTTTTTTTTAATCTATTTGGAGAGAAAGTATTGCACAGTTTTACATAACCTTCAAACAAATTGTATCAACAATTAGGACAAAACCAATTATATTCAGATTTTCAAGAACAATTTTTTTGCTCATTTCCAGAACACTAGTTCTGATCTCTGCCAACAATTTTTCTTTTGCGGGTGATATTCTGACCATTAAATTTGCTAATACAAGTCAGTTATGACATACTGAAAATGTATGTTCATTCACTAAGGTGCATCAGAGATGAGATTTTTCTTTCCATAGATCCATTTAATTCATCTACCAAACACTTTTCCACTTGTGAAGTCAACATACTTGTGTATCTTTTGACAATCAAGGCTTGTTGGCAAATACACCTTTGGTTGGGCAAACTTTTTCAACTCCAAATCAAACAATAAAAGAACACATAAGTAATAATGGTTAGCAAAATTAACGTACTAAGGCATGATGCAAGATTCACCTGCATCATGCACAGCTACATGTATATATCTGAAATACAATATACCCGTTTGCACACACATGCCTGCCAATGCAGCAGATCATGGTGGGCACTGGCGAGTTTGCTGAGGAGGAAGGAGAAGGGGATGGAGAGGGATGTGTCAGGCAGGAAGAGCAGGAAAAGAGGTATAAAATCCCTGCAATCAATGCAACACAGGACTATCATACTAATCCTCCTTTAAGACAGGACTGCTGGACTGAAGTATTCCAGCATTAAGGTGCTGCGCAACACTGGAAACCCTGCCTCCTCCCAAACAATGTTTTCCTCTATTTGCAACTCCATTCTTCACATTTACATGGTGGGAAAATGCTCCACGAAGTACACAGACATCAGTTGTTCCTGGGCTGGAAACATGCTCTCCCATCCCCATTTTCTCCTTAGCAAGTTCCATAGTGTTCAGCTGTGACTTCCCAACACTCTCTCACTATCCAGTAAAACAGGACCCCTGCAGCCTGCCTCAGTCGAACCCTGTCCAGAGCCACACCTCACAGCTGGGACGAGCCCAAGTGTTTCAGGACAATTATGCCTATAGACCTTGGGGTTATCAAACCAAACACAAATTCATTTTCAGACAAAGAATAATTTAGAAAACAAATTTTGACTAGCAAACAAAAATTTGCCATCACATCCAGAAAGGAGTCTCACAAATCTTAAAGAAAAAAAAAAGAAAAAAAGAAAAAAGTCATACATTTAACAGCTTTAAAATTTCAGTGACTTTAAAGCAAAAAATATCTAAAAATAGTTCCAATATGCTGAACCCTCATGATACTTTGTGGTTTTACTGTCATGCATTTCCTTTAAAACCCCTCTTCCTCAACTGCTTTTCCTATAAAGGGCTTCTACACACAAACAGTGCAATTAAGCTTAAACAATGTAAATTAGTACCAAAAAAATTAACTCAAGCCAATTGCAATTCTCCCTTTAATTTCTTTTTAGTTCAAATCACTTTGAATGTGCCACTTTCACAAATATAGACTGGTTAAAAACAAACGAACAAAAAAATTCCTCTGTTGGATTCTGGTTTTTTCCACAAACAATTCCCAATTCCTCCTTAAACTTGATGATGCATTTTTAGAAGTCTACAATATGAACAATTTCTGCTCCACTGTTAAGCTTTCCACTAATCTGTTCATTAAATCTGCATTGCTGAAATGTAAGGATTGGGTGAGAGAAGAAGATACATGATTAGTTTTAGAAATGGGTTGAAAAACTAGCTGGGTCACGAGGCTTTAAATGCAGTGGTTGTGGTCTAATGGTCCTACTGGTAGTTGATTTCAAGTGGTGACCCTCATGGGTCGTTACCCAGGTCAATACAACTTCATCTGGTCAATGGGATGGACACACCCTCATACTATTTAATAGTAATCAATACCCCACTCCTAATGTAGTTTAAGGGAAAAATTCAGGTCACATTAAATAAATAACTTCTGTGTTGAGTATTTAAAAGGAGGTATTTAAAAGCCATGGAGATGCAGCTTAGGGACGTGGTTTAGTGGTGGACCTGGTAGTGCTGTGTTAATGTGTGGACTTGATCATCTTAAAGGTCTTTTCCAACCTAAACAATTCTATTAATCTATGACATCAAGCTTGGAGAGGACTGAAATGGTGGGGTATAGAACAGCCACTCCCGAGCATCAGGACAAACTGGAAGACTGGTTTGACAGCAGTCTCACAATATTCAGCAAAGACAAACACAGAGTCTTGCAGCAGTGCAGGAAAATCCCCCGCAGCAGTGCAGGCTGGGGTGATCAGCACAAAGCTGAAGATCCAGGTGGATGAACTGAAAGGGGTCAGGCAGGGTATTCTTGGAGCAACCAAAGCTGACCATGCACTGGGCTGTCTGAGCAGAATCGCAGCCAACGCTCTGGCAGAAATTATTATTCTCCTCTGGTGACACATGTCCAGGTTGGTATCTCCCGGTACAGAGGAGATTGACTTAACTGGAGAGAGTCAATGGTAGGGAGGCTGCAGCACACCATGTAAGACCAGAGGCTGTGAGAACTACATTTGCTCAGCCTAGAGAAGAGTAAAAGCAGGATCCAATTCAACTCTTCACTATACTGGGGGCAGGGACTACAGAAAAAAAGTGCACCAAACTCTCTTCAGAGGTGCAAAAAGAAGAGTCAACAAGGGAAACTCCAGCTCAGCAATCTGTTTTAGCTCTTAAACACCCTCAATCCATTTTTTTTCCCTTTGTGCCCAGAGTTGTAGCCTTTCCCTTCTTGTAGATATTCAAAACTCAACTGGAGCAAGACGTGAGTAACACTATCTCTCTTTGAGGCCATCGTGCTGGAGCTGGAGGGCGTTGGACCAGATGACCTCCAGCAGTTCCAACCTACATTTTTCAGTGATTCTATGATCTATTCTAGGAGAGTATGCATGGTATAGGATTACAAATGTAATGTACCAGCAAGCCAAAAGGCACTGCCGGCCAAAATGCAAGAATAGAAGATACTACTCTACAGGCTTTTGACATACTCTTGTCAGCAGATGCTCCAAAATGCTGGGTCAGAACTCATGGGAAAGGGGAAGGAAAAAAAAAATCCAGAAATGCAAACACACAGTTGTTCTGACATATCTGTACATAAGGACTTCTACCTTAAAGATGGCAGATCATACTTTTCTGTGGCTCACCTTTGAACAACAACACGGGCAGCACAGATGCTGGTAGCATAGATTTGGTTTGAAGGGGAACAAGCATCTGGGACAAAAGGTTAAGTTTCTTGAAATGGAAATTTTTACAATTCTGTTTGCTGGTTTACTCCCACTAGAACCTCCTTTGAAAACACAATTCAGTGACTGATTTATCAATGTGCTTGAACAAATCCTGATGTCACTTATTAAATACATATGTGTCACTGATTTTGTCTCAGTCAGAGATACTTCACTGCAGGACATCTTCAGGAAAACTTGGGGAAGAAAACTTGTTTGTTTAAATAGAAGCATCTGATAGGCAGCCAAAGTCACAATGAAAAGTCTGTAACAAACAGCCCAGGGAAAACAGATTTTCTGTAACACAGCTGATACAACAAACTTTCCTCCAATATAAATGTCGCACTGGTGTCTCACAGAGCCAGTATGGCTATGTTTGGGAATTGAGAGCACTGGACATGCTGGGCCAGAAATTCAGCTTATGGTAATCAACATAACCCCATCAAGGAGAGTGGGTCTGTGCTTTTGTTGCATGTGTTGAAAAACTTCAGGAAAGTCTGTCGTGATAACTTCGATTTATGTTGGTGGATAGTCCTCACGACAGAAAGTCTGTTGAGAGTAAGGGATTGGTTGTTCGATATCTGATAGTTTAAGCCCAGAGTGGACAGAAGTATTCCACCTCTTTGGAGAATGTGAAACCAGTCTACTCTACATATGGAATACAGAAGCAATTATTATTTTTTGCTAATAAATATAACTAAGATATTGTGTGTCTAAAGTCCAAGTAAGCTTCAGAAGCCTAAATGAAATTTACTACAAAGACTGCAATCCAGTCATAATTTATATTTCCTGGCAAGGTGAAACAAGAGGAACATACACTGATGAAAAACATAAGTGCCAGTAAAACCCAAAGACGAGATACGCTGTCTCTTAGACACACACTGACCTTCCCCCTTCCTGTAATTACAAGGATATATCTCATCTACTCTACTGAAAATTCTATTTTCATTTGCAAACTCCTATTTTGAAGGATTTTGTTTACACTGATGGCTTGCGGGGAAGAATGAAGGGAGACAAAAGAGAACAGGCTCATCCAGCACTACACTAACAAAAAAAAATTCACTCACTCCATGTTGCTTAAAGTTGTGGGCATTTACAAACAAGCCCACAAGCAAATCAGGGAGACCAAGGTGACCAGACTTGGGTGAAAGTAACTGCAGAAGTTAAAAAACTGGAGATTTTATGCACTAATATGTAATTTAAAAATAAAGGTTGAGACATGTTGCAAACATTCACCCCTTACTAAAAACGCAATTTTGACATTTAGAAAACATAGCCTCTCTTGTAAGAGTTTCTGCATGAGCTGTACAAATAGTTATTGAACTGAGTGCAATTTATACAAGCATACATGTGAAAAAAAGGAAAAGAAAAAATGATCACAAAGAGAATGGAAAACAGGGAAGAAATTATTTCAGTAGAAGATTCGCTGTTTTGCTGGCCAAAACATTAAGTCTTCTGAGACTTCTGATGAAAGGAGTACATTCAAACATGTTGAATAGGTACTGCAGGAATGCTGTCAAAAACACAGGAAAGATGTTAAATGCTAAATCCTACCACTCTTGCCAAGATGCAAATTAACACTTTGAGCACACATTACATTCCTGCAAAGCAAAACCACCTACACCAGTAACGTAAGCTACATACAAATACACATAAAATAAATTCAACAGTTTTTGTTAGCTCTCTGATTGCAAAGAAATAAAACACAAAAATAGCCCAACTAAAGCATCTGCATATTAGCTAACAAGCAAAGAACAAGCCCTATATGAACAGATGCAAGGAGAGGGAAAAAAAACCCCAAAACATACCTCAGAACATCTTTGAGAGAGAGCACATGTGGCAGAATGTGATCAGTGACTAAAGATGCCAACTCTTACTAGTTTCTGAATTCCTGTCTGCTGGCTTGTCAAGTGTCATTTACAAAAATGCAGTCTGAGCAAATGAGACTTCATGACTCAAGATAGTGTAGCATCAGAAATACATGATTTAAATAGATACATCTGGTAAATCCATTTTTGAAATAGAAAAAAGCTGAATAACCACTTAGACATTTGAAGAAAGTATGTAGTGCAGCTAATATTGGTACCATGGAAGGTTATACAAATTGGAAGTTTAGACATGTCTACTAAAAATATCAAGAAAACTTAATTGTATAACTGCACTTTTTTGACCCCCACATCACTTCAGATTTGCTTATTTGGATAATTAAAATAATCATACTAGACCACCAAAAAGAGCTGGAGAAACCACTGTCTATGCAGTTAGGGATACATAAACCTGAAACATTTATATTTAAGCATTTTAACCAGAGAACACCTGCTACAAGTAGTTTTTAAACAGCTACAATTCCTCGTTAGCAGTTTTACTCAGGAGGTGCATCAATGTTTTGCAGAATCAAGAACACACCTACTGTTTTCTTCTTCAGATATCTCACACTAAAAACCTCAAACATATCCACATAGAAAGAGCAAAGTAATCAAAAGGTGCCTTTCAAACCAAATACCATCCATTTATAAACATACCCATGCCAAATGCCATAGCATGGGGGATTTTTGACTAACAAAGATGAATTTCTCTATTTAGAAATTAATTGTATCGCTAAGTTATGACATTCAACAATACTCTAGATTTTTATGCAATGCATCACCTTATCTTTCAATACATTTTGGTTATTGCAATCACCTGTGCTTCTAAGGCACCCTCTCCTCCCCACATATTCAGATTTCCGTAGTCTAATGTAGTACGTTAACTAAACATTAAAGTGTTTACTTCAAGATTTAATACTGTCTCTTGCCTCCTGGTAGCCCACATTTCACCTCAGGAAATACCATTAGCTTGTGTGGAAGGATATGCTGGGGGAGGCAACCATACCTCCCATTATAGCATCCCTTTCCTTTTTTCAAATCTTAATTCTTCATATTTGCAAATTACTTCCATATGGGCCTGTGCTCTTCATGCCTGATTTCTACCCAAAGGTAATTCCAGTAGAAAGACTGAACGTAACCTATTTAGCCATTTGTTAAGCTGATTATGCATCCACCCCACACCATTTTCCTTGTGCTCTGCACAGAAAATTGGTGTTGGCGTAACTGAGTGACCTACACACTTCTGCTCCAAAACACAGTTTCTGTCATAAGTAACTCCAAGATCTTAGATGCATGTACACCCCCACCAGCCTCCCACCCCTTGCAAGGGCACATGCGGGCAGGTTTGGCCAGTTTGCAATGGTTTTTCTCGTGGGCTTCTGACTCTCGAGCAAAATCCAGTTACCTGGAACAAGTCAAACAAAACGCTTCTGAACAGCTGAATCCCACAGGCACCATAGGAAATACCAGGAAAAGGAGTCCCCAGAGAAGAGCGAGCGGCTGGTGGGTGTGGTGACAGTGTCTTCCTGAAACCCTGATGCAGAGGAATGATCACAAACCTTAAAAAATGCCAGATGGTGCCTCACTGCTGCTACATCAGCTATTAAAAATAAAAAAATGCAGGCAAAGAACACCTCAACCATGCATGCTAACCAGCCTTACTTGTCAAGGCAAGTTTTCCAGGTTAACTGCTCACTAGATAAATTATTTTTAATTCTAAAATGAACTGAACAGTAGACAGGATTTCATTTGCAAAGCAGCATTTCTGAGGGGGTTCTTATAAAGCAACGGAGCAAATAAGTGTAATATTGCAAAAGCTTATTCATTCCTTGGTTTCTCAAAACAACTGCAAGGAAATACTCTCCTCCTTATACACAAGGGCTTGTGAATATATTTAAACCTACACACTGTATAAGACACAAGCCACTCAACAGGAATATCTAGCTGCAAAGGACTGTTTTTATCTAACATGAAGGGCCAGGGCAAAGGTTTCATAGAAAAGTGACTAAACCCTTTAAAATACAGAATTTGAATGAAAAAAAGTTTAAACCAGAGATAAAAATGACCACAGAAGTACTTGAGCACGAAGAGAAACATCATGATATCCCTCTTTAAAAGACTCCTGCATAAAAGTGATACAGTCACAAGCATGAGAAAAAGCTTACCACTAGCAATCCCAGTCCCCCTACTGCTAAATTTTGCTCCCCTTCTAATCCTGGCCTCTTTCCTAGCAGTATTTCAGAAATAGCACTGTACAGTAGGTTCTGTACTCCAGAAACTATTTTACTCAAGTTGCACTTTTCCACAAAGATGCTGCTTCTTGAAAAATCAAGATGATTTTTCTTAAATCACACATATTTGTAACATCAGTTGAAACTGATTGGATTTTAAAAAAATTTACTCACGTTTACACTTACTGTAAAGAGGGCATATCACAGAACTCTGTTTTCTTACGTTACATAAAGAAGAACTGTATTTTGCAGACACAAAAAAGTTAATACCTCACCAAAGCACATGAAGAACCTCTTTACTTAAATGACCCGTTGAGAATCAGTGTGGCAAGCTTCTAAAGGCTTAAAAGCCAAAAGGCTCTGAAGTATATTTCACACAGCTCCCAAATAAGCAATAATTTAATCAATATTTAATCCCAAGAAGTAGTAAAAGAAGGATAAAGTTCTCAGATATGGAAATGAGTTTTCTAGATATTCTGACTTAGTAATTGTCACGGCCAAAACCAAATCTTTCCTCTGCCATGAAGTACATAGCCTTTCTTAAACCCCTGAAATTTGACTGCGGCAGCAGAAATAAAAAAAGGGAGGATGGAGATGAAAAACCAATTTGGAAGAAGCACTTTTGATCTGTGTTATTAATAAGTTGCACACAGACCCCATGTGATGTTTTGAATGACATTAAAAATAAAGAACCTAATGACACAGGTACAGTTGTTATTTCCTACATACTGACTTACAAAATACTGTTAAATTGTGTAAGAAATTAGTACATAGGAAGACTCAAGGAAAACACAAATGGAAACACATAGTAAAAATTGCAATGACCATCCTGAACTACCTTGGGATATTCTACTGCCCTATCATAAAGAATAAAGAAAGTAGGACTAATAAGGGCCAGAAACGCGATTCAGGCATTCCATGTGGGGATCAAGAATGACCAGGCTGCCCAGGGCAGGAGGGTAAGAGCATTACTACAACGCACTCCTGAAGCAAAGGAGTCCCAAGTGACCTCAGATACAGGAACAATTAAGACTTCTTAAACTATAACATAAAATTACATTTTTCTCACCTTACCATGAGAATGCAGCTGCAATTACTGAGGTGAAATATTTAACCACTGCCTTTGACAACATGGACCCAGCTTATGCCCATTTCTAAGGTTCCTTTTGTAACACAAGAGTCCATAAAATTACCTGATAAACACAAAGTACTCTATTCTTTCTTTTTTTTTTAGAAGGGATTCAGAATAAACTGACAAGCTCTCAAGAGTATGTTTCTTTCAAAAGCGGTTGCAGGGTGCACTACTGTTGGCAACCAGAGCCAAGGCTGCAAAACAATTTTCATTATAATACTGTTTTCAGAGGTTTATAACTTTCTCAAATATTGCCCTTTTTATTTGAAAGGTTTCACATTCATTCTGGGAACTCTCTCGATACATGCTTCTTAAAAATACATATTAAAAAAGAATTGTGGTGTAAACTGTGATCACTTAGGGACTACATAATAATGACATATGTAAAGGTCTATATGACCAACCTAAACCTGACACATTCCTGTTAGCTCAGGTATGCAACCAAAATGTTGGGGAGT
This sequence comes from Neopelma chrysocephalum, assembly GCF_003984885.1. Lineage (NCBI taxonomy): Eukaryota > Metazoa > Chordata > Aves > Passeriformes > Pipridae > Neopelma > Neopelma chrysocephalum. The sequence continues at coordinate 7,622,313 of NW_020897717.1, forward strand.
GGGATTTACACACCTAGAAAACTAAAAAGAATCATAGAATCGTTAGGGTTGGAAAAGACATTTCAGATCATCAAGTCTAAGCGTCAACCCATCACACCACCATGTTCACCAACAAACCATGTCCTCAAAGTGCCATATCCACATGTTTTTTGAACACTTTCAGGGATGGTGACTCCACCACTTCCCTGGGCAATGTCTTACAACTCTTTCTGCGAAGAAATTTTTCCTAAAATCTGACCTGAACCTCTGCTGATACAAACTATCATTTTGTATTCCTTTATTTTTTTCTGCTTGTAATATATCTATGGATTGACCTGTTCACAAAAAAAAAAAAAAAAAGAGAGAGAGAAGTAAAGAACTCCAAAGAAATTAAATACAAAGCAAATTATAAAGCAGCAATCTTCCATCTGGAATTATTCAGAGGCACATATGGTCACATTTTTAATGTAGAAAAATTCTGCAATCTGATACTTATTTGCCTTTCCTATGATTAGCTGCTCCACAACATACCAACATACCAGCTCTAGAATATGAAGCTCAAAACCTGGTCTTGTAAATGAAATATTAAGTTAAAGTTATTAATTCATTAATATCAGGCTATTTCCATAAAATGCATACCTTCTAAGAGACAGAATTAGGTTGGCTTCTTTTTTCTTTTACCATACAGCAACAGTAAAACCAATTACAACACATTTTCTCATCTGGAATGAATGCGTAACTGCCTTAACAAGGCCATCTAGACAAATAATGATAATCAAACAGGATAATTATATCATTAGCAGATTTCAAGGCTGGGGTTGGTTTGGTTCAAAAAAAGGTATTATGTTTGTTTAAATATGATTTTTGGGATTACACAATGACATAGCCTAATGTTACACATCCACCTTTTTCAGACGGCTTTGCAAAGGAAAATACATTTTGTCTATTCACATACCCTTTTTGAGGATGGCAGAAGGAAAGGAAGAAGTGGAGGAAAAGAGCAGAGGGAGAAGAAAGCTGCTGGGTTTTGGAAAGAATGGGGACGTTCAACAGTATCCAAATGGCTCCCCAAGTGCTCCACTACCATATCATTTTCCCCCCTCACAGCATCAGCTCTGCAGCCATGCCTCAAGGAGATATCTTCATATGTGGGGTGGGAAGTACACAGACTCCACCATGCTGGCAGACAGGAGTTCCACAACAGAGACAGACGGGTCTTTGCAAAGGGAAACCGGACCACAGGCTGGCCATACCAGGCAGCACACAACAGCTAGGCACCTCCTTTAATTTCTTTCCCCTCAATTCAAGGGCTCTTCAAAAGAGCAGAGGTACAGTGTTACCGCCACTGTTTCCAAGTCAAGTTTTCAGACCACTGTCTGCCCACTCACTTCCAAGACCCACATCTTCTGCCCCCCAGAGATACAATGACAAATTGATCCTCCCAGTAACCTCCTACACAGCCACCAACAGTGATCCACCAGAGTCAAAGGCAGACATAACACTATGCAGCCTCCTGCACCTGGGCTTCTTGGGGAGGGCAAAGCTGAGCCTACAATGTTCAGTGTCTTAAAACTCCTTAGAAAGACTGAAAGGCTTCTCCAACAAGAGATAATAGAAGAGTTTCTGCTTGTCACGTGCAAGAAAGTAGTTACCACAAGATAAACCATCTAGCCTGGCAACTCAAATCAGGAATTAGCTAATTTTCTGCAGAAACATACCCATCATCATGCTGATGGGCACAATGCTAATCCTAAACATTTTGTACAAAATCTCATTTGGGCTTCAAGTGCTCACCTTTCATTATTCTCACCCTCCTGCCATTAAATACAGTCAGTACTCAGTATTCACCTAAAGAGAGGTTATAAAAGTGGACTAGGAAAAAAAAAATTCCTTTTTTTCCCCAAGGTAGAAGAGTCATGCTCAGGAGCTCTCTCCTGAATCCCCCAGGGTAGCTCGCTGTCCTCTAGTTCTAGAGCTGTCTCTCACCAGCCCCCTGTGGTCCTCCAACACAGCTTCATGCACCACATGGTTTGAGCCATGAGTTTCAGGGAACACCTACAGACTGGGTTCAGCTCCTCCTGAGTCCAGTACAGCACAGTACCATGCAGCTGAGTTTACACACACAGAGCAAAGCACGGTCCCAAAGGCCGTGTCTTGTCCGTCATCCAAGGAGGGAATGTAGTGAAAACACAACCAGAACGTGAATCCATCTAGTTTGCTTTTGCTGACACTTTTAGAGATGTTTTCATACAAAGAGGAACACTGACTTACCAAAGGACTATAAATCACTGCCTCAAAACTAAAACTGAGTGGTTTTTGGTAGTTAGAAAGTAGCTGAACTGCTCAATATGCAGCTTACTCAAAAGGAAGTAGAAAGAAAATGCAAAATGATGGCAGAACACCACATATGGCAATAAAAAGACCACAATATGTAACAGAAGAGCTGCCCTACCTCTTGGTAATTATAACTATTTTATATGACTGCTATAAGTCATTTGCTAGATCAGTAAAAGAAGCAGCACTGGCAAGCACTTAAATACAACTGTGTGTTCAATTAAAAACTAAAAGATAGGTTTCCTACTAATTACATTGACGTATGTGGGTTCAAAAAAATATTCTCAGTAATAAAGCAGATACAATAGATACCACATATGTGGAACACAATGTGCACAGCAAGAAATCATTAACACCACAAAACATAAAAATTGCTGTAAAAGCAGCAGAGAATCTCCAGTGATCTGATGTTGCACTTCCTTCTAAGTTTTGTGTTGTGTGTGTAATTGCGGCAATAAAAGTCTTTGGGAAAACGAGTTACGTCAAATAAAATAATCAAACCATAATGATTAACAAAGAAGTGGAATGTATCTCAGAGTATAAAAAACTCTAATAAAAAGGCCTTTAAAATAAGATTATTTGTTATACATTAAAAAAGCATAGCTCTATTTTGTAAAAACAAGTTGTTTCCCATTTCCATAGTTCAATGCGTTAACCATTCTGCAAGCAGAAGAAAAACAATAAAAAAATTCAAACATCAAAACAACCCTACAAATGTAAGAGTCTTCATGAATTCTAGGAGTCTATTTTACTAATGTCAACAAAATGTTTTCTTAATTCATAAAACTATAAGTAAACTGTCCTAAAAAAAGTAGAAACCTACTTTCAGTGTTTTACTAGTATGGAAGATGGTCCTCCTGATGCTTTGAGTACATAAGTACATAGGAAAAATTAAAAGAAGAGAAGAGGGTAATGAAGAAAGCCATATGGCACCCATCATCTTATTAAATAAGAAGGATGGTTCTTGTTGGAAGAGAACTGAAGATAAGAACCTTGCTGGACTGAACAGCCAGTATAGTGCAGCAGCAGCAGTATCATGCTCTAAGATCCTGGAAGTGGTCCAGCAACACATCAAGTTCTCAGAGCATCAATGTGATTCAGTTTTCCATTTTGAGAATATTAATGGTTAACATAGCACAAAAGGTCAATGGCTAAAACCTATTCTAACAGCTGCTTCCAGGAGGCAGAAAATTGTTTCTATAATGCTGAAACCACTAAAAGTCAGCATCTGAGGATAGCATAGATTAGAAGAAGGGTGACACGACAAAATGTAGCCTATGACAAGCAAGGGCACACTAGGAGTACACGGAGTTTAGGTTGTGCACCACCAGGGCTGTGCTAGCCCTGCTGCCTGCATACCACTCAGGCCCCCAGATTTGAGGGATGACTTTAATCTGTCACCACCACAAGGCTGGGGACACACTGTTGGGGGTCCAAGGCCAGGGCATCAATAGAAGTGTAGGCACCAGCTGAGGCTAAGGAATCCGTGAGGTATCAGTTAAAGACAGCATGGATGGCCTCCCCATTTCACAATTTATGTACTTTTAATGTATAAAAAGAAATGCTAAGTTCATGTCATCTCCACCATTATCCCTAATGCAACGATCCTGAAAAGGAAGACAGATCGCAGTATCATCTTTCTCTGCTGTCAAGTATGCAGGTAGGACGATCAGCACCTTTCCCTGCCTTCCTCTTCAAGGATTAGGTGCAGCTTAGCAGATAACAGCAAACACACTCAGGTCCCATCTCAAGAGTAAAAACTTGAAGTTAAATGCCACTCAGTGAAAAACAGAAACTAATATTCCACATGGAATAAAAGTTAAAAAAAAATAATCACAACAAAACATCCATAGAGATACTGGATTTTCTAAAAATTACATAGCACTGGACAATCTAGGTATTCATAGTGAGGAGCACATGTTATGGCAGTCTAATACAGCAGGAAGAAACATGAGTTGCTCTGCAGAGCACCTCTCCAGCAGCTGCAGCTTGTCAGCATCCCTGTGAAACCTCCCAGAGAGTAGACAAGGGTGGGTCCTACAGCCTCTGATTAGGGGCCTTTTCTCCAAGGTCAGACATCTTCCTTTCCCTTCTCGACTACAAAATTGCTTGTTCACAGTAAGTCAAAACTATATTTCATATGTGGTTATTAACATTACCCCTATCCATTTTTCTTCTAAAAATACATACCCAAAGACCATATGATAGTACAGAAGAGCTGTTGGCAAAAATGTAATTTCTTATTTATCTTAGGCAAGTCACTTCTTTCTAGTAAAGATTTCTATCTTCTTTTACCTGCTAATTAGTTTAACTTTGAATGTATCTTGAGTTTTAATCTGTATACTGTATGCAAAAGACTATGTAAATAGCAATATGAAAAAAGCTATTTCAAAGTGAGCTTTAAGTTTTGCAAACCAAAATACTCACTGCAATGCATAAGACAATGAAGACCCAATAATATTAACAGGAAATTAAAATATGCTTTAATCACACATACAAAAAAGTAAGTCCAAATAGGGCTATATTACACAACAGATATGTTATATATAAGGTGGGAGTCAGTTTCTTCTCCCAGGAAACAAGTGGTAGGACAAGAGGAAATAGCCTCAGGTTGCACCAGGACAGGCTTGGATTAGACATTGAGAAAAGTTTCTTCACTGAAAGGGTGGTCAGGCATAGGAATCAACTGCCCAGGGAGGTGATAAGAGTCAACATCCCAGGAAGTATTCAAAACACATCTAGATAAGGCACCTGGGGACATGGTTTAGTGGTACACATGGCAGTGCCGGATTAACAGTTAGACTTAATGATCCCAGATTTCTTTTCCAGCACTCATTTCTTCCCAAACGCAATCACAGGATAAGGACAGAGCTCCTGACACTGCAACTCCCAACTCTCTCACACACAATCAGGACATCTGAGATGATTCCTGTACTTGTATTACTCCATCGTACTGAAGTCCCCTGGAAAAGGCACATCACTGACATCCTTTAGCTTATGATTCATAGAACATCCCAGTCACACAGCTGTACAAGTCCCACTTACTGAGCACATTCATGTCCAGAACGAAAAGGCACATAAGGAGCAATGGATATGTATTCACACCTACTTAGGCTTGTACCCAACCATTCAGGTTAGCTATTCAAGCAAACAGCACGGGAATAGTCCCATACTGAAGCATCACTTCTAATGAAACACTAATAAGTCAGATTGAGTGTTCAGAAAAAAACCTGTGTTTTCCAAGACTCTGAATTGCTTACTGTTTTCTACAACTATGTCTAATACCCACTTTCCTCTATGTTTAAGAGGAAGACAAGCAATTTCCATTTTTAAACCTACTTTGAAAATATCTCCACTCACTCACCTCTTTGTTTATAACCAACCCTTCACTCCTCCAAGCATCCTTCAGAAAATACTACAGTCACAAATTACAGAAAATACAGAAAAAAAACAAATCCAGAGAACAGCACTGCCAACATGTCGTCTTTCTTAAATACGTAATATAATTTTCATGGAAAAATGCCATCTCTTATGTTAAATGCTTAGGAAATAGACATACGGACATCTTCCCCATCACCAACCTCAATGCAAGTGAGTCTAAAACGATCTCAAAGCAGTGCTTATTACAGCTACCACAAACCTCTCCATAGGGACTCGGTGCTGTTTCATACTTATCCTATGAAAGAAAAAAAAAAAAAAAGGCAAAAAGAGTTTGGACTGCCTGTTGTTGTCCCCCTTGCCTCATTGCTTTAATGGACATGTTCAGAAAACAAGCAACACAGCCACACAAAGCAGTGATTTCCTGCTAGGTCTCTCTGATGGCATTTGCACTGTACATGCTGGGAGAGAAGATAGCAGTTCAATGCAGAATGTCATAGCTAAACAAAGTTGTAATTATCTCCTTGTTAGAGTTCTTGTTTAAAAAAGCTAAGTGATACTATGCAGGCAGACATGAGTATTGCCATATCTCTGAATCTTGCAGCTGAAAGAGTTTAATTTATCGTTCCTACCACTGAAGGTTCCTCCTTTCCACACCTCTCTTTGGAAATACCGAAAAGCACATTTTTAGAAATGCTCTTCTGAAATTCCTTTCAATCAAACTGCTTCCAAAAATCCCAAAATCTTAACAGTTGCAATGCATGTTAACACATCTGAAGTGGACTTTGCTCCCAGAGGAGCCCAGATGTACGCGTGTAGCAATCATGTCAGAACTGCTCCGACGCAAAGCACGACTTCACCACAGCTACATCAAACCAGAGATGTGTGAGAAAATCTTTAACAACAACCCTTTTCCTTCCATTCCACATGGTCAGGTTTCCAATATCTTCTGCTCCTGGAAAACAATTCAGTCAGTCATGCCCTACCTAAAGGATTATGTCTACAATTCAAAGCCACTCCAAAGTTTGCCTATTACTTATAGAAGCCAAAGGTACTGTAAGATGAATAATAAAGACTAAAAAAAGTTAGTTTGGGGAGGTGATGTCTTTCCTCAAAAACTAAACCTGTAAGACTGGTCTCTACTCTGCCATTTTTAAACAGAGCTTGCCAATGAAATTCAGAGTTCTAATTAGGTAAAGATCCATATAATGCACACAACAGGAAATGTCTTAAGAAAATGGCATGGTCTGCTTGTGACCATGGAAGGAAACTGGAGCCCACCCCACTGCTGTTGTTTCATACACTGATGGGCACAAAACTCATCAGAACCCTGATGTAAAGGCAACATTTTTCTTTTGTTCTCAAAAGAATAAAAAAGTAACATATAGGAAACTATAAGGAAATTAATAGTTCTACCATTCATCTTATGTATATTTGGGATTGCTAAATTAGTTATGTATGGGCAGGCTTGCTTACCTCAGTTGCTGACTGAATTTAAGCATTTTAAAACAATATCTAGTACCCTTATGTCATAATTTCATTAAAGACCATAAGGAGTGGTGAAATCATTACCTCTGTGTTTGGACAGCACATATAAATTTCTCTTGTCAATAGCCATTTACTTGCTTTTGTGTCCTTCACTCAGAATAAAGAAATCCAGCTCTTTTGTCTTTAAAATTATAAAGTTCTCATGGAAACGCATTCTCATTTACTTTAACTAAACCCACATTTCTAGAACGTAACTAATTTACAGCATCCCTTTAGGGAGCCAAATCTGGGGCTTAGAACCATTTTTTTTACTTTAATTTATCCACTGGGTTTCAAACTCTCAATTTTCCCAGAGGATTATGAAAGCCTGCCAATTTAGCTTGATGCATTAAAACTGCTTACACAAATCCAAAATATATTCAAACATAAAACAGGTTGGTTTCAGCCTCCCCTCCAACTCCCCCCACCCCCTGCTTATTTTTCAAGCCCAGAGAAACTGGCAGAAGAAATGGGAACCAACTCCAGGCTGGAGCACTACATTCACAGCTACGAGTGGAGTTCCAGTGAAACGAGAGAATTAGACAAGAGGCAATAGAAAGTATTTTTCTTTAATTTAATACAACATCTGAAATTCAATGAAACTGTACCTCTCCAAAATATATCATATCCATTTATAGTGTATAGCTATGTTGTTCCCTCTCTTGCCCCTTACACTGCACTTCTATTACGCATAAGAGTCATTCACAAGTGCAAGCATCTCCAGAAAGTTAAGAAAACGTATTTAAATATAAAAAGTAAGCCTACTTCTACTGCTGACTGTTAATACTCACAAATTGAGTCTTAGAGGTTTCTTTTAAGAGCTGATTTTAGGCTTCACTACAATAAGACATATTTGCACTCAGAAATATCTTGCTTAAAAGCTGAAAGAGCATGCAAACCACATCACTAGATGGGGCAGAAAGGCAGTGTAGTATACCACCAACCAAAGACAGAAACCAGATTCTTCAAACCCTTGCTAAAACAGTTGTCCTTCACAATGAACAGCACTGTCACGCAAAGTGCAGCAGTGCAGCCATTAAAGAGTCAGGAAAGGAGTCTGAGAAACCAGCAGTTAAAGAACAAGACACAGCTATATTTAGTAAACAAGTTAGGCTGAAACTATTGAGGATGAGCAAAAGAGGCAACCCACTCAGAGGCAAAACAATCAAAAAGTTAATTAAAAAAAAGCCCCCAGTTAATCCAACCCTGTAAGAAGTCTTAGGGCAGAAAGCCCAGGCACCCATCCTTCAGCATCCCATGAAAGAAAAGCCCAGAAAACTAGAATTCTGCATCAAGTAGATGATGAAAACAAGGCAAGCAATTTCTCTTTAAACTGCTGGTGCTTGTGCTCACTTGTTTACAGAAAGGAAAAGCAAGGCGAGCAGTGGTTCCTTCCACCTGAGACCATAAGTAACTGTAGAAAGACTTCTTGAAAAGGAAGTTAGTGAAGCTTGTGAAAGTTGTTTATCAGGTGATTTTCATGTCCTAAACAGAAGAATGTCCGTACTAGAAATGCTCAGTACCAGCAAGAGCAGAGATCATCATACATGCCATGTGCTATAAAATTAATTATCCTCTAACACCCTTCCTATTACATTATGTGTGGGTAAAACAGGAACAACATTCTTGGCCTTAAGATCGCATTCATTAAGGATTAGATTTAGCAAGGACCTAAAGAGAGAAAGAAAAATAAACCTCAGTAATTGATACAAACAACACGAAGAAGAGAAGCAGTTCCTTTGAAGAGCAAGCAGTAACATACAGATCACTCTGTACTTACTAGCAACACAGTTAGCAACATAATGCTGCTTAAAAAACAAAATGATGCTTCAGAGAATTTTTAATAGCACTGTTCTTGACCAACTTTTTCCCCTCATATACTTCATGATATAAAGCACAGAAGGAAAAAATCCTTTCACAGTAGGTTCTTCAGGCAAGAGACAATCATGTCACATAACTCTACTCCCATATCAAGAGTATGAAAAACACACTGTAAGGTCAAAAATTCTTCTCAGCATCCCAGGCATTAAAAGCCTTTCTAAAGGAGAGAAAAGAGTCTTTCTCATAGAGACTCCTATGTTTGGGATACTGCTTCTTTTTTTTTGTTTATTTGTAAAAGTGAGAGTATTACTCACAACTAGGGCAAATATTGCCAATTGCTCTGGGCAAAAATAGGATTGTTTTTTAAACACATAATCCTTTGCTTCTCAGCTGGCTAGAGAGCAAAGGGTTCCTCCTCACTGCCCATAAACCAAAGACCCCTTTAGCAAAAGGTGAGCCACCCCCGAGTTTTTGAACCCAACAGCCTCTCCCCCTCACTGCTGTAGTTTAATCACCCTTGGCACCAACCAAGGCCATCCTTCTCAGGCAGAGTAGACTGACATCCTGCCAAAGCTTTTATTTTTAAGAAGACTAGCACACTGACAATAGCACACAGCAATCCCACGAACAGTTAGGCTGAACTCGCTGTTGCTATGAGCAATTGCATTGCAGCACCACGGCCACTTCTGCAGTCTAGACGGGCAACAATAAAACCTAATATTCTAGCCCAAATAAATGACAAATACCCCACACACTCATTTTTCTCGGTAGTAAGCCCAGCTAGAGATGAATCATGATCCACACACACTTCCCAGGCTCACAGCACTAGTGACCACAAGATCCTCTTCGCTTGAGCTCCCCTGAGCCCTCTGGCAGACTTGCCCACACATTCTAGGGGCTTTGGAGAAGGCTTATTGGGTTTTCGCAAAGCCATGGGTTCAAAAGACACTGTTGGCTCTTCCAGTGCCGAGGAGCAGCACATACTCACAACACTGCCTCAGTACCTACCCCAACATTGATCTGAAATACCTATGAAACAGGAATCTTTTTCAAATACTTCTATACAATACCCAATAAAAGAAATGGGGGGGGGAGAGGGGGAAATACGAACTTACCTACATGTCACCCCTCCAGTAAGTAGTTAGCATATAAACTGCAGTTAGTAGCAGTATGTATACAGTGACAGAACAATATGTAGATATTACATACAATGATTAAAAAAATAGTCTTTCTTATGTCTCCAGTTCTCCCTCCACTAACACCAACAGCGGAGCAAACACTAGTCTCCACTTAAGTCATTTCAGCCCTCCTTTACTTTCTATTTCTCTGAAAAAAGTGCACAAACTCAAATAATCTTTAAAAAAAATTCCTACATTTTTCTGCCTGCCTGAGACTTCAAGAGTGATTTTAATTTCTCTGTGAAAATGTTTTCAACCATAGAGAAACCTTCAGTAAAGACTGCTTCTAAGCTTCAAAGCATTCTGCACAGCTGCACAAAAAACATGGTCAGTATTCAGAAGTTGAGACTTTTTCACTTTTTTTTTATGAGTTACTATTCTGCAACAGACCTCATCACTGGAGAGAGTCCTGTTGAAATGCTTTCTTCCACATTGTTATCATACACTGGTGACAAACTTGGAAAAGGCTGTCGTCATTTTTTTAACATAATCTGATGAATGCTTCCATATCTTTGTTTACAATGAGTTATTGTTACAGAGTTCAATTAACAGAAGCTTTCTCAGATGAGAAAACAATGCGATAGCTAAAAGCAATGGAAAACTGTCCACCAAAGAGCACTCCTCACCAGCCCCAGGCAGCCTGTCATGGCTGACTCTTCATAACACCAAATCTAGTAGATCTCATACCTTTGACAATTAACCTTACACAAAGTAAGATAAATGAACAGCTTAAGAGTGCTACGGGGAAGTGACAGAGTGACAAATGCTTCATATTAAGACAGAACTCTGAGATACCTTTCAGCTGAAAGTGGACTTCAGCTGCACCAGAAAGTTGCATTTTAAGCCTAAGAAAGGCATTGCCCTCCTCACTGCAGCAGGTTCACAATACAGCAGAGCCACCCTAAGAGCTGACAACTAGGTGGCACAGTGCCACCAGGTCCCACCTACCCTCAGCTGAAGGCTCCTATTGCTTCCCTCCCACCATCTGTCATGCTTCTCCTACTCCCATAACAAGCCAATTTAGGCAGAAACCCACCAAAACACAGAGGCAGGCAGGAAGGCTGTAAACTAATATAATCCATGATGGTACCTAAAAATCAAAATTACCACTGGCAAAACTGTCAGCCTTCTACAGTCCTGCAGACCTCTGATGGGCATATCTGAACCAGTTCACCATGGGCTCACAAGCACCAGTAATGAGAGTGGAAGAGATACAGGGCAGTAGTACAGACCAAACATGAAAGAGGGATGAAGCACGACAACACTTACAGAAAGCCTTGGCCGTACTATTTCCCTCATGGGCTTTTTGTTTATTTGCCTTTTTTTTGCTTTTGATAGAACTCTCTGCTTGATTCTTTTGGTGGAATTAACAGAGCTTTCTTTCCCCTGAAGATGCATGTCTTCAGGCTGTTTTGATGAGGACCCTAAGACGCGAGGGAACTTGGCAGACTGAGAGCCAGACACCCATGCTGTGCTCCTGTCTCAGCGAGCGCACAAGGCAAGAGCCCAGGCACTCGGTCCAAGTCCCCAGGCTTCTTGTTCCCACTCAGCAGCATATTCTTTTACTTGGAGGAATGCATCTGAAAAAGCAGATGACCAAAATCCATTGAGCTTTCTGAGAACCGTCATGTTGGAAATGCTCAAATGTAAGGTATGACTGTCCTACTTGAGATAATAAATGGGATTCAATAACCACTTTGCTACTGGCAATTTTCAAAAGGTATCGAAGTCCCAGAAAACGTGAAATAACTCAATGCTTTATAAAGAGTCAATCCATGCGTATTTCAACTGTGCAAATTAACTCATAACACATAGGCTTTTTTTACTGTATACAGTAATGGTACACTCTCATGTTGAGTGCTACATAAGCATTTACTAAACTAATAATCAAAACAATTTTCTAAATTACATATAAAATGGTTTCTTTCATCTGTTTATTCTCATAAAAATTTCAATATGAAGCCAAAAGAAAACAGCTGCATAAAGTATTTTCAACTACAAGAGACATGTAAGAAGGTATTTCTGCCTGTGCTGGAGGGCACAATCTGTAATAACATTTTGCCTTCCAGATAATGACAAGAGGCATTAGAAGGACAACTTGCTCTCTAATAAGCTCGCTTGACTGGTTGAGCATGCACATACAGAGATAGCTCAGTTTTGCCAACAATAATTTTAATTAATTTTTACATTTCATTCTAAAGCACATTAATTTATAGCCTTCCTAAAAGACATTTAGCAGACAGCTAATTAAATCCAAGCCATTAGATTTTAATTAGAGATGCTTAAAAAAAAAAAAAAAGGTCTCAGAACAATTCACACGTCTTTATGAACATTATGTGCTCGTTAGCAGCTAGAACAGCCAACAAGTGATTATAAACACAGAAGAGGACTAAGCAGCATGATTCAAACCTGAAAACAAGAAAGTCACACAAACTTTCATACTTCAAAGCTAAAGATTCTGGGAATGCCCTCTCCACAGCCCAAGCCCAGAAAACCACTGTGCATCACTGCTTGCCACAAAAGGAAAATCAAAAGGCCAACTAGCAGTGCATATCATAATACACAGTTTAAAAGGTTGAGCTGAGCTTAATCCTCATTAAATTCTAACAAAATCACAGTACCTTCCTGACCAAACAGTGAAACAAATTAAAGGTCCAGATGGAGTCGCCCTTAATAAGGCACATGGGATACCCCAAAGAGCTCATCACCACTCCAACACACGGTGCTGGGCAATCTGACAATCCCGTGCCACCGCTCGGCAAGAAACCTCTGTGCAATAAAATGACGCTTTATTATTTCATAATAATTGTTTTTTTCTACTTTCAGCAGAAAACAATTATTTCTAAATATCAACCTCATGGGGCCAATACTCTATGAGTTAAAAGCAATATCGGTGTGCTTTGATATGGTGATCAGCTCCTCTGCTGGTTAAAGAGGTTCATAAATATTAAACATGGCATATTTGCATATGTCACCCACAAGCACAATCTTCCCTCAGAAAACCGGGAATAGAACCCGTACAATTCCTCCATGTGTCGCTTTTTGATCGCCAGATATAAAATGGCCATGGCAGTTACTTGAGCAAGGACAGTATATCAGGCAAAGGGCCAAACTACCAAAGCATACTGTTAATTATGGTGCACCAGTTTGGTTTGGACAGGTGCCCAAAATGCTGGAGTTGACATTTCAAAAACCTGAAAGGTTAGGATCACACTCAGAAGTATTTAAATGAGTCAATTTTTCCAGAGAATTGAGAACTATTCACTATTGCTACAGATTTCACAGGAGTGACATAAAAATAAATTAATCTGATTTTTAAGAGGCACAGATTTATTCTTCTACAAAAGCTGGAGTGAGTTTGATCACGAAGTGCCTGCAACAGATGCAGGAGCGTTGAAAGCAAATAGAAGGCATACAATGAGAGCGGCAGGTAAGCAGCACTGCAAAGACAATGGTCTTGCAATCTGCAGAAATAAGAACTCACACAGTTTACAACTTTTACATTTGGATACATTTTCAGCTCGCACTTGTAGTCAGGACAACCTGGTACCCCACGCAATCTGTCCTTCAAACCAGTCAGAAAGTAGGCTGGTGGAGTTGTTTTTTTTTCCTCCAAGAAACTACTGACCATTTGCCGCAGCCTTAATAAAACTGAAGGGAACGCAGCCTGTCAGTTTTCTGCAATATTTAGATGAGCAAGCAGCAAATATTTTCGATCACGCCACGGCTCCAGGCAGAGGAACCTGACACCCAGGGAGCCAGAAGGGCTCCTCGGGCGCACGGACGGATGCTCGGACAGCGGGAAGGCGCTCGTTTCCCCACTAACATCTCCGCGGACGCCGTCAGCGCCCCCAGCTTTCCAGGGGTGCGAGGGAGCCCCGTGCCAGGGTAGAGCTGTCCGCGCTCCCGGGGCTCCTCCTACGAGACCCGGGGCCGCAGCGCCCGCCCGGCCGAGGTCTCTCCCGCCCCGGAGCAACAGGGAGACACGAAAAACAAAGTAACGTAAAAAAAAAAAAAAAAAAAAAACCCAAACAATTAAATAAGGCAACAGCCCAAAGCCAAGCAACTAACTCTAGGGAAGCGCAGGAGAGAAGAACAAAGGAGGCAAGTGCAGCCGGAGCTCTCGCAACAGATGGTTTGAAGCTGACCAGATTTCGCGCTGGCATCCCCTCCCCACCCTCCCGCGGCGGGCAGTGTTCGCACGCACCGGCCCGGCCAGCACCGCATCGCCCCCGCACCGCGGTCCCTGTCGCCCGCCCGGCCCCGCGCAGCCCCAGCCCGCGGGTCCCGCATCGCCACCGCCCGCAGGTGCGCGCCTCCGGCCCCGCCGCAGGGCTGCCAGGCGGCTGCCGGCACGCTCGTCCCGTCCCGTCCCGTCCCATCCCGTCCCACCGCCGCTCACCCAAACTCCCGGCGAAACCGTCCATTTTGTGCGGGGGGACAGTGGTGCCGCAGCCCGAGGCGAAGCCGCCGTCGTCGTCGGCCGGGGCAGGTTCATTCACCCGCGGAGCAGCGGCAGGCAGCGGCGGCGCCGCAGCCCAGGGCTCATAAGCCGCCCGGGGCAGCGGCTCCGGCGGCTCCCCGCGCTCGAAGGCGGGAGGCGGTTCCGGCTCCTCCTCCTCCTCCTCCTTCTGCTGCTGCTGCTGCTGCTCTGCTGCTGCTGCGGGGCCAGAGCTGCCCGACTCCGTCCCTACACCGCGACCCCAGCACAGCAGCGAGTGCCGAGCTCCTCCCGCCGCCGCCAGCACCGCCCCAGCGCCCCGTGCTGTCGTGCTTCCGACTCCGCCCGCCCTGGCAGCCGCCGCTTCCCCTGCGGGCGGGCCGGCCCCGCCGCAGCCCCCGCCGGCGGGCCGGCGGCTCGGGGCCGCCTCCGGCTGCGACTCCCGCGAGAGCGCCCGCGGCTCGGGGACTCCCGGGAACGGGGGAGAGGATGGGCTGCGGGTCGCGGCTCTCGGCCGGGGGCAGCGGCGGTGCTGGGATCAGCACGCCTTCTCCGGGATGGGCCGGCGAGGAGCAACAGCTGAGTTTGCCTTCATAAGCTTGTACTCATAAGCGGTTTGTGTGAGAGTTAATTGGGCGACTTAATGTAATGATCCTAGCAATCAAACCAGAGATTTTTTCATACGTGAGTCTCAAAGCGTTTGTTCACGCTACTTCGGGAAAGTTTTTCCTCGATATTAAGCCAGAGGAACTGTCACTTCTCTACCTTTATATTTCTTATAACTGTGCATAAGGAATCACTCCTTTCACTTCAGCTGGCAGGGTTCCTGACCGTCTCCTGTAACTTCCAGCCATGTGCTT
Organism: Neopelma chrysocephalum; assembly: GCF_003984885.1. NCBI lineage: Eukaryota > Metazoa > Chordata > Aves > Passeriformes > Pipridae > Neopelma > Neopelma chrysocephalum. The sequence continues at coordinate 7,637,831 of NW_020897717.1, forward strand.
GATGTCGAGGGAAAATAGAAAATAGGACCAGAAATTCAAGCTAGCCATGCTGCATCTAATCGCCTAGCCGAGAGCGTTTCGTATGTTAAGCAACATCATCAAGTTGCATGACGCATTTTCTCCTTGGTCAGGAAAAGCTACGTACCCATTGCAATATCCTGTTTTGCTATAAGTATTTTCCTGTAATGTATTCAAGCGCTAGTGCTGCAGTCATACAGAGACGGGGATCATTGCCTCATGAGCACGTCCGTGGCATTTGCAGCCGTGCCCTCTAATGACAGGCTATGGATGTTGTTGAACAGGACTGGGGAGAACGCGGTGCTGGAGAACAGCACAGACCTGCTGGTAACAGCCCACACTTCCTCAGTACATTCCATCCGCTTAGGCAAAAGCATCGTTATCTCGCTTATCTGCAATATAAAATAAATCCAAGAGGTTTATGCTTGCTCACATTAGAGAAAAGCGCCTTGAAATTTTTCATCAAAACCTAATCTCCACTGGATTTTCCAGCAAATTTTACTGAGCAGCTGCCACAGCAATGAATTTGAGTGCAGCTGCCTGCAAACTACATTAATAATCCACCATTGTACATCCTGTAGTCCTGTCAAAAAAGATGGCTTGCAACCGGTCTGCTATAAATGAGCCATCATTAGCCACTAAAGTCTGATCTTATTTATTAACAGGTATTATACTTCCTACTTGTGGATGCTGAAGAACGGCTGTATATAGAGTAGTTCCACGGTCTTTTAGCTATGATGAGTGGTTGCTGCAGTCAGTCTGGTCCAGCCAAAATTCCCTTTAAAATGCTTCATTTTACAAAACAAAGCAAGAAGAACAAGGCACTACAGCTCCAGTCTTAATTCCCCAGCCCCCCCTTATTTCTTGCCTGAGGGCAGGTTTGCAAGATACTCGAAGCATTAGGAGTACAGAGAGAGAAACCTTCTCAAGCTAAGAAGGGAAAAGTACTCTGGGAATTCAGAGCCTGTGCACAGTTACCTTCAGAAAAGGGCCCCTTCCCCTGAAGCACAGCCTTATGTAAATTCTTCAGGTGGGACTTGTATGCATCAGGTGTGCTGTTTTGTTAAACAAAAAACCCCAACAAAACAAAAAGCAAGCCCAGCTACTTTCTTCAGCTTTCAGTAGAACCATCCTTCAGACGCACCCGTGAGTGAGATATTGCAAACATCCTTAGGTTTGTAAGTGAAGAAGTTTTGCCTCTATTTATAGACTGAAAACTGAGGCTCAGAGGTGAAGATGGCATCATGGATCCTTATCTAGATGTTTCATTCTTACTGAATTTGTTTAGAAGCATGAACAAATACCTTTGATTATCTGTGTCATGCAGAGCTTGCATGGAAGTATATAAAAAGGTTAAAAAGCTGCAAAGAAAACTATTTCTTTATAGTGTTATATTAAACATGAGTACTGGAGTGCTGTTGAAATCTGAAACTTCGGTTGCAATATTTTTAAAGTAAAGCTGTATCACTGCAGAGTTAAGGAACTGAACAAAACTAAAGAATTTAAAAAGAAAAGAAATTTACCTTTGTGTGACTTGTTAATTAGGAATTTCTGAAGAGCAAACACTGTGCGGAACTTTACAAAATGTGGCAAACTCCAGCTTTTAAATTCTTATGTTTATTTCTTCAGTCTAAGACAACTTCTGCATGCTACATAAATTTCGTGGGGCTTTGACTGGAGCATTAATTTATTTATTGGCTTTTATGGTGTACACAACAGATGTAATTGTGCTATGGACAGGAGCTTTAGCAAATAAAACCTGCAGTGAATACATATATGGCCAGGTGTAATCTTTAACAATATTACTTGGCTGATGAGAAGAACTTAAGATTAAAGAAAAAATAGTCTTCTTTGTGTAGGTTTCAGGCAGGTACTGGCAAATTACTTAACATAACCTGTAAACTAATAAACAATTTGACTGTTCCAGGTGCAAACCCTACAGTAAGGGTGATTTCTTACCTCCAGTATAGTACCTAGTGCTTAACTTGGAGGAGGGAGGAGTTGTATAGTGCTTTAAGGGATTTAACTTCTGTTTCTTTCTTGACAGTGATTCAAAAACAGGAAGCAGAGAGTTGTTACAAAGTTTTAACAAGCTCAGCAATTGTCTCTTTCTAGTTTATACTTTGATGCTAAGGAAAGATTACACTATTCAAGATTGGAGTGATCCCACCTCAGCTTTCAAATCAGCTGAACATCCAATGCTTTGCACATATAGATAGTAAATCATAGCTAGGCTTCGCAAACAAAGATTTGGGAAGGGGTCTACCCACATTTGCTACAAGCGCACTGGTGGATAAAGAGGCCAATGTGAGATAGACAAGTCCAATTGCAAAAGGCACAGCAGAAAGACTCCTTGGATGGTCTCGATAAGATACGGTTCTTTCTGCATTGTCTTTTCTCCTCAAGAGTGATTCTGCGTGCGTTCTCAAAGGAAGCAGCAGCGTTATAAATAGTGTGTCTCCAGACCTCCCGATTGGAGGCCAGAGAAAGACAAATGTGATACCACAGGGCAGGAATTTTACATCAGTTTGACAGATTCACAGTTTAGGAAATCTAAATTCTTGTCTGCATCCTTCCCTCTCTCTGCATTGCAACCCGACCCTTTGTGACTCCCACTGATTCAGGAGGCATCTGGACCGATACTGAGGCAGGCAAAGCCTGAGCTCTGCTTCTCAGAATAGCTGGTGAGCAATGAGCTGGTGCCTCAGCTGCAGTAAATCAGTTTGGTGTTACTGACTTCACCGGACAGGGCTGACATACGCTAGTTGAGGACCTGGACATAGACACAGTCTCCCTCTTACTAGAAGGAAGTTATGGAAAATACAAACCCCAGAAAGAGGTCACCCTGAAATGCACAGTGGAGGCTACACACATTCCAGAAATATTTACCCAGCCCTTGAAGGAAATAGTCTGTTTTTCCCCCATTGTTTCATTTCTTTGGCACATTTTCCTTGAACTGCAGGTTTTTGAACAGTACTTCTTGCAAGAATACCTGTGTTTGTCTTGGTGGTTTTTTCAATTGACATAGCTTGGCAGCCTTCAGCCTGGGAATTGTTTGTAACTTTTTTCTGGCTTGAATATAAATTACATTTAAGCATTTTTCCACTGAGGAAACATAAAAAATATTAACAACTGACAATGAAATTGCTGAGATTCTTGTATGTGAAGTTGGGAGCCTGAACCTGAGCCACTTTGTCTTAGCAGTTAGAAAGAGAAATGTACCTCCCACAGTAATTCTCTTCTCCCTCCTGCAGTTTTTCTGGTGCACCTCCTTAGGGCCAGCACCAAGAGCCCAAATGCATGGCAAGGAGCAGCTAGAAAGCCTCAGCACCACGTATCTGATCCCACCTCTCTCCTGCTCTCACCTGCAGACCTGTGAAGGGGGAAAGAGGTGATGCTATTTGTAACCAGCTGTGCCCCACAGCTGGTGGTGTAATCAGTGTAGGATCTCTCCCCACGCTCGTTTGAGATGTTGTTCCTTTACAGATATGTGGTGGTCTTTCTGGTGCGTTATTTTGAAGAGGAACAACTTTGTTGCATGGGATATTGTTAAATCTCCTAAGTGAGTCTCAGGTTTATAAGAAGTTCCCAGGCATCACTGATGTAAGGGGAAAAATTTGATGCCTGACCTAGAGGAAAATTAAATTACTCCCCCCTGATTTATAGAGGGTACTTCTCTTGCCTCCAACACAGAGTCTCTGGATTTTTTTTTCTGGGCTGGGATTTTGCCTCCCCCAAGAAGCAGCCTATGGTTCAGTTCCTCTAAATTACCCAGGGGAATGAATCAGCACCTGTAATGCTGAATGGGCTGGAAGGCATTAAGAGTCTTGCTAGGGACTTGAGGAGATCTGAGAGCTTCTGTTAAGGGTTTTAATTATGTGTTTAACTAAAATATGACATAGGGTTTTTAAAATGGGGACAAATTAACTGCTATCTTCATTAATTTTGATAAAGACACCTAGCTGCTACTGTATAATAAATGTTAGAAGCTAGACTTCTGGATATTGCTGTGTACCTGCTTCACTCAGTTTTTATAACCTATTCCTAGAGGTTTGAGGTTATGGCATGCCTAAGTATGTCCTGGACTTCCCCCATTGCCTTATAAAGTAGAAACAGAAGTTTTCTTTCAAAACAAAAGCATAAAGTTTGCCAAAAGATTTCAAGGGGCTAAATTCTGTTTAGGTGGACTTTTTTGTAGTAGTAGGATGGATCATAGTCTTGTTTCTGTAGTGCTACTGCTTAATTGCTGATTAACATAAAAACTCATGAGGAGGTTGAATTTGCAGCTATATATAGCTGGTCTTTGTATCCTTCTGCACACTTCAGTTTTTCAGCTTATTGCAAACAGATTTTGGTCACCATTTGCAAAGTTGTTCCCAAATGTTCAGAAATGTCTTCATTTAATAGTATAAATACAATTTACTGGCAGGCAAAAAACCAAAAAATTTTTAAAAGATACTAATGATTTGTGAGGGTCTTTGTAATTGAGACTCAATAGAGATGGCTTTGGGGATGTGCTGAACATCCACTTCCTGAAAAATCCAGCTTACAGGTTGCAGCTTTGTATTATTATCCCAAAATTGCAGTTCCAAGCCATTAGTTAAACTTTGTCAAGAGCTGCATCATTTCCTGGGGTCCTCATTAAAAGCACGTTTTGGTTCAGATGTAGAACCTACAAATCTCTGTTAGCTTAAGCTAAATATTGCATTATTACATTAGTGTGTTTAAAAATGGCAGTCTCCTACAAATGTGACTACTGAGTAAGAGAAAAATAGCAGAGCTCTAGTGCTAATTCCTTCACCAGCCCTGGTGGGAAATGAGCAGATTCAGTGTGATTCCTAAGCATTTAAAAATTGGCAGAATTTGAGCAGAGAGAGTTGAAACCCTGCATGCACAATGTTTCTTTTTCTCATGAGGGAAAAGGCTTAGCATTTTAATTAGAGAGCAGGTTAAAAATTTTATACTGCAACTTTGTATTGAGCTTATTGAGCGAGAAGATCTGAAAAACATTTCAGAAAGCTGGAAAACTAAAATCTTATCTTCCTTCATCTCTCTCTAATTGGATAAGTGGTCTGGTTTGTCATACTGAAAAGCACACTCAGTTGTTTTCTCAAATTAGTGAGCTCCTCATGAATTCATACCTTGGTCCAAGCACTGTAAAAGCCCAATGTCTTACATAAGTGCTAAGTTAAGGATTTAGCTGAGGCATAAATTGGTGTATTGGCTTTGTATCGGCCATTTACATTAGGGCGCATTTTATTCTCTGCCTCAGGAAAAAATGTGCTTCAGCTTGTACTTGGGAGCACTATGATGAGCTCTGGAACAATCCCTTTTCTGTTCTCCTTGCTTAGAAAAATGAGGAAAAGGTAAAGCTAGCAGGTCAGCAGTGTTAACAAAGAGTGCTAACTAGTAAGTGTTAAAACTGCTGGAAGACAAGCTGATTTTTAGACTGAGAAGTTAATGGAGATCCCCCTTAGGAACAGAATAAATTAGCATTACATGTGGGATTTATATTTTTTCCCCCAACTGTTAAAACATCTCCTGTAGCTTTGCATTTTATACAGATCATTATCCACAATAAGAAGCTGGTCTACACAATAACCCATGTGCATGTGTATGTATCTGTAAATAAATACACTCATATAGATCCTTCTTCATCAGTGCCGGTCACCCCTCCGTGCAGTTCTGTTTAAGCTATTACTCCTCTGGAACCATTTGTCAATGGAAGGAAGTGCCTGTAGAGAAGTGATACATTACTCTATAGTTTCTTGCTGTGAAGTGTTGATTTTAAAACAGGCTGGCAGTTTGCAGCTGACTCCCTAGTAAAAAATGAACAGACATAGTTTAGGAGGTTTTGGTTTTCTTTTGTCTTGTTGTTATGCCTGGTTTATGGAATCTCTTATTGTCTTTCAACTATACCATACTCAGCAATGGATTTATCTCTTATGTTTGGCCTTTTCTCCTCTGGGAGCTCAGGATTCTTTTCCATTTCCATTTCTACATTTTTAAGCTGTGACAGCCATCCTATTGCCTAGTTATTAGCTAGCAGAGCAGGTGTGCAATGTTTTCTTTTAGAAAGGATAATGCTAGCACCTTAATTCAGTGAGCAGCACAGTGATCATCCTCTGTTCTACAGACTGCAAACATCAACAAAGATGTTAGTGTAAGATAAGAGGCTGGAAAATGAAGACCAAAAACAGGTCAGCAACTGAAATCAAGTGGAAAGAAATTCTATTGCCATTAAAAAATATTAATCTTGCAATAATATGTGTGTATAGATAACTTGGATTAAGAGTAAGGCTGCTCTCTGAATACCAGCAGTGCACAACTGAGGTTTTAGGCATTGGTATCTTCCGTATCTGCCATATCAGACATTTACTTTACTATTCCATGAGAAAATGTAGATCTAGGAAGGAGCTTCTGCCATGGTCTAGTAACCACAGCGGTGTTGGATCAAGGGTTGGACTTGATGATCTCGGAGGTCTTTTCCAACGTGGTTGATTCTATGATTCTGCCAGGCTCTTGGACACACACCGTTACTGCATTTGCAGGATGGGTCATATAGAAACAGTGTATCACATGTAAAGTCTAATGAGGTAACTGGTTGTGTGTTTGTGAATTAATATCTGAACCATCACAATCAAGAAAATAAAAATTCTAATCTTGGTTTCTTAATAGTCATCAAAGCATATGTCTCACCTTAGTATCTCCTGCTTTGAGAAGACCTTCAAGGTCAATTAGGCACTGATAGTGAAACTGGAGCAGTGAATTGACCTTTCTTTGGACCAAAATTCTAAAGACTCAAAGATGAGTCTTGCACCATGATTCCTAGACGTGGGTCCCTAACAAATGTAGCCAGGGGAGTTAGATTTTCTGTAGTCAAAGGCTGTAGATTATTACTTATTCATAATAAGGCTGTCTCAGACATGCAGTGTGTAGTTGGGGTGAATAAACTCATTTTCAAATAGATTACCTGTGCCTGAAGAACAGTTAATGAAGCACATTTTTTTAATTTCCTTTACCTACCCTACATTTAGTAATTATAGTTCCTAATTAATGACATCAAGAGTTGAACTTTGGCTTTTAAAGCACCAAACCCATGCTGTGCTGTAGACACATTTACATTCCATTTATGCAAGTCACCCAATTAAAATGTACTCATAGAAAGTATATAATACACCCAAATGAATACATTATTTCCCCTATTCATCTACTTTCTTTGCTTTTCAGCAGAAGTGAACAACCTTTCCCTTTACCCCAAATGGGAATTCATGGGAAAAAAAAAAGGTGAAAAAACCAAACCCAACCCTGAAATAAGCAGCAAAAGTAAATTAAAGGAAAACTTCTCAGGTCAAATTAGTGAATTAGCATTCTTAAAAAAAGAATTGGGAATAGGAAAGCTTTCCTTTTAATTTTGCTTATATGACTGCATTTAAAAATTGAAAAAATGTGGTAGAAGGAAAAAGTAATTTGAAATTTTCCATGCTGCCACATGAAAACAGCAGATGGCAGCAATAGAGACAGCGTGCATCAAAACCCAGGGTTTGTCTTCCTCACTTCGATGGGTAGGCTTTGAATCATTTTTTGGCTAACATTTCTTCTAGTTGGTCCTGAAAACGTATGAAAGTAAAAAATTTTCTTTTAGACGTGATCTCAATATCTGTGATCTTCATCCTGGAAAGGTGTTTCTTGGCTTAAGTCTCTCTGGACTGGCACTGAAGTATCCTTTGTCCTTTATCTTCTGTGCTTTATAATGCTTGAGAAATTGTGCTTAAGGCAAAGGTGAATGCCCAGAGCAACTTGGTCTTTTTATTTTGTTTTAAATGTAATATTGGTGAATAAGGACATTTCTTCCTCAAAAACATGTTTCTCAGACAAAATCCTTTGTGTGACAGGGCCACAACTCCCAGAGTTTTCTGCTGGATACAAAGAATGCATTAGGCTGGAGACAAGATATGAGAACATTGCTACACGAGCATCATGTGATGAATAAATGGAGTCACAGGCAAAGGCAGTCCTTCTCAAAAGATGAAGAAAAATGCCATTCAAAAACTAATATTGCCAAATTTGTGAGACAGGCATTGAAGATGAAAGTTTCATTTAATATCCAGGTGCTCATAAATTCATCCTTTAAGTAGCAACCAGTGTAGGGTAGATTTCCACAGGTAGTTCAGGACATTGACATTAGGTTCTGTAGCTTCATGTTTTCAGAGGTATAATGTGTTTCAAGGAAATAAAACTTGAACTGTGAAGGGCAAGTTTCCTTTAGGACTTCATAGTCAAGGAAAGCAAGTGCATTGTGACAGTAGAGAGTCAAATTTAGCAAAAATATCTCAAGTTAATAATTCCTGTAACATTATGGAATGGTGTGTGTCATGCTCTGTACATTCCTTTACCACATTTCAGATCAGACAACCCAGTCCTCTTCAGAGGACATTTCTAAATGTTTCTAAATGTTGGGGGGTTTTTCTCTGTACTCTGCTAATTCTTTCACTATGTTCTTTTGTACTATGAGATTTAAGAGATTGTTTAGCTCAGACAGCCCTGCCAGGTTGACTTCCTGTTCCAGTCACAACTGGTGGTGATTTTCTGAAGGTTATTTGTTTCAAATTTAAAAAAGAAAATTTCTAATGTCCTCATAGTGACTTTGAAGTTCCAGTCCTGCGTAAGTTCCTGTGTAAGTTTTCCTCTCTTTTTCTGTATCTCTGCATGCTTTGGTTGAGGTATGCATGACAATGAATGACATTTTCTTTCTGAATAAAAGATGCATCAGATAGATTACATTGACTATAAATACTATCTTCGTCTGCCAAATCAAAGGATTTAGAGATGTCTCCAGCATTTTTTCATGAGGAAAACCTTGTGAGCTGTTCCAGCTATTACAATATATGAAGATCAAAATCTACTTTAAGTGTACTTTCTACAAAGTCTGTCAAGCCAGAATCTGGCTGAGAGAGAATGGATGACAGCATAGGAAAGGGAGAATTCTCTATTTTTCTTGTTTCAATATGATTGCAACTATATTTTGTATTTCAGGTACTGTTCTGAAGCCCAGGAGGTCTGAACTGAATGCTCTTTTAGTCATGTCCCTCCCTACCTATGTCAGCCTTCCAGCATCCTTCAGAGCAGGGACTATCAGTTACCTGTACTGACCATAAAACTGGTACAGTGCATAAACTCCACTCATTCTGCCACAGCACACCACACCAGTGGAGTGGATGAAAGGATGGAGTCTGCCCAAGTCTTTTACCAACATGGAAGAAGCGGATGAGCGTTCAGTCTCTTGTTTAAGAGGAGATTGTAAAGATAACAGAAAAGTGGAAAAGGCAAAAAGCATCAGGCACTAGTAGACCTTAGTTAGACCTTAGTGAGAGCCCTAAAAATCCAATTTCCGAGTCCAAGCCCTTCTTCCCTTCTGAACTTTTATTGGAGGGAGAAGAGATTTGATCCAATGTAAATATTGCTTTATCATAGGAGAGATAGTTAAGATTGTGTATATAATGTATTATAATATTTATTTGTGTAGTGATTGTAATATAATTCCCTTCCCCCCATATTGAGTCTTGTGTTGTGTCTGGAAAACCCCTCTCACACTGGGGTGAGTTGTGGGAGGAGGGCTTGGACTCGGGAATTGGATTTTTAGGGGTCTCAAACCACCACAGTAGTTCAATGAAAATATCACTACGTAGGCTATATGTAAATGAAGGTAGATAAATGAAGCAGTGGAAGCTTGGTTGTGATGACAGGTGTTTGGAAGGACTTTTAAACTATTCTAGCTGGTTCTACATCAGTAAAAAAGGGATTGATTTTGAGGACTGCAAAAAATGTATAAAAATTAATAAACCAGCAAGAAAAATACAGGACTGCAGCAACTGGGAGAAAGAAAACATGGAGGAAAACGTATTAATTATGCCTGACAACTGGAGGAGTACAGCAACCTTTCTTTAACAGACATGGAGTCAAGTTAGTCATATTTTTCTTGTTTTCTGTGCTTTATAGGTTTATGTTCATAGGAGGAATACTGCTGAAAACATGCTGTGTAGTTCTGAGGACAAGTGAAAAGCTGCATTTGAATCATCTGTATGTAGCCAAAAAAATTACTTGCAAGCATTTCAAGTGCTACTATCTTTCCTCAACGTCCAGAGAGGAGTTGGTGGGCAGATACCAGTTTCTCACTCTGCTCATCTGTCCATTGCATGGACAGTTGCATCTAGCAAAATCAAAACACTATCCTACTCCAGCAGCAGGGCTTTATGCCCATTCCTACTCAACAAGCTCTCACTTATATAAATGTAGGATAGAGAAAATCCTGACTCAATAGTATGTGTCTCACAACTAGAGGAAAACTACATGAGGCACAAAGGGACTTTGACCAACAAATTGGCATTTCCCATGCAAACTCATTCCCATTTAATAAAACAACCATGGGGTTTTTTAAATACAAACTGTTATCTGTAAAGGTTATTAGAATCACATTACAGCTGGAATGTGAGATTATGGAATAAGCACTGTTTGAATGTAATGTGAGCATATGGATGAATAAAATGCTTTTAGTGTACTTGGAGTTGCCTGTGTTTTATTTTTTCTCAGCATTCTTCCTGCGTTCAGTTCCTGTATTGTCTATACTGCTTATTTAAATAAATTTGATGTGGTTTTCATCTGAAAAAACCAATGAGGACCATATATGCCTTTTAAGATAGAATTACCTTTTTAGTATTCCTGCTGCTTGCTATATGATTGCAAGTACAGTTTATCCTCTAAGTTCATTGCAGCAGAAGAATTTGAATCACCACTGGAATGCATAAGCAGAGAAACTCTACCAGCAGTGAAGCCCCTCATCAAAAAGAGCTCCTAGTAGTTTTAAGACTCCATTATGGCTTGGACTGATTTTGTGGTGATTTTTGTTTGGTTTCTTGCCATTATTCCAGAAAATACAAAGATCAAAGAAAGAAAGATGTATTGATTGGCTCAGATCTGGTCAAAAACTAGATTTGTGTCTTCTAATGTAACTAACATTTTACAGATGGCTTGGTTCATGTTAAAGCTAGGGATGCATGTAGATTGAATTATCAGAGGATTAGAACCAGCTGCAGTTGATTTGAAAATATTTTTTGTGTATTCTGTCCAGCCAAACACACAGAGCAGGCTCTTGCTGTAAGAATTCTAGCAAATGCCTAAGAAAAAAAACCATGAAGAATGATTGAAGGTCTGCCCCTGTTTACTGCTGGTTACCTTTCCTTCAAAGAAACCACGTACATGGCTGAACTCGTGTTCAGGTCCATAAATCTCATCTTTGATTGTGAATTAACCATAAAAAGGATCAGATTTGAAGAATTTACTTGAATAAAACTAGAATCCAGCCCAGTATCCGTAGGAAATCCACAGGACACTGGGAGTGACTTTCCAGTTTCCTGCCTTACATTTTGTGCACCTTCATAAAGGGATTTGGAACAATCTGATTCTAATTTTGTAATGTTTTGCACTGACTCTGCACATTTCTAAAAGACTACACCAGATGCAAATCAATGAAGAATAAGCACCAGTGAATAGTGAATTCATCTGCTAGCAAAATTATGTTTAATTATTGACTTCTTCATATTCTTAATATCAAAATCATTTCATAATGTCTCTGGACACACAGAAATATCAAACACAGTGCTAAAAGAGTCTGTCAAGATTTTCATTGTTAAACTAGATTTACCCCATTCAATTTATTTAAAGCTCTTTGAAGATACTATTAAAAGAATAGTTAAATTATAAAAGTATTCCAAAGATATGTATCATTAAAATACTAACATCCACATTTGCAGCCAAGTTACCACCATTAACCAGATAGAACAAAGCTAGTTTTTCTAGCATAAGTACTATATAGTTTATTCTACTCCAGCTTCTAAAGTTCATGACTTTTGAAATTATGAAAAACAAAGATAAATTCTGACTTAGTACCCTTGAAGTCTTCTGTTATTGATATCCACTTACTACTGATATCCACTTACCTGATTATTCTGGATGCTTGTCTGCACAGAAAATCATTTGCTGCAAGATTCAGAAATCTTTTGCTAAGTTAAATTCTCTTTGCATATATGTCTTAGATATTAAAATATATTATTAGTAATGCTTAGTTAGACCAGGTAATTTTTAAGGGGTGATTCTTTTCAAATTTCTTATATGGAATAATCCCAACAAAAAAAGTTCAGGCTTAATAGGAATAAATGCTTTATATTTTTATTAAGTTCAGGGGATATTTCTTTGCAGAACTTTTTTCCTAAAGCAGATCACTTACGGTAAAATCAGCATGCTTCTACGATGCATGTTTTTCCCATAAACTTCAATTCCCTTTACAGCTTATGCTGATGCTTCTGAGAAATAAGGCTTTGTCTTGAATACAGAGCCAAATCAATCACTAACTTCTCATCCATAAGGTTTATGATGCGAGCCAGGCTTCTAAAGTCGACTGTAATTTTGCATCAGGTATTATAGCTTTATGATTTTACTAAAAATGTAGCATTAATCTTGTGTGCATGTATTTGTATATCAAAGGAAAATACAAAAAAAAGTTTTAACTCTGTCTGCGTCTTTTCTTGGCAGTCTTTGTGGATTGCATTGGAGCTGTACTGGTGCAATCCGGTTCACCCGGTTAAGCATCTCTCCCTGGTTTTTTGCTAATTACCTTTTTAATTCCCAGTGGTAGTGAGTACAGTCTGACTTGCAGCAGCAAACTCCAGTGAAAAGCATTGTTCAACTCCCAGGAGATTCTTTTCTGGAAGTCCTATTGTATTTTTATTTTTGAGTATTAGTTTAAGTGGAAAATGTGGCTCTTTAAATTTCTCAGCCATACCAGAGAAAGCTAAAGGCATTCAGGCCTAGAGTTCAGTAACAGCCTCCATACTTGTGTAAAGAATTATTGCAGTTTTTGTTTACTAGCATTTTTTATTATTTTTAATCAGGTGTCCCATCAACTTTTACCAGGCTTCTGTTCACAGAATGAAATCAGCTTACATAAAGCTTTAACAAATACATGTATTTTTTTTCTCCTTTTGTCTGTTCCATTTGAATTCAGCTTAGGGTTTTGAGCTTTCTTTACGCAAGGGGATATGAAAATTGCTTTAACTGACACATGAAATTCTCTTGTAATCAGATCTCATATTTTCAGGACTTCAGAAAATATTTATAATTTTGTAATCAATTTCACAATTTTAATAGGTTATTACAAGAATATTTACATGATATGTATATAAAATGCATTGAGCTTTGCATTTTAGTATTTATTATTTAATATTCTATTACATACATTGTATTTTAATAAAATATATTGCAATAAAATTTATAATTAGAGTGTATAGTCTTTTCTAAAATGCTGATATCTGTCTCAAAAAAAAGGGTGAATAAATAATTAGACACCCACAGAACTGCAGCAACTTTCAGAAGCTGAAATTGCCTCTAAGTATTTTTATGCTGGAATTGTAGCAATTTCTATTTTTGAAAAATGCATCTATCAAGATAATAGATCTGATCTAAGATTTGGTTACACAGCATTTATAAAGAGGGAACATGGATAAGTTGACTAGACACTAAGCTGGACCACAAAGAGCTCAACTCTCCTCTCCTTGTGGTACCCTCAGCAAGCAGCCCTACTTCTCTGCATTCAGATCTGATGGAGGGATTCCATCTCTTCTTATTCAAATAGCCACGATGGGACTGCATGAAAAGTGGCCAGCAGCAAGAAAATACATCTTGACTCACCAATGTGTTATTAAAGAGCAGATATTTCAAACTTTGTGTTCCAGGCTTTAGAAAGCTGATTGTTTTTTTTTCCATCTCCAAACCATTGACTGTTACTGACAGGTCACATAATTAGGTCTAACTAACAGCTAATGTAAAATAAAATATTGCAGAGAGGAAAACTACCCATGAAATTTTAGCTTAGTCTGCTAACACAAGTATAAAGTAGGAATGAAGAAATTTAAATAACTAAAAAACATATTAAAGAAAAAAGTCTAGGCCAGCTCTTCCTCTATGTACTTGCCAGGACGGAAAGACTGATTTTTTTTTGTTTGTTTTGTGAGCACTAGCCTCTTGGGACACCATCACCTAATCATATCTGTTCACCTGGCTGACAAGCATCTCCATCCCAAGTGACTCACACCAGAACATAATTGCGCAGAGAAGTGTCAGTGAACATGGGTGCATTTTTAAAATGCAAACCATGTTTCTACTGGCTCAGTTTCAAGACTAGCAAACTTCAGCATAAGTACCAGACAGTAATAAAAGAGATGAGTCTGATGTTGATTAACTAGAGGTTTTGTTTTAAAATAAGTATTAGATGATTCTGAGTAGCCATGTTCAGAAATTTCTTCACTGATTATTTCACTAAGAGGGAAAATGGAGTACAGGGAAGGCCAGGTTGCACGATATGATGAACTATGACTGTAGGATACCCTATGGCCTTATTTGGGTACAAAGGCAATACAGATAAAATTATCAGGCATAAACTGGTAAGATCATAGTCAAAGAGAACAGGTAGGAAGCAAGAAGCATCAGGAGTGTCAATGGGGAGCAAAGTGGTGGTCTGGAAAAGAAAATGTGTTCACTTCTGTGGCAGCAACACTTCATCTGCTTTATGGTCAATGTTGTGCTGCAGCTGAGGCAGCTCTGGAGTGACCTGGGAAGGTCTGGAGTCTGAATTGAGGTGGGAGCCATCAGCAGAGCAACATCCATCTCAGCTGAGTGGGGCCACAGCTCTGAATGCTCCACTGACTTTGTGGTCCTGCAACAATATCTGTTGGCATAATTTAACAGGAGCACAGGGTTTATTTTAAAAACTACCTAGAAATAAGAACAGCACAGAAATCATAAGTCCCTTGAAGAAAGAACAAATGTAAGGTCAAAACCAAGAATCTGCAATATAAATATGGCAGTGAAACTGCTCCATATGGCTTGATCCCAGTTCTCTGAGATCACTGACAACTTCTTTTGTGTTAACTGAAATGGACTTCGGGTAGGACCTGGTAATAATTAGAGTACAAAATGTCTGGCACTCTTAGGAAAACAGGTGGATGAATCCATAACTAAGCAAAAAATGAACTTATGCATATTTATTGTGGACAGCTGCAGGCAAAATCCCAATGTTTTAACCCTATACAGCCTTTGTTATGTGCCTACATTCCTTTGCGCTGACCACCTGTTATTTATCACTTGCACCACACCAACATTGCCTTATGAGGAAGAATTGGCTGTGATTGATATGGACACTATCCCCAGCTCATGGCCTTGCCCGAGGGACTCCCAAGGAAGTCAGGGACATCTGGTGTAAGAAAGGACTACAGGCTGGCTACGGAGTGTAGCCCTTGAGTTTGGATCTTATTTGAAATAAATACATGTGGCTCTTCATCACCTCTTTGAAAAGAATGATAAAATTTGCAAAGTAAGAGGAAGGAAACCAAAGACACTAAATCTGGTACCACACCCTCCACCCATGAATGTGCTTTTCAAACCTTTCTTGAACCAATCAAAATAATCAGGTGAGAATTTAATGAAATGTAGCTTAATTTTTTTTACAAGAATTGTTTCAGAGATAAGCAGACTCTGCAATAAACTACATAAAAAGAAGTAAGGACCGTGTCTAGCACACGAGAATAATTCTCATGAAAAAACTTGACGTAGCACTACTATGCCACCAGTTACTGCATGAAGTTCTCTGCTTTGCTGATCTGAAAAAGACCAGGACTGCTTCTAATAAAAGTGGGAGGCAAAACTTTACTTACTCCAGAAGCAGAAGGCTCAAACTTTTGACCACTCCTTTCATTTAACTCCTACTTACTGACATATGTCTGAAAAACCAATATAATGTGCAGAATTTGAAACAGGCATTCTAGAAGATTTCGGAAATACTCTTACATGATTTCAGCAGCTCCTTTCTACATTGTTAAATTATCAGCTACCTCCCACTAAATCCACTGATTAGCTTCAGAAGCTTCAGAAGGCTCTGCATTAGGCCCTGTAATTGCACTTGAAAAATATAATTAAGGATGAAATCCTGATTTCTTTTAAGTCAATGACAAAGCTTAAATTTTATTTAAGTGTTAATGCCAGTGATTGCAAAGAAAACCTTCCACCAGGAATTGAATTTAATTCCATTTATATAATTTTTCTTTGTGTACATAATGTTTCTCCATTATTGTTTAAAAGAGATTCTTTTTTTTTTCTTCAGTCTGCCAACACAATGCTGAGATGGCCATCAGTTGGCGAGATGGTCTGAATCTGAGTCTGGTTAACACAGTTGGAGTTTCACATTTTGAGTACTGAGTGTTGTGAACATGAAAAAAAATACCAGGGAAAGATTTTAATATCTACTTCCTATTCTGAGTTTTCTTAATTTATTTCTCTAGGTGTTTACCTACTAGAAAACCAATGTGACTCAGCCTATGTCCTTTCACTGTTTGAATAAATGACTTGGTAGAAGATATCCCTTCCCTGTCTCCAAACTCTTTTATCTAATTACAGTTCTACCTGTAGTTGGTGGGATATGTAATATGGGATTAAAATGATACCATGGAACCTCGAAGTTTCTTGTTCTTCCTTCCTTTTAAGCGGTCATGATTGAATTCACAAATAAATATCAGGTATAAATTTCCAGTGCCTGTTTATTTATATTAATATTCACAGTAATCCCTGCAGTCCTTTTAGTGATATTATTCTGGGGTGAAGAATGCTCCTCTTTCTATGTTGGCTGTCAAATCAGTATTTCCTATATTCGTTCAAAAGAGGAATTTATTCTTCACCAAAAATCCTAGATATATTTTTAAACCACACAGAGTTTGTTTTAGTAGGAGAATTTTTTATTTGTAATAGTGTTGGATTAGAACAGGAGTTGCATAAAAAAGACACATGTATGACTGCTGAAAGATGCTGCTGGGCTAATTCTGCATTGAATTAAGGAGTTTTGAAGTTTTACTACTCTCTGGAAACATTGGCCCTTTCATATCATAGCGTTTTGTGTTCCTACTAGTTCACATTACCAGGCCCTTTCTCTTCACTGCCCCAAGGATGGTTTCTACAACAGGGCAACTTGTGCTAAAGGGATTGTTATAATATAGTAAAATACCAGTGAAGAAAAGGCACTAACTGGTTTTGCTGTCTTTTTTTTTTTTAAGACAGAAGCAGGTGTCGTGGTTTGAGACCCCCAGCACAATATCTACTGATGGCTAACCTTACCTCTTTAACCTCTCCAGTATACCTTCAGTGCTTTTCACTCACGGAGGTTATGCAAGGAAAATGAAGCACACGGTAAAAGTATGTGTTTCTAACACAAGAATGAAGCATTGGCTTCTTTTTATTGCATATCAGCTGTCTCATTTTGATGATAAAACAAAGATAAAGCACTGTGCATCTGCTGCTGGACAACATAAGAGAGGTCAAGCACAGTTACATGGCATTGTACTGAACCCTCCTCAGGACCTGATGTGACCTAGGACACAGTGTGAGATAACAGTTTATAAACAGGCATTTCTCTGCAAACTGCATCTTCCCTCCCCCCCATCATTCTGTCATGGAAGACAAAGTCTAGGATTTATGTACTCATAGGAAAGCTACTGCTTTATCTTTAAAAAGTGGAATAAGGTACCTCATATCTATTATGTGTTAGGGATGTCTGGGCAGAAAGCTCATACTGGATAATTAGTGCTCTGTAAATTCACACACTCCATTACCGCACCATATCTTCCCTTTGTAGTGAAGTTATAAGTATGAAATCTCCATAAACATTTTTCATTACAAAGTCTTCTCTCTAGATGTAATAACAGCTATTTGCTTGGCCATATCATATAAAAATGTTACCTGGCAGAAAAAGCTAGGGAGATAATTATTAGATAAAAATCTCTCTTCCTCTTTAGCTACTGTAATGCCTTAATCATGTCAATGGATTCCCTGCAACAGCCACCCTGACAGCAACCTGAGCTTTATTCCTAACCCACTGCAGGAAGTGTGGCTGAACAATAGATCCCTTGTGCTTGCTCCAAATGGGCAAATAGATGGGAACACCACCATCAGATCTGCCTCACCAGTTAGCTTTAAGTAGCATTAAAAATTACAGGAATCTGGATCCACCTCTGGTGCACACAAACCTAAGAGTATTTCAACTGCACATGGTGCCAAACCAAAGCTATGTGTTTATTTGTACTTCCAATGTAATTCTCATTTTCCTCATAGACTGTGAATGTATGGATTGTTCTATTTATCTATGAAGAACTTATTTTGCAAGAACTATTTCTATGCTAGCAAAGTAACCACAGTTGTTATTTAAACAATGCTATCTGGAGTTTTGATCTGGATGCACCAGTCACACCATTAATTTCTGTTTCATAATTCATTGGATAAAATTCTTGGAATTATTTTTTATTTCTGTGGTCTTTTAATTTGTCCCTTTACTGTTTTTTAAATTCTAATGTTTAGATTTGAGGAGCTTCCTAAAAAATAAACTTCAGTCCTGCTCGCTTCCTTGCTGGCATCCTTTGGAGTTTTCACTGTTCTCTCCTGCAAGCCCTCGGAAAGAGCCATAATGTGTTTAGCACAACAGAGTGTTTTCTTTTTCCTGTGCTCTGCTTGTCAACTGTACATTACCTTGGACTTTCTATGTCTCCAAACTGTTCCTCAAGCAGATTCCTCAAGTAATTTAGTGCTCTCCCTTTATAGTTTTCCATTCGTTACGTGGAGGAGGTAGCAAATCTTCCCTCACCATGAAATTCTACTCGTCAGTCATGGTCTTTAATGGTGTTACTTTAATGGTGTCTAAAAGGGCTGTTGGTCTCCCTGAGAGGCAACAGAGTTTATGTTTGGCTCAGCCACTCTTCCTTTTCCACACAGTCATCCCCCTCAGTTCACTGCAGGTGCAGGAGGTGGACTTCTGCATGGGCAGACCCCCAGTCAAAGAGAGACATCTGAGCACCAGCTCCTGGTGGTATCTTTTCAGCAGTGCCAGCCTGGCATCTGGCTCCAAGAACATCATTTTTTCTCAGCCTACCCCTTAGTCTCTGTGAATCTTTGATTACAACCCCCCACACAATCCCTTTACGACTTTCTACATTTTCTCTTTCAAGATGAGCAGTCTCAAAAAGAGACTTTTTAGAGGGATTTTTTTCAGCAAGACAATCCAAAAAGGAAGTGATTATAAATTAAGCAAATTTGATTCCTGTTTGGAAAGTACATTTTGCTACAGTTTGTAGCTGTTCTTATCCAGCAGTGCCGTGCACAGACAGAGGGAAATTGTATGTTTTTGCAGAGGGAGAAAAGGATTTGGCTGTCTCCAGTGCCTTCAGCTGACTCTTAGGTATATTAGCTGAGACTATGCTATATTCTTATCCAATTTCTAAAAAATATTATAAAAGACTTCTGTCGCCCCTAACTGCCACCTACTTGCCATTTCATGGATGAGTTGTGCTGCAGGCAGAAGGTCCACATTCCCATTGCTGCCCCTGGAGGTGATGCTGGCAGCAGGGGGGCCCCAGATACCTGGGGAGATGGGAGGTTGGTGGGGAGCCCCTCTGCTGGAGGGCCCTGCACTGCTTAGCTGTGGTGAGGCCACCCCAGGTCTCTGCCAGCACTGTCTCCATCAGGCCCATTGCCTCTGGAGCCCTTGGCTCTGGGGCCAAAATATGCCCCTGAGGATCCTGGCATCAACATAAAGCTGAGATGAGAGAGACACTTTCTACTTGTCCAACCCAGAGCTTTTAGCATCTGATTTTAGTCATCTGAAAGCTGGGGGGGGGGGTTTCACTGTTTTATCCTCCCCCCTGACCCTGATGTTCATCAAAGCTGAAGCATGAGCAGAGACCCTGAACAGTTGTTGGGCTCACAGGGCTGGATCTCAGGACATGGAAGCTGCAGCCTCTTGACCCCACCATCTTGCAGAGACATCATCTCCTTCACAAGAGACACACGAAGAGAGGAAATGTTCCTTATTCCTCCTTTTCACAGTGCACACATGCTCCAGAGCAGCCAGACTATGGCCTTCTGGTTTTCATTATGACTAAATGTTGGAAATGTGGTGTGCATTTTCCAGAAGAGACACAGCGTGTATTTAATTTATGAAAGTAAAGAAGAGAGGAAGAGTCTTAGTAGATTCCTTTTGGTTCAGCATTTTTTATAAATGCAAGAAATGGGGTAATATTGTACCATGTCTTCCAATACTTATTAGCCAAATGTCTGTGTATATGCTGTTAAAAAAAAAAAAATATAAAAACGACAACTGTTTTGTTTCTAATGTGGTTGTGTACAGAGTCTTATTAACATTTCTTGATAAGAGGGACATATCCCTAAAGGGAAAAAAAGCTGAAGCGTGTGGTTGCTATTCCAGTTCTGAAGCCTTGGTATTTTTAGCGCCTTCATTTTTGGAATAACTTCTACCATAGCTGTATGAAACAGAGATACATAATACGTGCAGAGAATGCAGGAAAATACTTATTTTGCTTCAACTATGCATATGTACTGGGCTGCATAGTACAGCCTGTGTATTGGGAACTGGCTTAGAGCTGAGACTTGGCAGTACGCGGGTGTCCACAGGACAGATAAACCAGCAGTTTGCATTGACAGACCCTGATCTCTGCTACAGAGCTGTAACAAGACCTCACTTGTCAAAAAAAAAATCAGGAGAAACATAGGATGTCATACACCCAATTTGTTCCTACTTGGTAAAGATTTAAATCAGGAGTAAGCTTTTTTTGATCCAGTAAAGTTAAGATCTAAACTGAAGAAATGGGCTATCTTTGTCTGATTATTGAAAAGTCATATCTGCTCTGTGCAAACTTTTTGCAGAACAAGGCAGGAAGGTAATGCTTAAGTCAGCATGAAAAGCACAGACAGAAAATTGATAAACAAAAATCCACCTATAATTACTGATGGAAAAGAGAACATCTCTCTTCCTTCAGCTGAAGCTGATGTTGCTCAGCATTTGTTCCTTTCTTTACACAGGCAGCATCCTGAACTATGCAGCAGAGTTACCTCTGGAGAAAAAGTTTTTTCCCTAGGAAGTGCCAGAACTTCAGCATGTGAACAGCATGTCCCCTCAGCACAACAGGTACTGAAGCTGATGCACCAGCCCTATGCATTCAAAAGTCCTAAGGCAGATCACAAAAATCATTAGACTGGTCTAAAAATCACGAGATTGAAAAATACCAGCTGTGCAATTCTTTCTGTTTGCTTTGGATTGTAAGAAGTTTTCAATTTCATTTCAACTTTTCTCTGCAATCCTGAGGGCAAATTAATTTTCAAATGAAGGCTACAGTACTCTAGAAACCAGAATTAAAAAAAAAAAAAAAAAAAAAACCAACAAAATAAAACAAAAAAAAAGCTAAAACCAAAACACCAAACCTTCAAATGGCAAGAGTTAGAAATATTACACTCAAAATATTACAAGAGTAGCTGAGAAGGATTGCTTTATTACAATTAGAATGAAGAAAGAGGACATCAAATTAATTCCAGAACTTGATACCGCTGACATGATGAGGGAAGGTAAAGGACAATATAACTTACTAATATGACACATATGTTTGCAGTGAACATATTGTAGTGATGGGAGGTTGCCAAAGGCTTTAAAAAGCATACGCAAACACACAAAAGCCCTTCTATGAGAGCAGAGCTAAGCATCTCTCTGCAAATTCTGGAACTAATCATGGGGACTGTATTTCTTTCTTCCTTAATCTCATGGTGAAGCAGATTGGGTGTCAGCTTGGGAAGGAAAGCCTTATTGCCACCATGAAATAGTCTTGGGCTTCCCTTAGTACTTTACCTCACTCTTCCCCTTTCACTGAAGCAGCCAGAGATACAGACAATATTTTTTTCTTTCTCATTCTTTCTTCAATGGCTTTGTTCTTCAGATTTTACATGCACATTCAGGGATGGAGAAGGTATGTTTTGTAACTAGGGGTGAAGGCTGTTGAATGTTGAGGACAGAGTCCAAGCAACATCAGGGAAGATGCTGGTGGGAATCTGTAATCTCTGTTTTGTTTTGGAGGGAGGGACATCTGTTGTGCCCAGGTGGGCTGACCTCTAGACTGTGTTCCTGTGAATCTTACCTACTTGCCCTTTTTAATAACAAAAGCAATTAAATAGCACCAGTGATGCCAGAGCCATGACACAGCGAGCATTGCTCGCCGGGCATCATAAGAGTATGCAGGAGCAGGAAATGCTGGCTCTGAGGAGTGGGTAGCCATATATTCACTGCTCCAAGAATAACCAGTGATGCTTCTCAGCTAGCAGGGCTTTGCTGGAGGTAACTTGGGGGAATACTGCCTCAGGCAGCCAGCAAAACCTGCAACAGGCCACTGCAGTTACTATTTTCCTGTTTATGAGCAGCCTGGGGATGGCTCCAGAGGATCCCAGATGTCCTTCTCAAGCAAGAGGAGCTTTAGAGAGAGCAGAAAAGAAACATACTTTCACAGCAGGGAGGGAAAGAGAGAGATCAGGAGTGTGGCACTAAACAAGGAAGAAAATCTGATGGGGGAAATAGAAAATTTGGCAGTGGGAAAAGCCAAATCCAAGTACTAGCCTGTGGGTTGCATGAATTATCTGGGCAATTAGAGTAATAGCTTCCAGGGTAGTTACTGTGGAAGAAATACCATAAGACTCCAAGAGACTCAACAGAGACTCAACTACAGAAAAGAAAAACAAAATGATACGTAGATGAGAGATCCTATTCTGTATTGTTCAACAGACTATGCTCTAGAATATGTGATGATTTTTTATGTCTTCAGTATTTTTCTTTCCCCTTCTAATCATGACTTTTCTCTCCACATTTTTTTCCCCCTTTTTAGTCCCGTGTGCATAAATCATCAAGGCTGGCACTGTGTTATTGACCTCATCTGCACTAAGAAATCTCGTGCAAAGTAGTTCATGATATAGTGGCAACATCTGAACCATAATTCACATGAATGCTCATATATCATTGTTTGTAACACTGCAAGCTCATGATTGCTGAAGACAAGTACAAATTACCCTGCTGGAAGGATAGCTGGTGAGATTTATGTTGTATTGTTGCCTGTTCTTCCAACTGGAAGTTTTCTTTACTGGTGCAAGTATGACCCCTTCCCTGAACAATATACTATGTGGCCAGACATATACAGTCCAGACTTTCTTTCTTTGTGGTGCAATACCAAAATATGCTACAATACCTGACCTAACTCCAACTGAACCAGCTCCAGAACTGGGAACAGTTTAGCTGCATCAGCACAGTGGTATGCCCAGGCTAATTAAAATAGAGCAGAGGCTGCACTGATACAGCTATATTGTTCCTGAAACCAAGATATTATCTTGTCAAAGACCTGCACTGTGCAATACAGATACACTCTTTTAAGACCGGTGAGAGATACATGGACATGTTCTTCAAGATTCAGAGACAAGCACCCATGTAATAGCTTTCACCTTACCTACCTGTGTTAACTATTGGCACAATCCTAAATGATTTTCATCTTTCCTCCCAGGTTTTCCCCTACATTCCAACGGCTGCTGAAGAAAAACAAAAACCCACAACCAAAGTGACTTAAGGAGGGAGTTCAGAAAAGTTCTCAGCCTTTTCTTGTAAAATTTTTGAAACAGAAATTGTTCAAAGTTTCCCAGTAATACTGTACATTCTCCCTTTTTTTATTACTGTTGAAAATGTGGCCATTTTCTCAAAGTTGACCATTTGTTCCAACATATGCGCTGCCTTAGTCCTTTTACTCCTATCTATTAAAGATCTCTTCTCAATGTTCTTAACTGTGCTGGTCTTATTTTTTTGTTTGCCTTTTCAAGTTTTTACAATGCCTCATAAGATGCATTTCTGATGCATGTTTTTATAATAAACTTCCTTTTTTTTCTTAACCTTGCTATTTTTAAAATTTCAAGGCTTCTTTATATGTACTCTGTGAATACTGTGAATACACTACTAGAGTGTTCCAGCTATGCTGAATTTTACACAGTACACAGTTCTTTTCCCTTTCATGATCATGGCTTGCTGACCATTTTCTGCCTTCCACCCTATGAGGAGTAGGCTTATCCTCTTCCAGGTACTAGCTGTAAATGATTGAGCCTCCCAGCCCATTTCTTGTTGACCAGTTCTTTTCACATTTAGCTGAAACAAGTGATGCTTTCTGAATATGTTTGCTCAAGACTCCCTCAGTTTCTCCCTTGGCCTCAGGTAGTATTAGAGCTTTTCAATGGATCCAGGCCCAGCAAACTCAGCTGAACCAACAGAACTGGCTTCAGGGAAGAAAATACAACAGGCCAAAAGCACTGTTACTGACCCCTGTGTGACTGCCTGTAGAAGCCACTTGGGAAATGTAAAGCAAATTAAAATACCTGCAGAAACTCTTCAATTGGTGAATGGCTTGGTTCAAACATTAAACGAGACACCTGAGCGCCTATCCAAAAAGCTGGTATTTCTAACAAATGTAATTAGGATCAACAGCTGTAAGTCTCAGGGGAGAGTTGTCATTAAGGACTGTCAGGAGGACGTACACGGGAAAAATCAAAAGTAAACCCCGCCCTTTCCCATCCATTCCAAATTTGTTTACCTGTACCAAAAATCCTTTCACTTTATTTGGGCTGAGACCAGAAAAAAAACAAGAAATTCTGTTCTCAGATTTCCTTTTTTGCAACACACTAGCAGTGAAGATTTACCAGTGTTAAGATATGCACTTTTCAAAGGACTAGCTTGTTTCTAGAACCTGCCCTTATCATGCTCATCTTCTTTGGAAGCTTAACTATCTCCTAGAACCAGTAAAACTGAAATGATGCCTTCTGCACTGCCTCACACAACTCTATCTGGGCAGCTCCAGAGGCATTGCACCAGGTATGAAATAAGAGTTATACTGAACAAATGTATTAATAAAATACAGTTGGAAAAACTGGCATCTGGAAATTGATAGTATATAGACAAAACAAGTAGAAAAGGCATTTAGTAAGGTAGGGTTTAATTTATTTATCTTCACCTGGAATACCTTTATAGACAAAAATTGTGCAAGTGGAGTCTATCACAACAACATGAAGAGAAGGAAGGGAAATACATTTCTGACTCAGATGGAGAATGTATCTCATTAGCTTAGTTAAGGAGACCAGTCATGTAATTGCCTAATCAAGGAAGCCCCTCAAATATGCTGCTGTACCCTGGCAGCAGACCAGGTCTCCTGGGCCATGCCTTGCTTCCATGTGTATTTGCATGCTTTCAAATTTAAAAGTATCACAGGAAATTGCAGGAATTGCCTCTACTTTTACTTTCTTCATAAGGGTTAGACAGTCACACCATGCATGAGAAGTTAGGGGCAGAAAGGAATCCTTTTCCACCTCAGTCACAATATCAGATTCTCCTAGCACATCCTGAATGTCACCTGATCCAGTGGAGCAGGAAGAGCCAGCCCGGTGCTAGAGACCAGTTTGCACAGCTTGTCAGCTGAGATGCCATGCATCATCTCTCCTCAGATGATCCCACCAAAACAAGCCTCCTGCGGTAAGCCCTCAGGAAATAGTAACACAAATCAGTATTCTCAGGGAAAAATGTGCATATGTGTAGCTTCATGAGAAGGAATTTTCTGTTGCTTGACTTGCCTTGTCTCTACCACCAGCCCAGGCAGAGAGCCATCTCTCTACCTGGATTATAGCTGATCTGCCCTTATTTCTTCCTGAGTGATCCTTTATACTGGCTTTGTTGAATTACTCATGTCCTCATCATTTACTTCATTGCACATGAAATAAAATCAGGCATTTTCATCTCTTCTCATAAGGAAGGCCCATAGGTCTGTAAAAAATTTCATTGCCCTAGTCTGAACATTTCCCTTTTGTGTCCTTTGATGAGATTAAATATACTTCATTAACAACAATAACACACCAGGACATGAGTGATGTCTACGGTCATGCATAATAACTCTTGTGATAATTTCTAAGTAGTAGTTTTTTCTTTCTTTCTTTTTGTTTGTTTATTTGTTTGCTTGTTTTCTGCTCTGCCTTTGATATTTTTTCAAAACTTAATTGGGGGGAGACATTTTTGGGGGACATTTTTCCAATACAGGTCTTCATTAAGAGAAAGGAGAAAAGAAGGCTGCCTAAGAACAGCTTTTCAGCTATCTTGACCTGCTTTGTACAATAGCCACTGCCAAAAGTAACTTCTGCTGTGCGGCTCAGTAATCACACAAGTGCTGCAGTGCTTTTAAATTGCTCTGTAGATGATGGGTAAAAATAAGTGAGCTAGACATAAACGCAGAGAGCGAGTGAAAGAACAGGCAAGAGAGAGATGTCCTCAAATAGATTATACAGGTCAAGTCATGCAAGTGCTTTTATTACTGCTGATTAATTCTGTCAGCTGTTATGTTAATGTGCTGCATGGCATGAGTGGGCACCGAGCAAAAGTACAAGGAAACTGAGACTATTTTCTAAATAAGGATGTGGCCCAGACTGTTTGAAATTGTGTGTGTGTGTCTCTGCCTGGCAGAGTGATGATGGATGATAACAGGATGAGAATGAAATCTCTGTTGCTGTGCTTTGGCAATGCAGATACATCTCTCTCCAGACTCAAGGAATTAGAAGCAGGTTGGTTTTTTTTATTGCCAACCTCAAGCCTTCAGAAATCTTGAGACCATCTGACATCATGTATTTTTTAAAATAATAACTATGGATTCTGACTTTGGTTGCCCTTTATTTTCTGAACTGAGAGTATTTCTTTTTCAATCCTCCCACTTCCATAAGATCTAGAATTGTACTTAATAAAACAGAAAGCCAAAACCTTGCTGAGTGCCAAGAGCTGGGATCTTGGGAAAATTACAAACTTACAAGCTTCTGATAACATTATGCATTATGTAACCTATCTGTAAAGTTAAAGCTCAGGATGGGAAGCACATGGAGAAGGATGCATGCAAGCTGGGACAGGCTTCATTTGAGGAGATTCAGCGTGCAGGAAAAGAGCACCTGAAAGGCTTTGGGAGGTGGTTGCAACATGAGCCTGGCATTTCAGCCAAGGAGGTATTTAAGAGAAGGTGATGATTGTCAAAGGCATAGGCAGAGCAGTGCATGGGCTGCTGGAGGCAGCTGCCAGCTCCCCAGCGAGAAAACCTCCTGCAAACAGTGGTGTGAGAGCTCACCAGAGTGGCCTCTTCCCCACCATGCTGGGCAAGCAGCAACTTTGTTCACTGTGACCTGCATCCCTCCCTGGGAGCCAGGCTGGGTCCTTCTGCCACTGTAGCACCTGTCCCAGGCTGTCACCCAAGGCCATCCTCACACGCACGTCCTCCACTCCTCTCCTCAAAAACAAGCTGTGTGCATTGCTGCAATGGCGGGAGCTCTGCCACTGCTATAAGCAGTTCGATTTTATCCTTAAGGAAGCACTTTTCCCCACCATGGTTTTAGCAGCAGTAAGCCAGCGCAGCCCACCTGGATTTCCTGAGATGTATTGTCCCCCTGCAGCTGTCCAGAAAAATTCCACTCTTCAGATGTGTGATGGGGACTTGAAGTGCTAACCGCAGGGCCCTGAAGGAGTTGCACCTTGGGATAGTTATGGCATGGTCAGGACAGGACAGTCCCGCAGGGCTAGGGCAGGGTGACAGGTGGGTTTCCCTGGGAGCAGGATTAGGATGGTGCTCTCTCTGTCTTCGGTTTGAGAGGCTGCAAGTGGGAGGCACACAGGAAAGTCCGCACAAGTTTTTACTTGTGCTGGACCATTGTCCCCCCAGAGACCTAGAGGAAAACCTGAAGGTAACAGCAAGGGAAAGCCACAGGACACGGCTTTCCAGTGAGCTCCTGAGCTGGGGAACTCCCTTATCATGCCAGCATCGCCCATATCCTGTCCCCATGGGTGCTCCCCTCCTGCTGCAGTCTCTGAGTGCCTCACTGCTATGGCAAGGCCACAGTCCCAGCAGCCCATGGCTGGGGATATTTGCGTGGCGATAGCTCAGCTGGGATCCTGCCCTGAGCAACACGCTGTGCTGCAGGCCTCCCTCACAGCCACTGACCTTTTCACCTACAGCGTGCATCCTAATGTGAACAGCTAATACAATAATAATCTTTAAAACACCTCTAAAGCCAGCAAGTTGATGTCTTTTTGTATCAATACTTTCACCAGTGGTTTCCTCGGGACTTATGCCCTTTTACACAGATCCTGTGGTTCCTGAACCAGCAGAGATCATGGCTACATGACACAAATAACATTCATGGTGTAAACTCAATCTGCCAGAACATAATCCAGTGAGAGGGTGGCTTTTTTAATGATCTTCTCAACTTCCTTAAACAACAAAAAATCCTCTTTGAGGATTGAGGAGTAACTGGGGAAAGAACGGGCTGCAACGGTTTTCGGATAGTGCCTTGAAGAAGAGTTTGTGTTGCTCAAAGCTTGTTCATGTCTTCCAAGTATACCAACTAGTCAAAATAATTTGTCTACCCCTAGAAGCCTTGCCTTGTATATAGCCATAGTGATAAACATCTGCTATTGAGAGATACTATTGCAATGAATAATGTGGCACTGCTGTAATGAGCAACAGACAATGCAAACGTCAACTACCAGGAATTTGTTTTCACCAACACTGATGCTGTTTAATTTTTCTGTGACTATTAGGAAATTTTTGTCTTTTTTTTTTTCTGCTAAAATATGGATATAGTTATAGATGAAAGAAGAATGGCATTATTTTATATATATAAATTTATATATATATAATATTTTTTATAAGTTATTTCAATACAAATATATAAAATAATTTTTATATACTAATTTCCCTGCAGGACAAAAAAAAAAGAAATAATGAATATATAGCTGGAAATGCAGATGTTTCAAAATGCTCTCTTCTTTCTGAATTTCTCTGAGATAGTATACATTGCTGCTCAGTGTACAAATAAAAATATGTCTTAGATGTGGGTAGTTTTGGTGCCTGACATTTGGTAGATAAGTTTATTCTTTGTAAATTTGTGAATGCATATTATGATGGTTTTATTATTTCTTTTTCCTTCTCGGGAAGGGGGCTGCGGAGACTGGATTTGAGGGGCCGGAAATGAAAAGCAGGCTGCAGGGGAGAAGGATAGAGACTGAGCAGCCGAGAATGCTGACAAAAATGGGAAGTAACCCCATGTACAGGCAGATGTTTGAAGAATTAATTTAGCAGCTTTCAGTGCAGCTAGAAGTGGTGTTAGTTTTTTTAAGGGAAGCTGGAGTTGTTCAACAGGCTGTGGGGGGAGGTGGCTCCAAATTGCTGGAGCAGGAGCACATAGCACATTAGCACAAAAGAGCAGGAATGAAGAATTACAGGGTGAGAGATTGCATTGCATAAGGGAGATGCTGGATGTTATCAGGAGACTGAGACAATTACTCAGAGGATGGTCTTCTCCTCCACCTCATCTCTGTGTGTCTGTGATATTTCTCTAAAATCAGCTTCGCAATCTTTCAGCCTTTTCATGCCCAATGAAGGGACAGTGAGTAGGCTGAGGAAGGAGCACATTTGCCTAGAAACTGGGGAAAGATAAGCTGCACCGGTTCCTCTGTGCTGTCCTGTCCCTTGGTCCTCTCAACTCTTCTAGAAGATGGGTAGCCATGAACCTTGCAGCCAATACCAAGGATCTTGGTGCCACTAGACCCTACAACAGTAGCAAGATGTCTTTCTGACCATTTGACTTTTCATGGTTTTGGCAGAAGACAGTCAGAGATACCTGAAAGTGAAAGGAAGTTGAAAGACATTTTGCTCGCGACAACAAAAAAAAATCTCAATGCCAATCGTTTTTGTAACTAAAAATAGAGTCTGAATATGTGATAGCATGAAAACTCTTTTAAATAGATACCATGCTCTTTCTGGGTACTTGACCCCTTTTTTCTGGCAGACTACTTCAGTTTTTCTTATGCCCCCTTTGTAGTCCCCTTTTTAAGGGAAGGAGGCTTAGCTAACCTCAGATGTCACATGTGTAGGAAAAAAGCTTTGAAATCTGATCTGCTGAAAGAAAACATACCCTAACTCTGAAAATTCATTTCAGAATATGGACTTTGGGGCCTTCCAGTGAAAGAATAACAGAAGCAGAAGGGAAAATGAATGTTTTAAACTGACAGCTTGTATATTTTATTCCTAATGCAAAAAGACAAATTGCTACATGAGTGAGCATGCACCAGAATGTGATTAAATCTCAATCTAGTGCACTCACCTTCTCCACAGCAGGGGCTTGCACAGAGATCTATTCTGAATATTTCTGTCTTTATATGAAAAAAATAGTTGATATCTTGTCAGAAAGCCAGGCCAGGCAACCTATGCACAACCTTTTACCCACCTATCTATTTGTTGAAATCCTCTGCAATATAGAATTTGAATATGTAATAGAACACACACAAAAGCATCCTGGAAATATTTGGGACCACACTCAGCAAAAAAAAGAACCTTTTTCACACACCTGCAGAAAGAGCAAGAGTCGGACCACTGTGCAGCTTGATTAGCTTGTAAATGTGTACAAGGGCTCTGACACTTTATGTTCTCAAGGAAAGACTCTTTCAAGTTGATCTAAATGAAATTTGTTATCTGGTGAAAAGGGAAATAAAACTTTGGAATCACTAATGAAAATTATGAGATAGAATACTCCCTCCGATAAATGCAATGGATTTTGCAAGGGTTGATTTTAAGTGCATGGTCATGTAAGAAAGTACAATTTGGCTTACGAGCTGTCAAAAAAAGCTTCCAATTTCTGTTGTAAGCACCACAAGTAGTAATACAGATAAACAAAATAAATAGAGTTGATAAAAATTAATGTTAATGTAAACAAGAGCAGAATCATGCACCAGAAAAAGTAATATAGTAGTTTCCCCCCGCAGACAAAGAGGTAAGAGAACAGCATCATAAAAAATAAAGGCTTCTAGAACTCTTTCACTATTCATCACTAATGGCTATTTAGTGAGGTAAAGCTTCTACACTATGTATGGAAGGAAGCTAACTCTAGGCAACTACAAATCTTGGGAAGAAGTCCACTGAAGCTAATGTATGCATATCACAGAGGCTCTATTTGTGGGAATGGCCATTAGCAGAATGATCCCATAAACCCGAAATGAATATTATTTCAGTGGAAAATCGCAGTTTGTTTTGCACAGTACTGCAGAGCATTGCCAGACTACTTGCAGGCAAAATTTTCTCTGACAACTGTAGTAGCTTAGCTGAGTAAAATCTGAAGTCTAAAGCAAAGAGAGAAAGTCCAGTAAGCAGATCCCATTGCTCATTTTGTGTGGTGATACTTTTCTTTCTTGATCCCTTACCCGTAAATTGGTAAGGCTCTGTGTGAATTTCTGAATAGAAGTTTTCAGGGAAAATCCCAGGCATGTTTCCCCCTGAGTCAGCCCTCAATCATACCTCCAGAAAGTCTGGAGGCATTGCAGACAGCCCGGTCTTTCACTCAGTGCTGACTCAAAGCCTGGCCTCCTCTTAGCCAGAGGGACCGAGATCTGGGTCACCAATGATGCTGGTGACACCCTTTTCTGTGTCTGGGTCTCTGGTGCCAGTAAGGGTGCAAGGCTCTGGCTCGCAGCCAGGTTAAGACATTTCCCTGTATGAATAGTGGTGCTAGTGCTGGTATTCTGGCAAAAGCTCTGATTCACCCACTGTGGTTTTGTTTGTGGAAAGTTTCAGATCAAGTTGAAAATTACAGTTCAGTGATCATTGTATTTGTCTTTACCTACCACACGTTATGGCTGAACTGGCTTTTAAATAAACAATTGCCAGGCAAGACTTTCTGTGGAGGAACAGAAATCGGACTGGGAGCGATATAAAGCCTGGAGAGAATTATACAGGAACTAAATGGACTATTAATTTACCGGATGGACACTCTACTGGATTGACTAGTTGTTCCCCAGTTTTACTGTGTTTTATGTATTTCTACTGAAAAAATGCTGTTCCTCCACAACTTTCCATCTATTATTTTGCTGCATCCTTCAGGTTTCCTTGGTATTAGCAGAAGGAGAGGTTTTGGCCAAAGCTGAAAGAAGTGATGTGAGATTCAGTTACCACTGAGTTTTGGTATCTTTAAATAATTCCTTTCCTTTTACGTCTGTGCTGGCATATGTTTCAGAAATTCAAAAATACTGATTGATCCAAACCAAGAATCTAAATATTTCACATTTGTCATTGCAATTATGATTTTTTACAGTTATAATGCTCTGGAGAATAGATCTTTACCAAGATTTAAAGAGTAGCAGAAGATGTGTTTGGATAAAATAGAACTAGCAAAAAAGGATGTACTTTCTCCATGTCTGGCACAAATAGGTGGGCTGGCGAGCAGCTTCTAGGCTACTTAGTCTTGATAAACATTAAAGTAATAAGTCAGAAATATGAGCTGGGCCATATTTCAAATGTTAAGAGCTAAGGTGGAGTAAACAGACCATGCTTTAATGCAGCTTTTTATTCAACATCCTAACATTTGAAAAATTATATATATATATATGTATATACACGTATATATATATAATTTTTGATGGAACCAATTTTGTCTTCTCATTTTTATCTATGTTTGCTTAACCTCTATTACATAAGATGTAAGAAAGCCATGGTTTGTAGAGAAGGAAAAAAATAACAAAAGATATTTAGATGTTCAGTGCACACAAGGCCAGAGTTTATGTTTCTTCCTGTAACAGCAGCAAGACTAATAAAATTTGTTGCTTCTGCTTACAGACCTTACTTCAACTGCTGAATTATTGCTGCTCTCTAAATATCATGTCCTGTGCTCTGTTAGTGTCATGGCCATTTGAGTCTGTAATCATTAAAAATGGAGCTAAGCTGTTCTCAAAAGTAGGAAAAATACATGTAGTCTTCAGATCACACACAGTTTTTCTCAGGTCTTGGCATATGTATATGTTTTTGAAGTACTTAATGTCAGACAGAATCTGGATAACTCTGAATTTTGTCAAGATGCCATGGAAGAATCAGTAAGGCTGAAAATCAACACCACCCAGGAAGAGACAGTTTCCATCTCACAGGTACCTACCAAGGCACGTCGAGTTCTCCACCCTGCATATCTCTGCATTGGCACACAAGTCACCTCCTGCTAAGGACAATCAACCCAAGTAAAAATCCTGGAAGAGAAAAAGGAATTTCTGGTTAGTCTACAAGTGCTACAGAATTGCCTAAGAGTGTGGGGTTTGATGCTCTGATGCTTATAACTAAATTGGGCTCTGATCTACCTATTTATGTTTCATTATTAGCCTGGATCAGGTGTCGTGTAAACTTTGGCTGCAGGAGCCATTCCACCTTGCTCAGTCTCTTGGATGAGCCTGGTTCTCATCTGGCAGTTCGGCTCCCCCCTTACTGCAGTGGGGCTGTCAGCTTGGTCAGCACTTACCCAGGATTTCTCTCTGCCTGCCTGATGGGGAAAGCACTGGCCTGGGACAGAAACCAAGGCTTGGACACAGACTTACTCAGTGTCAGTGTGTTTTTCCTCCCTGATCTCGCCTGCAGCAAGTGCAGGTTTGTAGGCTGGATGCAGAGCGCTGCAGTGGGACGAGGCTCATGTATACTGGGCTTCACTGGGAAGGGAATCCCCAGGGAAAAAGGTTGTGATGGGAACTCAGAGTGTCCTGCCACATGGGGGGAGGTTTCTGGAGAGGTCAGCAGCTGGACAATAACTCTCTAGTGCCTCGAATAGGATCGCAGAGGGGTAGTGGTGTCAGAAAGGCAGCAAGAAACACACCCTCTACTTTTTAATAAAAGGAAAAGCTAAGGAAAGTCTAAGATGGCTGATACAAAGGCCTGCAGAAAAGATGAAGTGGTGTATTTAAGAGCTGGGGAAGAATGTGGTCAGACATACAGCCTTCTGATCAATGTACTCCTTTGAAGTAGAAACTGGAGGAGAAGGAGGTGATGTTGGATCATTAGCTGTTTCCCTGGAAGTGCAAAAGAGCTGACCATGCAGGGCCATAAGAAAATTGTGGTGTGATCAGGGAGAGACCCTGATCAACGAGGTAAAACTCCGGCAAGAGTCAGCACTTCATTGCCCTCCAGGCTGGAAGGCCCTTGGTTGAGTCCCTGAAGACCAGTAGGGCAACCCATAGAAAATTTGTATGTAAGGCAAGATGTTTAACCTGAACCGTGTTCTCAGACTCTTCCTTTCTTTGGAAGCCAGATCCAATACAGGAGACTTCAGGGCAAATCAACCCCATGGAATATATTTTCAGAGAGGGAAAGCGGAGGCAGCACCCAGACATTTAGCAAAGGTCAATTGAACCCAACCACTATGGGTGTGTACACCAAAACTGATCAGCCTCCATACAGATGATTTCCAAAATACCCACAGAGCTGTTTAATGCACTCCATCCATATGGAACAGCAACTGATCTGTACTTAATGCTTCCAGTACACATACACATCTATACCCTACCATTACTAAGCAAATTGATGAACCATCTGTCTGACTGAATTAAATGCTTGGATGTTGAATGAGACACAGTTGCAGTGCTGCTAGGTTGGTAAACCAGTCTGAAAACTGGCTTAATGTTGTGGGGATTTTTGTGAACTGAAGCTTGAATAACTGTGGAAGATGATGACTGCTGATGCCCACCTTCCCTCTTCCTGAGGACTTGAAAGAAAAGTCTTTGAACAAGACCTTTGGAGAACAGTGCTGCTATCCTTCTCCCTCGGCAGAGAGGAAATCCACTTGATCCTGGTCATAACTGTAGCTACAAATCTGCTTCATAAACGTGTTGTCACTAGACAGGGCTTTTTAAAAAAGTAACAGTAATCAATTTGCTGAGTGTTTAAGCTTGAGAGATTTTGTGGTCAATGTGTTCTTAGGGGAGCTGATGTTTCCGCGATGTTGTTACTGGAATGCTGCAGCTGTGCTTTTAACTGTTAGTGGACTGGAAGCACTTTATTTTCCCGTTCCTCACCCAGTAGCTTTCACATGGAATTTCATAACCAAGGTGCTGCAGAGCCCTCTGGCTTAAAGATCCAGCAGAACTCTGAAGCTCAGTGCTAAAGTGTATCATTGGATTAAGATAATGTCTAATAACCCCTTGGAGAATCACATCTTATCTGCCCAAAGTTTCTCAGATTATAAACAGCAATTCAAGAATGTGAAGATTTCCACTCAACATCTGCCTTTTAACAAGACTTTGGAAGGTTGCTATGCACCAATGTGTTCATGCTTCATGCAAATACCACAGGTTGGGGGTTCAGACCATAAGCATCTCTACTATAAATGCAGTAGTCATTATTCACTCTGTTTTATCTGTTTATTTTTTCCCTAAAAGCTGTAGTCATCCAGTCAGTCAACAGACATTGGATCAAAACCCTGAGTTTTCAGCTCACTGAACCAAAAACACTGGAGTTTCTCCATGTAAAAATGAATGTAACATTTTCTGTCCATCGTTGATACCTGGGATGGAGCCTTGGGACAAGCAGGCTCCATTTGAAACACATTTCTCTGAGACAATGTGCTTGGTCTTGCTTTTGATAAGTTTCATGTCGTTACAGATCTACAGAAACTGAATGAGTCCTTACCAAACCATGAGACATTCTTATCACTTAATTGCATCTTGAACTCTTCCTTAGAAACCTGGAGCACCAATAGAAAAATTACATGAAAAATCATAGAAAGTCCTGTAATTTAAAACAAAGCCAAGCACTCCCTTGTAACAGCTCCTCTTGCAACTCCTTCCCCTTAAGCAATACTAGTGTTCGAGAATTATTTCTCCCATTTTCAAGTAGGCAAAAAAGACCACCTTATTAGAAGGACTGTTTGTTTAGGACTTGTCAACAAATCATATATTTAGAAAGTGAGCTTGAATTTAATTAAAGTATTGAATTCCTAAATGAATTAATTAAATTGAATTAAACTGTCTTGTGGATACTATTAAACACACCTCTGTGGCTGCCAGTGCTTAATCCCTTTGGAAAAGTAAAAGCATCTGTGTGGGACTTTAATTTAGTTTAACCAATCCACTTTAAAGAAATGTAAGAATTAACTTTCCTGAGTGTCCTCATTTATACAAGAACACATCCCTCACAGAGGTTAGCCTGAACTTAATCAATGTTAGACAGATAGATATTTATACAATGTCTGCTTGCAGGTGCCAAGACATAGCTCAAGGTTCACAAGTTTCAGAAGCATAGGAATAATAGACATGATTACGGTAAACACACTGCAAACAAACATGCTTAAAAGCCTCAGAGCAACATTACAAAGGCCCCATTATTCACAGTGTTTTCTGAGCATAGTGGATGTTGGGAAATAAGCGCCACAATGCAGATCACCAGGTATCCAAGACCCACAGTGAATGTGCTATTAGTCATAGGCTGCACTTGTTCAGCTCTGAGTAATGATGAAATACTACAAGAAATATTTAAATCACTCAGTTACAGTAAAATAGAGGCTAACATAAAAACAAAGAGACTGACGAGAAGTAAGAATTTCTTGAGAACTTAGTGATACAGTCAGCTTAATTTTTGGGTAGTTAGTGGTGTGTAACAATGTCATTTAGCCCTGCAAACAGTACATGGGACAAGCCAGAGCTCTGGGGAAGCTGCACCTTCAGCCAAGCAGCCAGATCCCTCTAGCTACCCCCTTCCTTAAAACCCACAAATCTGTCAATCCAGTTTGTATGAGAGTTGAACTGTGGAAGGTCACTGACTTTCTTTGTAAATCACCTGAGAGAAAATAGGGTGGGTTTGGAAAATAAAAGGAATGCAAGCAAGCCAGAAGAAAGGAACAAAAGAACTTAGAATGCTGGCTCTGAGGGAAAAGGCAACCATTCTGAGTAACAACAATTTTGTGATTGTTAAGAGAAGTGTAAATAGTGTTCTGTATATATTAGTAAACTGAAATAAGACTCCAGTGCTTAAGAACACAATCATATGAACATATTGTGCTTACAGAATCAAAAATACCTATCTTACCATACATTTAAGGAGGGCGAAGTTTGACCCAAACAGTAAAAACTGAGTTGAAAAATTGAGATTTGTGAACTGAAGACTCACTCTTGAGCCACTGAGGAGTAGCACAGGAGACTGTGACATATGGTTTTATAGAGAGGGAAATGGAGTGACATTCAAGTTTGACTTCAGAAAGCTGTACTGCTCCCACCAGCTCCCTGCTGAATGAGGTATGTGCTCTCCTTTGTTTCACTGTCTCATCCTCCTTGTTTGCTTACACTGAAAACTCTTCTGTGTGTATCTTTCCACGTAGTTTATATTAACCTCTTGCTTAACTTCATTTAGCTGCTGCTTGGAATAATTTGGTTTTGATTACTCGTAAAATTACATAATAACAGAAAATATCCCAATGGAAACAAAAGGAGAGAGCTTTTGGGGCCAGATCTGCTGTTCTGCTTCGACCCTTTTCCAAGCACAGAAGTGTTTTGCCTTGTCTCAGACCAAAAGCCACCTTGCACACGTTAACTGCATGCTCCCAATATAAAATGGGATTTATTTGTCCCATAGACAGCGAGCTGAGTCAAGAGTCACCACAGGGACAGTTGTGCTAATACATTTAATTGTAAACACAACATCATTTTGCAGCAGGCCTTGATGATGAGAGTGTGGGTTGGAGCCAACCCAGAGCACAGGGAGCTCCCACACATGCTGTGTCCCCCTCCTTGCCATGGGTGACCTATCCCTGCTTCTCCAGAACAAAGGAGTGAGCATCGGCTCCTTGGAGGAGATGGGTTTTACAGCTCAACTGCTTCCAGAGCCACCTCACCACCCCCAGGAAATGCTGTTCTGGGTAAATGAACCCCACTAGACTTTGAAGTCTGATTCTTGGTAATTCATGGAAGAACATGCTCTGCAGACAGCGTGGGACTGAGGTCCAGATGCAAAAATCCAGAGAGCAAAAATCACTCTTTCAGAAAACTGCAGGCTTTTTTCTTGTCCATGAAATCACAGGCTGAGCCCATATGAAGGCACCCAACATAATGGATGTATTTTCTTGCACTGAATTGTAAAAGGGCAGCCGAGGGTGCAGATTTAATAGTGAAAAGAAGTTCTGCTGTACTGTGGAGTTAGAGGACAGATAACATGCTTTTCCTTTCTGCACCCAAAGTATCTTAACTACATCCTTTGTGTTTTAAAAAATCTGACCCTGGGCTCTAGTGTGCTATTTACTTAGACTTACTTTGCAAAATACAAAAATAACACACAAGAGCTATTTCTGTCTTTCACAAAGCAATTCTAGTATTTCTTAGCTTGAATCTTCAGATGTGTTCCCTTCTCTCCTTCCCTGTTCCCTCCCTCTGCACAGGATTCACACCATTAACTCTGTGGTTTGCAACTGCATTTTCTTCCTCTCAGATTATTCTTATCCATTGTACAAAAAAATCCCTTAAACTGCCCTCCAGTCTTTCAGGCTCCTCTCAATGGGCATATTTGCATAAATGTCACTGTGGTGGTGCAGGAATCCTTTCAAGGGAATTGGACTGCAGAGGCCAGGTGATTAGTTTCAAAATTTATGAGATTTTGTATTTCCTTGCAAATACGGCGACTATATCATTCACAAAGCAGCATTTTCAATATAGCAAACAGATAAGCCAAAGAAAATCAGTTTTTAGGCTTATTTTCCACCCTTTGTATTGCAGGTATGTTGTATTAAAATCGATTAAAAATTAAAATACAGAGGTACGTACATTTGCATATATATGTTTGCATGGGCTGCTCTAAGGTTCTTTTAAGTGAGTATAACACCATATTTCAAAAAATTTCAACTAAAATGCAAAATGTCAAGTATTTATCATAAAAAGTTCATTAAAAATTATAACAACCATATCAATAAAAATAAAGACAACCCAGACCTATAAATTTGTAAGAAATACACCATTTCTACATTGCAAAAAGAAAAATTTAATCTCCTGTTCTTCAGTTTTATATCCTACTGTTCCTCCATAAATTATAAGCGGTAAAAGGTACTGTCTGCAATGCCCATAATTCATTATGTCATCATATACTGTCCAGTAGGGAATATTCTAACACCTTCTTTGTTCATCTTTTTCTGAGCACAGCATAACAAAGACCCTGAGACGAGCTGTTTTCATTGAAGATTAAAGTCAAGACTGGAGGTAGAGGAGGTAAGAATGCCCCTTCTTTTTCCTGCTGAAACATCCCTGGGGACAACTCTTTCAAAAAACTTGAGGAATAGGAAAATTAAATTCTTTATAGCACTTTTTAAAGAGAAATTCTTGTTATGAAGTCCATTCAAACTTACATCTATTTAAAAAATGCAAAACCAAAATGAAACATCTGTTTTGACTTAATGCCACTGATTTTTTTTCTAAATTTGAATTTAGAAATTTAAAGATTTCAACTTTTGAATTCCCATGCTTTGTAGTAAAACAGGCCCCTCTTTTTCCTCCCCCCACCCTGAAACCTCAAATCTGGAAAATATTTACAGCAGTACGTAAATACTTTCTTTTTTCCCCTGTTTCCCTCCCAACTTCACTTTCCTGCTGTTTCCTAACAATTTCCAGTTGTAGGGAAGATGTGCTGGTTAAACAGAATGGAAAAAAAAAGTCATTATAGGCACTAAACCCCAAAGA
This sequence comes from Neopelma chrysocephalum, assembly GCF_003984885.1. NCBI lineage: Eukaryota > Metazoa > Chordata > Aves > Passeriformes > Pipridae > Neopelma > Neopelma chrysocephalum. The sequence continues at coordinate 7,677,327 of NW_020897717.1, forward strand.
ACATACAGGTGTTTGCACTTGTGTGTCTGTGAGAAAGATCTTCTCTAATCTTCATATGTCCTCTAGAGATACAGACTGTGAAATAAAATACTTCAAGCTGCATGTTCGTCTCCCTTGTGCGTGTTGGTCCAAATGCATCACTGGACTGATTGTCTTTATAGCCTGAGCTGCACTGAGGAAGCATTACTGCTGTCTGAGGGAAACCTGTGGTATAGTAACTTCATCTGTGAAATAGGAACCGTCCACTTTAAATAGGAATAGCAATATTTCCCTTCCTTTCTTAAGAACTTTAAGATTCATGGAGGAAACAGAGGTCATAGAATAAGATTGCATGACATGTTTGCTTTGCAATTACTAATGCACAAGGTACGGAGAGTTTTAGCACTCTTAATAAGGTGCAAAGAAAGAATGAGTGAAAAAGCATGTTTTTTTTCTAAGTAGATCTTTCTGAATTGCCATCAATGCTCTTCATGCGTTCCTTGTTAACCTGTTGCCTTGCATCTGAGAATGAGATGGCTCCGTTTGAAACTATTTGTTGGTTTGGGATTATCTGAAGTCCCCAGGAACCAGCAGTTGTCACCTGGAAAGTTACTGAGGTTTGAAATGTTCTACTTTCTCTCTCCTGGCTTAAACATGTTCACCTAAGTATTTTTGCTGTCCTTAAAGGGAAACGCTCCTGGTCGTTGTAATGGACATGAATGTGTGTGCAGGTACAAAGGTGTCAGCAGCCTTTGGATGTTTCTGACACCACTGAATTACCATACAGAGTGCATGGAGGTAGTAGGAGCCAGAGCTGCTCTTCATGTCATGTCTACTTCTGAAATGGTCTGACAGGACTTGTGAGATAACAGTTTGGTCAAAATGCATGACCGAAGTATAGCAAAAGGTAACTTTTTTCCATGATCACCTCATTCCACAAATGACTAAATACAGATTTATGAGTAATTGCTTGTAATTTTTCTTTGACCTCTAGTTAACTTCTTACTCTCTCTAAACCATGAATCCTCTTGCCAGTTGCCTCTGCTGGTATCAGAACTCAGAAAACATGCTTTGTGCTGGATCCACGTGGACACTCACTCCCTGTCATCGCTAGAGAAGTCTGTTTGGAGTAACACTTTACCTGGGAGGAATGGTAGGTCAGTGGGGGCCACTCTGCTATCTGAAATATTTGAAGGAAATTTCTGCCATGTGTCTTTTGGCCAAAGAAACAGACAATGCTCTGTCCCAGGAAAGAACTCACTCTTATTGGCAACAAAGCGATAAACGTAAATGTGTTGTAGTGCAAAGAGATGGAAAAGTTAGTTTCTTACTTAGCTTCCTGGTCATCACTGTGGGGTTCTTCATACTATGTATAAATCATTTTAGAACAGCAGAATCCCATGGCCATCTTGGAGGAGCATTTTAGCAGTAATACTCTCAGGCTCTTTGGTAATCTTGAATTATTTTGGGGTATATTCATCACAAATTTTGCTTCAAATACAAAATTATTGTTCTGCATTGCATATTCTGTTTGTATTGAACTTTCCTTGACTAAGCTGGCAGGACCAAGGGAGAATGAGCAGAGATAGTGCAGACTGTAGTTTTCCTTCCTCCAAAGGGATAGTCCCTTTTCTTTTGCTACAGCTGAGATAATCCAGACTTCCGTTTCGATCTGTGCTAGCAACCCACAGGCACAGAAGAACAATCTGGTACCTAGAGACTTGGTGGACTGCTGAGAGAAATTAATCATGTTTTGCTTCTTTTTCATGGGTCCACAAGGCTGATAGAGAGGAAAATATGTGACATGGCTTACTGTGATAGCCTAAGCTCCTTCCCAGTAGGTCCTCTGTTTGCTTTACTATTATGTAGACTTCATGGTTTGTTTCCACTGGAGTAGCGTTTGGAGGTTAATCGGGTTTTATTCTAAGTAATTTTATTGTGCCATGACAACCATTCGTAAGCTGTCTAAGATGGATTGGTATGTTAATGGATAACCTATTCCAGGGAAGTTTGTGCTTTACAGTTCAATTCAATGAGTCAAGCTTCAATTCACTATTGCATGAGTTTTCATAACAGTACAGACTGCAAATGCACACAAGGAAAATATCTACCTAATCTAAGGGCAACTGAATACATAATATTGTGGAAATGGCCAGTTCTCTCTGCAAGTTAGTGGCAGGTAGTACTGACTTTGACTGTAACTTTCCTTTGAAAGTTAAAACGCTGCCTGTCAAAAGCGCCAATCTACGTTGCCATTTATTATTCTGAAATGAAATTATTTTCCTCTTAAAAAGCAAATAAATTCAAATTGTCTTTTGACCTCTGTCCACTGAAGGCAATGGAATTCCACAGAAAGCAACTGAGATTGGGGTTTTGCCCACAGTCATGATCTACCTGGAAATGTCACTTGCTGCTCCTGATGAGTGTCAGTAAAGGCTGTCATTGAACTATCTCTATATTTAATAAGACTTGCTACAACAGAAACAGACAAATTATTCCAGAAAGAGTGGTTAAAACATGCTCCTGGGGGTTTTATGGTAGCATGGTGTAATCTAGCCCTTGGCAAATCTGTTGCCCTACCAGTATTTTTCCAGTTGGCTGTTCTTAACTAGATTTGTTCCAGCTCTGAACAGAGGTGAACTAAGACTGAAAATAGTATATTGCACATGCATCTCTAAATGTGAAAAGGTAATTCTACTGCATTAATAACCTGATGTAAAAAAAGGTATGGTGTTTTTTCTGTAATATTCTAGCTGATGGCAAATGTGATAGAACTGCTCTGTGAAAATTGAATTTTTTAAGGCCTATTATAATTGACAGAAATTAGAAAAAAATTGTTTCTAATTTTAACTTGCAAAATATGGAGTTACATATTTGGCACCTCCAAAATTGTGCTCCAGACAGATACATCTGTGGAAGTGCCCAGGTTGGTGAATGGCATATAGGCCATGGTATATGTGTTCAATTAACTGACAATTGTGTAAGCCAATCTTCACATCATTTGACCATCTGCTTTGCAAAAGTCAGAAGCAGGTATTGAGGATGCAGAGAACCTGTATTTTCTATTCATAAGGCTTTTTTAGGTTGAGTGCTTGGAAATCTTGAAAGACAAGAATCTCAGGTATGTCTTTTTGTGCTGCTGGTGAGTTTGAAACTGTGAGCTCCCAGGCTGTGCAAGCAGTAGGGGGTTTTTTTAGATTTCCTAATTACAAATTAAACTTTGTGTGTGCACGAAACTTTGTGAACTGACTAATCAAAGATTCACTCTAATTTTTTAAAAATAAAAATAAAACCCCATGGTGTGATTCTAGATACTTTTAAAGAGTTTACAAATCTTGTAGCAAGTAGTAGCTGAATCACTATTGCAATAAAGAGACTAAAAGTTAAATTGTCATTAAAATAAAGTCAAGGTAATCCATGCATTTAAATAAACTGTTGAATACCTTTGTTTCAATGTACCAACTTTTCAGACACGAAGTACCAATTTAACATACATATATGTCTGCTTTATTCTTATCCTCTATATGTCAGTGACCAAATGGAGCTTCTCCTTGTGGTAAAGTTAGACAGTCCTACAGGGGCTTGTAGGAGCCTGTAGGATCAGTGTCTTAGATTTGAAGTGTTTTATTTTGTTTAGGTGACAGCTAAGTGAATAAAGTGTAAAAACTTAGTTAATTTTCTTGGCTTGTAAGAAAGAACCTAGATATTTCACAGTTCTTTATTACTAATAGTTACCCTAAGTTTTTGGGGACATAAATGGTCTAAAAAGAAGCATGAAGATCTGGTGGTGAGGCATTGGGTTGGAAACAGCAGTAACCACAACCGTGCTAGCAAAGTGTTTAGAAATATTCAGATGTTTATTAATATTTCATAAATTCCTGATACTAGGATGTATCTGTTGCATTAATAATATTGATTCTGAATCTACAGTTTAGTAATCACCGGTTAACTACACGCCATAAATAACTCTACCAAACACTTCTATATTCATTTGGTTTAAACTGTGTGAGCTGACTAGTTGTCCCAGGTGATGTGATGCACTTGCACCTGATCAGCAAATGGCATAGTATGGTTTGCACTTGATTGAAAAGGTAAGGTTTTTGATCCTTTACCCTGTAGTACTTCTCATGTACATGTTAAATTAACTATATGCAGTAATTCTTAAATTCATGATCAAAACCTGATCACTTTCAGAGAGCAGAAAAAAGCATAAGACACCAAAATTAACTTTCTCCACATATGGCTTCATTTTCTACCACTCGCAGGCAGAAAGTGTTGAGTAGTGAACAGTGCAGCAGACAACCAAAATGAGAAACAAAACTATCGTGATAGATTTTTCTCAGGAATTAAAAAAAATCCTCACAGACTACTAGTCAGATTTCACAAGTGTACGTTGGCTTAAAATACCTGTGCACTTATTCTTTCAACCCCCAGTGAACTCATTATTGGTGCTTTCATGAGTACACAGGGCATCAGAGAATAAAATCTCTTTTGAGAGCAATTTGTGGAGGTTTGTGAATGTCGGTGATGAAGATCTTTGCTGTTCCTGTGTTCATTTAAAAAATTTTACATCAGCACTACTTGAATAGAAGCAAAACAGGAAATTAATAAAACTCCGTGAAAATCTTTTCAGGGTATATTACTTAAGATGTGAATCAGATGAGGAACTTGTCTAAACAGATTAATTTCAACAGTACATAGCTTGTACAAAGTCATTATGGTGTACACATACCTTACCACAGCCAAAGTACTTTTGTTCTTTGAAAGGATCTATTAGAGGTAAAAATCTGTAGAGACAAGTTGGTGAGCATCCCCTTAGCCCCTGGGATATTGCAAACAACCTTTGGGTACCACACACGGCCACATTGGCCAGCAAAAGGTGCGACCTCTTCTCAAAAGGAGAAAATGCTTGCTTCCTTGCTGCTTTTTTTTCTTTTTTTTTTGATGGAGATTTGGATGATTCAAACTCCAGACATTTGAAGAAAATAAAAATGTTTGAATGCCTTATGAATGAGTCACAACGCAATTTTGGATCTGTCTGTTGGCATGACAAAGTATCCATTGTAGAGAAAGGATTTCCTGATCTTGAAAATGCTACTGAATCATTGGCGTATAGGAACAAACTTTTTTGCAAAATCTCTGCCATTAAAAAATATGTTTTTAAGCTTTCCATTCAAGACACAACTTGTTTTTCTGTCAAGCAATCCCAGGAGTATTTACTCTGCATTTTCACTATTGTAAGTTCCTATTCTCAAACTGCTTGGAAAGGAGAAAGAAGCAACAACTAACTTTTCAGGGAAGGTGGGCAGAAAGATTTGGAATTTTTTATCTGGAGACCGTAATTTTAACTTTCTTGAGTTTCTGACTTAAAACAGCCTGTATTTCTTTTCCAATAAGTCTTATTTTTATTATGATCTTGCCTAGCCTTAAAAAAAAGGAAAGAAATATAGAATGCTTACCTATTAACAAAATAAATGATAATGTAGTCAAAGAAAACAGAAGTCGTAATAGAAATCATCAATAGTCAACTAAGCAGAGCAAAAATTCATGAAATGTTGTTCAAATACTTTAGAATAAATGGAAAAAAGTCAAGAGATGTTGATGTCCCTCTAAAATTGCTTACAGGCTGCACAGTGTGTCACACATTAATTTTGCTCTCTATTTTTACACTTAAGAACATTTATGTATGTATGCAGGCATGCATTTTAATTGGAACAATCAGAAGTTTGGTATGTTCAAAATATTAGCACTGGATAGTTTTTCAAATGTCATTCTTGTTGCCTGTTGTTCATTCTGAAGATAGGATATGGGAAAAACAATAAACTAATCCTACCATGCTGGGAAACGCTTTGTCAGTATTTTTACTTAGTAACCTGAGATACTTGAGATAGGTTTTCTGTTTTTATTGATACTTTTATGTTACCTAATTGCATTTTAAAAAAATTCTAACACCTGCCTTTAGACATTTAAAATCAAATAATGACTTGACTTACTTGTGACATAGGAAGTCAGTCTTGTGTGGTCAAAAGTTGGACTTTAGGGAAATCTGATTTGCAAGTGCATTCACAGCTGTCAACAGAAATCTGCTACCTTGTTGCAAGAACTGAGATGGCTGAACATGGCTTCTTGAATAAGAAAATATTGAGCAGTATGTGAACCCTTAATAGGTCATTACAGAGTTGTGCTTACTACCTATATATGTGCTGTATCTAGGTGTTTCCTAGTTTGGACTAATGTCCAAATTCCAGCCTATGGGAAAAATAGTTTTGAGAAATCCATGGATCACTGCATATATTTGGTTCAATGAGTATCCTCTTACACTACCTTTTGAAATATGTATAGGAGACAGCAATAAAATCAAGGTTTCTTTATTTTAGTTCACATGTTTAGTTATAAAAAAGCCTATGTCACAAGCACAGAAATTTTAATAAGGCAAATATTGTCATTTCATTGCAAAATTAATTGGTGAGGCAAGAAAGAAGGGGTGAAATGTTTGTTCCTGACACAAATTCAGTATATATTACATTCATTCATGAAAAAAAAGTATGATGTTATCTTTCTTTCCTACATCAAAAAAAGAATATTCAAGGTAAAGTCATGACATGTAAAGTTTAAGTCAATGAAGACATGATATAAAAGCATTTCACATTTTCCTCCCCAAATAATTATAATTCTGAGTGTCTTAAGGGTATGGAGGAGCCACAGCAATTTTTCAGAAAGGAAAAGGAATGTGAGTTTTATCCAGGCTCAGCAATATTCTAAACCTAAAACAACCTTGCGTTTACCTAATTTTGTCCCAACAGTACTGGTAGTCATGGACTGGCTCATGGGTGCTGCTGGACAGACTATTGGCATCGAGCATATCCCAACCTCAAGAAGGTTTGCTTGAGGACCATCTCAACCTGAGTTTGGCTACAAAAACATGATCTCACTCATAGGACAAGTTGAGGGCAATTAAACTAATGTCAGCAACAAAGAAATCCAGCCCTAGGAAGAACAGGTATGTGGTATGCCAGGCATATGTTGTGGACCCTATGCAGAAACTATGAACCATAAAGAACCACTTTTTCACCACCCTGTCTCCTCACCAAGTGACTGAAGTCACCAAACGAAGGATACTGATAGAGCCAGAAAAGCCCTCAGAAAGGTGATGTGGTCTCTTTTCCTGAGTGACAAGCAACAGGACAGGAGGAAATAGACTCAAATTGCACAAGGAGAGATTTAGATTGGATAGTGGGAAACATTTCTTCACCAAAATGATCAGGCATTGGAACAGGCTGCCCAGGTAAGAGGTTGAGTAACCATTCCTGGAGGTATTTAAACGATGTGTAGGTGGGCACTTAGGGACATGGTTTAGTGGTGGACCTGGCAGTGCTGGATTAACGGTTGGACTCGATGATCTTAAAAGATCTTTTTGAACCTGAAGAATTCTGTGATTATATATTCACTGCCAGCAGATGCTTGTAGCTATGCCCCAGTTTTCCATGTAGTCCATCACCTTTGGCAACCCTGCCACTTTTAACTGACCTGAGAAAGATACATTTCCCATTACCATTGAAATCAGCAGGGAATCTTCATCAAAGACAGTTTGTTTTAGCCATATGTGGATGGATGGATGCTGAGGAAGCAAGGCTAGTGCAGATCTGAGCACAGATTCCTGCTGTTGAGTGTGCAGTTATGAGGTTATTCTTAGCTGTGGAGGGACAGAGTTGTAAAATATGATGCAGTATGGGGTTTCTGCATTTCAAAGATGAAACACCAGATTTGAAATACACGCTACTTGAACAGCTTAATGAGCGCCAATAAGGGAGCCGGTGGGTTTGCAGGCACTGCCCCGCAAAGCACCATGGAGGAGCTCATGGCTTGGGTGCCTCTCTCTGCTGAGCAGCCCTGCACACACACCGAGACTGACCCAGCAGCATTTAGTTTAATGCTCATTGTTCAGGCATAGTGTTAACCAACAGCATGCACAGTGTTTTGTGCCTGTAGAAGTCAGAACAACAGAATTAACTACAGGGCAAAGGCAATGCTCAGCTTGTGCTTCCTGGCAGTATTTATGTTGGCAATGCCTTTTGGAAGCCAATGTGTTTCAGCCAATGTTTACCTTTCTGCGCATAAAAGAAGTAGACACTAGATTTGTTTTCAACGAAGGTGGAATATGATATTTCATGCTCTGTTTTTTTTTTGCTGAATTTTCCTTGTTTATTTTTTCTTTCCCGTTTGTTTTAGCCATATCCTTTTACTGCATTTTTCCTGATTTTTTCTTTCTCATGTGCTTTTCTACTGCATACTTTCACTAAAGCTTCATTTACTTTCAAGCATTTTGGTTTATTATTCTTACCTTGGTCATAGTATTTTACTGTTGTCAATTCTTAAACATTTTTGAGAAAATTAGCTGTAACTTTTGTTCACACAATGACTATCTAATAAGCCTCTAGTTTATTTTTTATTTAGTTATATATAATTAGATAACTGTGAGCTTGAATAGAGGAATATTCTAAATAAAAGTGAATGGTTATAATATGAAATTAATATATTTATTGATGTCTTTTTTTTTACTATTCCTCAGTTACATCTATTTGTTATTCTAACCACAAAGCTGTAGTTATAATTTCTTTTTAAGCTGATTGATCATTACTGCAGGAACAGTAAAAAGATACTGGAGCTGTTATCGGTTGGTATTTCAAATTCATAACTGCAATTAAAACACTTCCCTAATTTTTATTTTTTTTTCCTTTTATTGATGAACAGAAGGCAACTGAGATACGCAGGCCTTTTGTCCATTCAGAGTACTTGAAATACTTGATTTTATGGTGCCATGTTGACAAACCTGAACCTGACATTCACCTTTTTACTCCAAGTTGTTTCCTTTCTAGACAGCAATATTATCCTGATATGTTCAGATTGGCTCCTGAGATATATCAGTGAGCATCTTCCATCCTTTCAAAGTACAGTTTCCATCCTGTAGCAATCTCACATCTCTGACTTGACAATATTAGAGTATTCCAGTGATGATAAAATAGAAATGCCCCTAACGAACATGCTGCAATGAGTGCTTGTAATTCCATAGTAATTATTAAAAAATAATAGGCTTCTGGGCCTTCGAATTGCTCCTGTGATACAAGGTCTATTCCATATCCTTTGGGGTTTCATTAATCAAGATATTCCATGTTGTATATTATATAAGCCATTCAAAGACTTCTTCTTTTTTTTTTTTAATGCCAGAGAGAAAATAGTCCTTCCAGTGTGCCGTCGTTTGGAGAAAAAGCATTTATAGCCAAGTTCTTCAGACTTGCTATACTAGTAAGTTGTATATAAGATGCTGTGGAAAACAGGCATAAGGGAGACATTGTTGAACCATGCTATCACTATCTTTCTGTAAAATGGCTAAACCCCTAAAACAGTATAAGGAAGGTATAAAATTCTGAATTCTGGAAGTGTCCTGGTTCACCATTGAGCCATGTCATAGGGGTAAGTTTTCAAGGGTGCCAAGTGGGCTTTCACCTTCCAGTCAGGGCTGTTGGGTATGGTACCGTGTCCCCACAAGCCGTGTGTATTGTATCTTGCTTCATTTTTTGTCTCCAACATCAGTTGGGTTGGTCCCAATGATGCTCATCGGTTTGGTAGTGTTTCTTCACATGTATTTCCTTTCCCTTTACTGTTACTCATCAGTGTTATGACAGAAACCTGGTTTTGCCTGAACATACCCAGTTCCTTGTGTATCAGAAAGTTTGCAAGCGCTGGTGCGTCAGGGGAATTATTGTTTAATTACTGACACAATACTGCACTTTATTTTGGAAATAAATTGTTGGGAAGAAGACTGTAAGGAAAATGTTTGCTGATGCTGCATATGGCTCCTGCAAAACCTGACCTTGTAGTTCCTGCAAAACCTGACCTTTCCCTCTGTTTTATAACAACCTTGTAAAGTCAGCTTGCATTATCTGGTGTCAAATTTCAAATTCCAAAAATCATACATTAAAGGCAAATAAATTTGGGGGTTTGCCCTAATGTCTGTCAAGGGTCTGCACAATATTTTCCATGAAGCAGGCACTTTATAGAAGACTGAAGTGCGTGTTTCACTCCAACAGCTCTGTCAAACTATCGCTAACCATGGCATGAAGACAACTGGGCAGCCCTAGGGTCTGTACTATCCGTTCTGTAGAGAGAGGGGGAAAGAGTAGATGAAGGCACATGGAAGTTTTTAAAGTAAATTATTGAGCAATGTGGGGTGAGCTAAAGTACTGCCTAATGCCTCAGAGTGAACCACTTCTAGGTATTGCATCTTTCTCTTGACCTTGAGGGAGAGCAGAATGCTCTTAAGCATGATTTCCAAGCCTTTATTAACCAAGGGAAAAGAAACTGTGTTCCTTGGACTATATCCTTTGCTGTGATGTACTTAGGCTAAATGATGCATCAAGTTTACAACAAGTATTTTGACAGTCCAAACAGATATATTAGTCATTCTGCACTAACTCAGTTTCTAGGGGAGTGGGAAAATGTGCTATCTGTTCTTATTGTGTTGGAAAATATGCCTACAAAGAGTGCACGTGATACAAGAAGAATCATGGAATTCATTTTCCAAGGCACTCTTTCAAAACACTGAATGGATTTGATTTGGAAAAAATCACTGCAAGGTTTGCAGAGTGGTCCAAGTGGGTCACCTGAAACTTCTCATTATTAAATCCACAAAGTGATGCCTATTACTGCTCTGAATGTTTGTCTCCAGATTATACGGTGATCTTTAGTTTAACAAATCCCTTTACTAAACTTGAGAAAAGGGACTTGCAAAACTAATTCCCACAGTCATCTCTCAGAATCAGATGCCATGGCACAAAACATGAAGTTCTGTGCTGCCCTGATGTGTTAGCTCAGTCCCTGGGCTGCTGTAGAGGATCCATGACCAGCTCATCTCCATTTTAAGGAGTGCAGAATGGAGAGGTTTTGCAATCATGTGAGCCTGGGGAATCTATCACCATAGTCAAGGGATATGACTGAAGTGGGATTTAACAATACCCAGTAGGGATGGATTTTGCCTTGGCCTTGTTCATGTTTGACCTTGTAGCAGTTCACAGGAAAGATATTGGGGCAGTTTTAAATGTCTGCCTAAAGGTAGACTCTAAATAGCTGCAGAGTTGCCCATTAATTAAAGATGTTTGTGCTTATGATCCCAGGCAGCCAACATTGCTGCAATGCTGCTAACCTCAGCTTTGCTGCAGAGTTGTAATGCAGATGACATCATCTACATTACACATCACATCAGGTGTATCCTCACTGAAGTGATAAAAATATTGCATTATAGAATGTTACTTTATGAATGCATATGTTAAAATTTGTTGTCTCTGCATGGCAGTGTGCAGATGAGGGAGTCACTGACATGCTGCTTGACAGAGATCTGTGCAAAGCCACAGCTACCTGAAATAAACTGAATTGTAGGATTGAATTAATACCAAAACAGCTCATATTTAGAAAAAACGAAGCTGTTTTATTTTTTGTCTCTGTCTGAAATGAAACCTAGAAACCTGCCGCATGCTTCAACTCATGGTACTCTAGTTAAACTGTCACTGTGAAACATATTTTCCAGATCTGAGAACATAAAGGGAACTGTAAAACATACTAGAGGATGACTTTATATAACCTCGGTCTGTTTCCTCACAGAATATGGCTGTTCATCTTTATTGGCTGTGCTACCAAAGACCTCATTAACATTGGTCTAATTTGAAAAAGAAAAGCCCCTAACTCAAGAACTTGTCATGCTGACCCTTTACAAAACCCAGGTAAGAAAGACTGAGATTTAAATCATCCATGAGCTTAGGCAGAGTGGGCTGCACAATTCTATTTTATGTTTTACTTATTTAGGAATCATGTTGTAATTTGGAGTTTTGAACCTGGTCAGGATTTTGCATTGTAGTATATTCACAGGTATACAAAGCCAGATTTAGAATGCATTTTCTATCCACCTATTATAGCTAATTGTTCTAAAATCCTCTTGATATTAGTGAACTCTGTGAAATATTTTGCCATGTTATGGTAATCAGCAGCAAATCTAAGACTGGCTTCATAAGTCATTACACTTAAGACTGCATCTCCATAGTATTTCCCACGGGCAGCAGCCCAGCTCTTCATCTGGTGCCAGGGAACATGATTCCTTTTGTAACATCCACTGAGGCTGGGACCGGATGGGCAGATGTCTTAAGTTTTTATGTAATTACTTAGCAGATGAACAAACAGGAAAACCAATAAATTAATGCCCTTTTTCTAAATTCTAATACACCTTCCAACTCAACACTTTCTGTGATTCTGTGATTCTGAGACCGTTCTGTGCATTTCCTATAATAATAAACCATAAACAAGAACAGTAGTACCTTGTCAGTTATTCTCTATCATGAAGAAAAATGTGTATTTAAGTGTATTATCCAACATAATACAGGATTTTCACAGCTTTCATAGTTTTCTAGTGGTGACTGATCTCTATTTCTGTTCCTATCAGCTAAAGGCTGAAGTCAGCAACACTGTGAATAGGAGAGACAAGACTCATCACATCTTCTCTTCAGCGTCACTTATCAGTGAAGGCACACTGACCCAAGCTATGAAAATGGGACAGAGGAGAAAGAGATAAGTACAGTTTGCTTTGTGTCCCTTCACTATCTTCAGAAAATTCATACAAGGTAAAATAAAATCTAAGCACAACTCCTGGAAAGGGCTTTGCTAAATCATTATTATGTTTCAATCACTAATTTTTCTACAGAAGAGATACAACATCGCTTCCATCCAGCTAAACTTTTGAAAGAGCCAAAGAATTCATATACTTTCATGTTTTTTGCTGGTAAGTACTGTAAAAATAGAAAGTGATAATATATAGAACTGATCAAAACTAGTATCAGTTCAGCAGCCAAATTCAGTATTTTATTTTGTTTCCATTGGGCCCCAAACTGCCATTAAAAAAATTAAACTTTCCAGAATATTTTATGGCATAAAATTGGAAGGAGCTGTTGACTCCCTCAAAGGCAGGCAGGCCCTGTAAAGAGACCATGACAAATCAGAGTTCAGGGCAATCACCAACCATATGAAGTTCAACGAGGGAAAGTGCCAGATTCTGAACCTGGGACAGAGCAACGCTGGCTGTTTGTACAAATTGGGGAATGAGATGCTGGAAAGCAGTGCCATGGAAAGGGACCTAGGGGTCCTGGTTGATGGCAAGTTGAATATGAGTCAGCAGTGCCCTGGCAGCCAGGAGGGCCAACCATGTCCCGGGGGGCATCAGGCAAAGCATCAACAGCCAGTTGAGGGAGGGGATTGTCCCGCCCTGCTCTGCACTGGGGCAGCCTCAACTCGATTATTATGCGCAGTTTTGGACACCAGAATATAGGAAAGATATTAAGCTCTTAGAGAGCATCCAAAGGAGGGCAACAAAGATAGTGAAGGGCCTTGAGGGGAAGTCATATGAGAAGTGGCTGAGGTCACTTGGTCTGTTCAGCCTGGAGGAGATTGAGGGGAGATCTCATTGCAGTTACTGCTTCCTTGTGTGGGGAAGAGGAGGGGCAGGCACTGTGGTGACCAGTGACAGGAACCAAGGGGATGGCCTGAAGGGGAGGCACTGGATATTTGAAAAAGGTTCTTCACCCAGAGGGTAGGTGGGCACTAGAACAGGCTCCCCAGGGAAAGAGTCACAACACCAAGCCTGACAGAGTTCAAGAAGTGTTTGGACGATACTTTAGAGCACATGGTGTGACTCTTGGAGATGATCTGTGCATGGGTAAGGATTGGACTCAATGATCCTTGTGGGTCTCTTCCAACTCGGCATATTCTGTGATTCTGTGATTTAGGCTTTATCTGAGTGTTTCCCCTTGGATAAGACTAAAATATTTGGGTTTGACTTGGTCATATAGAGGGCTGAAATTAATATTTTGATAACACATTTTACACAGAAAAAATGTGGAAAAATTAATACATCCCCATGAAATATTTCCTGCAATCCTCTCAGGATAAATAGATCATTTAACAATTTTGATTGCACCTCATTGTCACAACAGAAACAAAAATGTTACAATAGAGTCACTCCCAAACTGAGCTCTTTTTTAAAAAAGGTAGCCTACTATGTAGGGGACTTGATTTCTTTGACCTACAATTTTCTCTGATGAACTAAATGAATCTAAGCCATCTGTTTTCAGTTATCTGGCACAACTAAGTATTTCTTGTAGCTTAATCTTTGATTAAGCTAAGCTGAGAATGGAAAAGAATAATTTAATTGAATTGCATTTCTATTTGGAAGATTTATTCCCAGGATTAGAAGCTGTCTACTCTCCCAGGTCACAAGAGCAGATGAACCTCGTGTCCTTAAGTCTACTCCTAGTGGATGTTTGCCTGCATCGTGAAGGATGTCCATAATCTGATACCACTGATGGAAATACATCAGAAGAAGGATCAGGGCTGGAAAAGCTCAGAGAGCAAAATGTACTTAGAGCTGCATGGGACACTTAGAGATAACTTCCTTGCTTGTAGTTTGGTCTGGCTCTAACCAAGCATGATTGGTTCCCTTTCTCAAGCTCACTGCATTTTTTTGCTAAGTTTAAGAAGAAAATTTTCTCTCTTTTTTCCTTGTAACCTTTCTAAAGCTGCTGGAAGAGTGCAGAGTTGTCTTGGATAACCAAGTACACATGAGAAATTTTGGGCATGCCAAAATCCATCTACTAAAGGAAATTATTTGAGATTTCTCTAGAGATAACACTGAAAATTTAAATTGTGGTTGGATTTACTCACTATTGCTGCAAGGTAATTAAAAATGGTCTCTAGACCATGGATAAACCTTTAGGCATTACAGATTTTTCTTCTTCATAGCACACGGTGGAAGAATTTATCTGGAATCACTCCAGATCACTCACAGACATGTCATCTCTTCAGCTTCTAGGGCAAGAACAGCAGAAAGTTGTTTTAATCTTTCCAGGTAACATAGTTATGCAACTTCAGATTTTATGAACCTACATTCCTTCCAACTAAAAGTACAATTTAATTAAACACAGGAGAAGGCTGATAACTAATGTTATCAAGGGTACATGAAAATTACTCATTTGTTTCTGTTTCTGTTTCTTCAACACTAACTCATATGAACAGATGAAGAATGCCACCTACAGTTAAGGTCAGGAATCTTGGTCTTTCCCGGGGTACCTGTTTCAGGTTTCTACCTTGTGACCAAAACACAAAACAGTTGCTAAGAGCAAGGTAATTAATTGCTGAAGCTGGATGATATTGCCATAAATAAAACAAAAAATTTTAGAAAGTGATGTCCCTGTAGACACGAGCATTCACTCATTTCTTTCTTCAAGAGCATATGCAACTTCTACTTTGAGCATATATGGTATTTTTAAAAACAGAGTAGTCAGTGTGCTGTCATCCAGGCTGTCTACATGAAAATTTACAGCAGGGATGGTGAGAAGTTGAAATAGCAAGACGTGCTTGACGGCCTTTTCCACCATTATGCTATGATGCAGAGAAAGAGAGTTGAGAGGAATGTAATTTAAGCTGAATATAGTATGCTAAAAATGAAGGTTTATTTTTTTTCCTAGCCGAAGAATTATTAGACTACGCGAAATGTCTTAATACAAAGCATTCACTACTTTGAGATACTTTGCAATAGTGACAACAGCTGAAGGCCCAGTTTTGAGTGTTGGAGCAAGAATAAGAGATGCTAGAGCCAAAAGAAATCTAAAATTAAGCATTTTATTAACCTCTCTTGCCTGTTACGAAGAGCTCCCAGTAGGACAGCAGCCCCACCGGCTCCTTCAATTCAATTACAACAGTACAGTGCATGTGACTCAGTTGTTCAGATACTGACTTCTTGCCCTTCTGATACTGTCCAGCTCCAAGACCTCTGTGACTCTGCTTTGCTTTCCAGGCAGAATGATGCATATGCTGCTTCAAAAAGATGGGTCACACAAAGAGTATCCAAGACTGTGCTCTGGGCAAATGAACACAGTGTCTGAGGTTTCAGTCTGTAGGATGTTTTCCAACTCTTGACAGCAAAAGACTTCTGAGCAGAGTTTTTGCACAAACAACAGTCCCTTAAATTCTAAAGCTGGCCAAGCTATGAATTCTTTGGGCATTATTAAGGTGATTAAACTTGTGTTATACACCAGCATCAGGTTGATGTAGTTTTTTCGAAAACAGCCGAGAATAATAAAATTGCAATTTTACTCTCTGTTTTGGCCATAACTTTGACTTCAGTTTAACTGTTGGTAACCTAAAACCCCTCTGCATATTGCCTAGAGAACTGGAGCTTCCCAGCAGCCTCAGGCTGGAGCTCAAAATGCTGCCTGCCAGAATGAACCCCCCTCCAACTCCGACCATCCTTGCCTTGGGCTGAATGACATGCTGAGGTCCAGGGTCCTAATCATGACTCAGATATCAACTCCTGGCCTCGACTGTAGTGACCTCTCTCTCTAAAATGGAGAGACAAAGCCTGTTTTGAGAACACCATAAAGTTTCAGGTTTATAAAAGGATATACGTAAGAACTAGGAAGTGCAGTGTAATAATTTAATGGACTTCCCCATAGCCTGTAAAAATCTTTGCGAGTAAATCGGTCCCAAATAATAAAAACAAGATATAATGCAAAAAGAATAATAATTAAAAAAAAGTGGTAGTGTTCTTTTTGGATCACCAATACTTTTTTTTTTGTGAGAAGGCCTTCACTAACTGGGTGTTGAACAGCACTTTACCAGTGGTTCCATTGCCATGAGTCAGGTAGCTGGAACAAAAAGCTGGTTTCCTGTTTTGCTTTGAAAGTTTGTCTTTTTGTAATCTGGGTGTTGCTAAACCAAATCTTTTCTTCTGTGAGTCTTTATGCGATAATTCAGTAGAGACTATGAGGTTATTGCATGATATGCTGGGCTCCCAGGGCTCTTGAGAGTATTGTGAAAGTTGTGACCTTTTTGTTTTTAGTTTAAGGCTCCATTTTCTGGAATCCTGGCATTAAATCTCTTTAAATCTGAAAATAAGACCAACAGTTTCAAGAACAAGGGCAAACAGAGCCCAGAATGTATTTTATATTTTGACAAAACGCTCCTGGACAAGCCACAAATTTGTAATGCTGATTTGACTATTGATTCTACAGAGAAACTGGGAAAAGTCTTGCATTTGCACTTACGTCCTTGCAAGTACAAGGGAAGAGGGTGGGTTGAGCTATGAGGTTGCCAGTATACAAACAACCAAGGAAATAATTTTGAGTTGGAAACTGTGGGCACGTCTTGCTGGCTGGTATCAGGTAGCTGGTGTGTGTACTTGCTGCCTACCAAGCTGGAGTTGGATGGACAGCTCTGTCTGTCAGCTCTATCTGTCCTTCCATTAATTCTTTTTCCTCACAATATTATATACAGGTTACATGCAGGGTCACGCTTTTTGTGTTTATAATTTCATTTAGGTTGTTGGGAACTATGTCAGAGGCTTGAACTCTTAAGAATTACTTCATTGCTGGTCAAGATATTCCTCTAAATTGGTCTGACTTCTGTTTCCTTTAGTGCAAGAATCAAGAAGATAAAAGGTAACAATCAGCTGAGGACTTGTAGTTCCTCTGCAAAGCTGTAGCTGCTGGTTTGTCTGTGACCTTGCCCCCTCCCAGGGAAGGTAATTTCCTTCCTCAAAAGGCCAACCACACCAAGGCCCCAGACAGGCTTTGGGAAGGAACTGTGTGCTGTGGCAGGCAGCTCTGTGACGTGACTGAGTTAGGCTCTGCTCAGAAGCTCAAGGTGCTGAGTGTTTCCAGCCACACCATCACCATGGCGATACCTGTGTTATCTTGATAAGAGCTGAGTCATTTCTCAATGGGCAATAACATCAGGATTTCTCCTTTTCCTACTTCTTTTAACAGGTTTTCTATAGCTCAAAATTTATGTTTGAGCAAGGCATAAATTTTGGGGAGAGGTAACAGCACCTCAGGAACATTTTTGTCTAATTGCAAGCCACCAGCAAAACACCCACACTCTGAAAGTCAGTCTGACAGCAGGCAATAAAGGGTGCTCCGTCATTCTCAAGAATGGGAGAGAGATAAAGGCTGTTAAAACCGGGGAAAACCAACATTACCTTCTGGCAAAAAGTGAGGTTGTCATCACAGGTGTGTGTTTCTCATTGAAGTTTTTTGGAGGTGGTGAAAACAGAGTATAAATTTATCTATATCAACACAGGAAATGCAGGTTGACATTTCTTGTACTGATTTTTACCCTGTGTTGATTTTTATTTAGTCAGGTTGTGCTCTAACACATATTAGAAGGTGTCTTCAAGGAACACCTCTGGAAGTGAAATTATTTTTTTGCTTGTCTGGGGGGTTTTTGTTTGTGTCTTTGGGTTTTTTTAGGATCAATGCTTATTATTCCTAAAATTCCAATCTGGTGAAAAAATGCATTCAGCTTGGATGGTCATAACCTTCCTGTGAAAAACAGGGAGCTTATAACAGAGAAAAATGAGAGCTAAATGTGGAAGTGATTAGTATAAGACCATGAGGAACATTCATGTCTTCAGGAAACCATGTGGCCATTTGCATTTACATCCCCTCTAACACATTCATTGTTGAAGCCTAGAATCTGTCAACAGCATAAATCAATCCCCTGCACATATCACTAAGTTCAAGTTTATTATACCATCAAGGTGGAGCTCAGCTATCCCTGCTGTCATGCTGCTTTAAATAAGCAAATAGATGAAGCTAATTTAAATATCATCTGGTTTCAGAGAGGACTGTGCTCTGTGCTTATATTGCAAAGAATTTGTGTTGGATTGGAAATAACAGATCTGAGTGGGGAATTTTTTAAGTGAAGCAGAACTGAAGGGGAGTGAAAAGTCATAGTGAGTTTTTATATAATGCATCGAAGCTTTGGCATGGTTATTGGCTTTATGAGTGTGTAACTCTATCCCCAAATGTGAATTAGTTTCACGCGCGTGACAGAGCAGTGAATATTGTGCTGCAGAGCTGGGCGTTATCTTTTGGGCCCTGGTGCAGTGAGCCCAAACTTGTATGACAGACATATCCTAACTGTCAGATTTGCTTCTTCTTTCCCTACAGGAGAGAATGGGCCAGGTATTTATCTTGTGGTGAGACTATATGAAAAGAATTACACAATTCAAGTAGGAATAGAACTAATGACATTTTATGAAGACAATTTTAGCACAGTTCATACTTCCCTCTATGACTGCTAGAAACTTCTGTAATTCTTCCCCACGTTTTATAAGAATTCTCTTGAAATGTCAGGTGGATGTGAATGTTTCACCTACAAGTTGCTGAACTTCTGAACTCAGGAATAGTTTTAATTCTTTTCCATTTTCTGCAGATCAGTTTCTCAACATTCCTGCTAGGCAGATGGAAAACCTTCCATTCCTTTTTAAAGACACCATGAAAAAATGAAACTAAGGAAAAGATAAATTTCTATTTTACCAATTCAGTATTAATTTACATGGTAGACCTGCTTTTAAATGATCCAAATAAAACTCTGTGATTACAGTTAAGTGTAGTTCTCCATTTTTTAGTATTAAATATTAGAAATACCTTTAATCACCTTAATTCCATTGTTCTTGGGCTATGATGAAAAATTCTGTCCCTCTCAGCTGCTTACATGTCTCAGATGCTCGTGGTAGTGTCTGATGGTAGATCCTCAGGACAGTTAACTATTTACCTTGAAGGGCAATGAGTCCATAGCCCCACGTCCAGGACATTCAGCTGGGAGACCTCAATCCCTGCCCATCTTCTGATTTGTATCTCAAAAATGTCTACAAACAGAAAAAAATATTCAGCAGAGAGTCTAACACTGACTAACCACAGAGATGGAAGTTGAATGTCCTGTTCTTAAAGAGCTGGCGGAAGAGAGGTTTTAGCTGAGATCTCCCACAATTTACCTAATTGCTGTAGTCATTCAAGATCTTATGGTTGGAGAGGGAGGAACTGGAAAAACACCTTGTCCTTCTCTCCCCCTGTTCACTGATTACTCTCAGAACATGCATAGCAAGGAAAAGGCATCATCGTCCTGGTGTGCAATCTGCAAAGCATCTGCAACAGGGCTTAAACGAGTTAAGGACTCAGGTCCTGTGTACCTTATGTTGGACACTACAGCCAGAAACTGATGCTGAGAGAATACGGATGTTTGTAGAGTTCTGGAAGCAGGACAATCAGCAAGATGGGACTTCGGCACCTGAACTCGGAGGTGCCTGTCTGAGTGCTTTTAACAGACAGGGCCCATAGGGACAAGTGCAGCTATTCTGTGGCAATTTCACACTCCTCATCATCAACAAAACCATGTGTGCTGTGCTCAGCGTCCAGTGCCCAACCGCTTCTCAAACTTTGCAATAGAAAAAGCTCGTCACAAGCGCTAATTAAAAAATAGTGACAGCCTGGGGGGTAGCTAAGTGGATGGATGCACAATGGTGTAAGCTTCATTTCTGCTTTCATCTGCACATCTTTAGCCCTGGCCTCTCTCAGCAGTATCAGAAAGTTATCGCTTTGGGCCTGTGTGGATTTGCTGCTGCAGATTTCTGTGTTCACCAGAGCTCCCCAACAGGAGCGGCATTAATTAGCACTTTGGCAGTTCCAAAGAGGACACCAGCGCTGCGTGAGAAGTTGGGGGCTATCCCATGTGGCTTATGTGATACTATTCTATGGCTTTTGTGGAGTGAAACTTTCCTGGGAGGCAGGTTTGTAAGTGAGAACACACTAAGCTATCTGACTGCCAGCACCGAGCTGCTGGTGTTCCATGTGGGATGTGGGATGGGCTCCAGCTGCACTTACACATGGACACAGAGGAGCAATGGTCAATCGACTGCCTGCCTGTGTTATTAATCACTTGCTAATGTGGTGTATTTTCTTAGATTAGTAACCAAAAATAAAGATGAGACAATGACTGATTGAAAAAGGATTTTCTTTGTCCCTAATGAGCCACATGGAAGAAAATCTCCTGAATAATTTATCAGTTGGCTAATGACTGAACATAGCTTTTATAATGCTGAGGAAATGGTGCTAAATTCATCCCTGACATACTCTATAGAATTGCAGCACGGAGCAATTTGGCCCAGTCAAGCTATTTCAGACATTTTTTACTGTTTCAGTATCAAAGGGGCAGTGAGTAGGTAGAAGCAATAGATGGAGTCTGAAGTGCCCTTCAGACTGTTTCAAATGAGTGGTTTTTTGTTTTACTCCTTCCTAATGTTAGATCTACAAACAAACTAGAAAAACCAAAGACCCTCATTTAGAGAAGATTGTATGTAACCTTTTATTCAACAAAAACTGTAGTCAGAGGAAATAATAACCAAAAAATCTAAGAAAAAATTACATATGATGTTGAAGTATAGCTCTTTCCTGTTGAATTGATTTATCTTCTAAAAATAATTATTTGTTGTCATTTCCCTTTCAAGTAACAGGGAATGGAACTTGTCATCTGTCAGAAACTATTCACTAAAAGGAATTATTTTGCTGACTATAATCCTACCAGAAAAGATACTAACAGGTCTCTCTAAGTATCTACTAACAAGTATTTCTAATACAAGAAAATAAAGTAAGAAGTAAAACCTCTTCTTGATCCTTATCCCCTCAATATCTGGGTCCAAATTTTGTGGGCTTGTGTGTGGGGTTTTTTGTTTCATTTTGTTTTGTTTAGGGGGGGAGGTACCTTTTTTGTTTGTTTGTTTGGGGGGGTGAAGAAAAATACCTATCTGAAAAAAATAAGGCACCCTAAAATAAAAGAATTGAGTCAGTTCTGCTGCTTTTTATCATTGTAGGAAGTAGAGCCAGTCAGGATTCAAGAGGAAGGTGTGGATATGACTGCACAAGAAAAGTGGCAATGGCAAGGAGAGCTCACTTTCCCTGACTTGGAACAGTAAGAAGTCCTAATGATTAGGTTTTGCTGCAATAGGTATTGAGTGCATAGTAATTTCAAATTTAAAATTAATTTCTGGTAGTTTGTTCTTAACAAATACAAAAGTCATAGCACGGGGAAAAGAAAGATAAGCCAAAGTTCATCTTCTGAGCAACTAAGATGTTTCCATCCCTACTGTGTCGTGCCACTTGTGTCTTGAAGTGTTGCCATATATCAAGTACAAATTCTGGAAATCAACTGAGTGCTTTGGAAGATGATGGATGTTTCTGCTGCAAACTTTCATTGCCACAGTATGTCTGCCATAATTATCAGCGTGTGCTAAACATAAAGGCCAAATTTAATGTTACACTAAAAAAGCGTGTTTTCTGAGTTCAGAGCAAGCGGAGCAAAACCACTGTCATGTCGCAGAGTTTTGCAAGCACTTTGGAACTGGCATTTATGGGATCAGAAACGACGCTTAGCACATAAATTCGGCGTGACACAGACAGCAGATTTGGCTCACCGCACAGTTTGTTTTACGAAAGCTCCAAATCCTCCCAGTTTACAAGGATAGTAAATTCCTAGAACACACTAGTTACTAAGCCGAGGAATTAGACATTTACAACTTCTGTTTCCCCGCGGATGTTCCCTGCGAACACAAACGCGGGCGGCTGCTCCGCCGGCGGGAGCCTTTCCTCACTGGTGCGAACACGGAGCGACAGCAAACGCTCCGCGGGCTCAGCGCGCTCGCACCTGGTATCGTCTCAAAGTGCCACCGGCGGGGTTTAATCGGGGACACCTCGCTGACTCCTGCCCCCTCACGCCTGCCAGGGCCGCGGCTCCCGGTTCCAGCGAGGAATCCCGCAGTTCGGCCCTCGGTCGGACCCGAGGCCCCGGTTTCCCGCCCGGCCCGGCGCGCGCGGCGCGGCGCTGCCCCCTGGCGGCTCCCGCTCCTCCCGCCGCGCTCCGCGCCCGTCCCCCAGGCGGGTGGGATTTTGGGGTGTAAAGAGTCACTTTCTACAAACCAGGAAAGAGAACCACCGAGCCAATGAGCTCAGAACCACCTCTCCGCATTTTTTATCCCGTGTTCCGTGTCCCCCTGGCCTTGCACTGCTTTCAGGTCATTTTGGAGGATTTACCTTTGTGTTTATCCAGTGAGCCTCCTTGGTGACGTGGGCTAGCGGCTGCAGACCCTCACAGCCCCCAGATATGGGCTTAGCAGCAGGGCCCTGTGCCCTCTCCGACTGGTTGGCGTGGGAAGGGGGGCTGCAGGCAGAGCTGAAGCGGCTGACACCTGCCCTGCATGCAGGATGTGAATGACGGGTCAGTGGTGCTGCCACCACTGTGCAAGACTGAGACTGTTGGCATCAGGAGCTGGAGTTCCTCTCCTGTCTGTGCACAGAGCAAATGGAGCTGAGCAAAGGGATTCATAGATGTACAGACAGATTCTGTGGCCAAAAAGGATTGTTAGACCATCTAGTCTCATCTTTTGTATGACACAGGCTGCAGAGTTTTGCTCAGATCTACACTGAGCTTCTAATTTCCTTACTAAAATCATCTTCCCAAGAAAAACATCTACTCTTGATATGACAAATGGCAAGAGGTGGGGAATTCACCACGTCTTTTGAAGTTTTGCCACAGTAGTTAATCACTTTCAAATTAAAATGTGCTACTGCAATATAATTTGATTTTTTGTCTGGCTCTTGTGGCTGTATACCGGTGTCATTCTGTCCTTTAAAGTGAAGAGCTCTTGAATCCCTGTTTTTGTTTTTTCTGAATCCCTGTTTTTGTGTGATAATCAACTCGTCTTTGACTGTTTTTATAACCTTCATAGATTGAACTTTTTGGCTCTCACTGTATTGTGCTTTCCTCAGCACTCAAATCACGTTTGCAGTCTCTCCATTTTATCAACATGCTTTTGAAATTGCCTCTGCTAAACAGTGAATATACAGATAGGAATATGTGGTGCCACTACTGTTATCAAATACCCTTAAGAAGCTGGAATTTGTTTACCAGATGCTGCATTTTGTAGTAGCATCAGCTACACTAGGCTGGTAGTATTTGTTTTGGCATTGAATTATAAAGCTTGCATGTTTAAAAGCCAATATGTAGGATAAAAGCTTCCTGCCCAGGCTTGGACTGCCTACGTCAGAGAGCCCTGCAGGTGTCTGATCGAGAGGCTTGCAGACAGAGGGTTGTTCCTAAGGAACCACAGACTTTGGACTACACTTCAGACTTACTACTTGTGCCTAAAGTAGATGAAAGGAGATGTTTTATAAGCTCAGTAAGAGCTTTTTGGAACCAAACAGAACCAGCCAACCATGGTCTCAGAGTCAGGAGGAGATCGCCATTGCTGTCTGATCTAGGGGAGCTGCTCTGTTTTGCTTTGTGGGATGATGTTTAAAATTTGCTTCAAGTCCTAGCAGCATTCAGGGACAAGATTTGTCTTACAGTTCATAGGAGTACAAGACCACAATTTACCATATAAGTGTTAAAAACTTAATTTGCTTGCTTTACCCCACTCCTGCTGACCAACATTTTCCTACAGATTTTCCCTGCTCTTTCTGGCGTTAGGTTTTGTCTTGTCAGAGGTGTTCTGGGAGCGTATCTGCCACCTCTTGTCCTGATTAAATTTCCTTCTGTATTTTGTGCTTTCTGTTTTTTGCTCTCTTTACTCACCCATGTGTGTTCCTCAAGTTTCACACATTCAGATGATGTTGTTCTTTCTCTTTCCTTACCAACCTATTTCCTATTCAGCTGTGGCGTTTATTGGGCTGAGCCTGAGATGTCTGTCCAAGCCTATTCATCTGTCTTTTAGGGTCATGTACTCAGCTCACTCTTGCTTGAAAGTTCACTCATCCCTTTGAGGCAGAAGATCCAGATAATCCCTAGCTGCAAGACATTAACCAGACAGGGAGCCATTCGGGCACCTGGATGCCAATAGCAGAATTGATACTCACAAGCCATCAGGAACAGAAAAGCATGTATGCAAAATTTTGGCAGTTGACTTGTTGCAGGACTTTGGAACAGTCTGGAAATCTGAAGAGGCTGAGTAGCAATTTCAACATATATTTTTCAAACACTCTACTGGTGAAAATTCTCACTTGAACTCCTCTCTGTGATCAGATCAATGAAAGCATCACTCAGGCCAACCAGATTAAGTGATTTGTCTCCAAGCTGTTTCTACTGTTTTGGGTCTGTATGTTAAGGGCGAAATATCTGAGAGTCTGCTAATTTCTGGGTCTTATTCAGTCATATCCAAAGATTTGTAAAGAAAAGCAATCACACTTCCTCCTTATGCAGTACAAAAGTCAGATGATAATGAGATTCCAGTTAAAATACCTGTCTAGATAACTGCCTGATAAAACCTAACTGGCTGGTGGTTTCAGCCAGAGCTGACTTGTTGTTTTCAGCAGTGCTTTCTGACACGATTATATTTGTGTCTAATTACATGTTGGCTTGTGGCTTGAGTCCAAGCTCTCCCAACAACCTTGCTTCCTGTTATTGGCTCATGTTTCGGCTTGGCCGCAGGCAAATCAAATGTATTTTCTCAGGCAGGAAAAATCAAGCCCCACATGGGGACTAGCTTGACCTTGAACCATGCCCTGCCAAGCACTAGGATCTCAAGGTAGTTTCGGCTGATGATTTGAGACCACACTTGGCCATGGCTAATGAAGACAGTCTGGGATACAGCTTGTGCAATTTCAGTGTATAGCCACTCCTAGCTAACTAATTTCCCGAGCTGTTTCTTGTACATTTACCAGTGTCATCTCTTTCCACAAGACCTTCCAAAGTTTAGATGCTCCTTTCTACACTGGAAAAATGCAGTGGAGCAAGAAAGAAAAGTTGTACTTTCATAGTCTTCTTGTGCTTTCATAATCTGCTAGTTTTTGTACCATTTCAGAGAATTTTCTCATTCTGACGTTTTAGTGAAACATAGAAGATCAAATTGAATAACATCACATTCTAGGGATTTGGGATGATAAACGAGCTGAGCCTCCTTGGTGACGTGGGCTAGCGGCTGCAGACCCTCACAGCCCCCAGATATGGGCTTGGCAGCAGGGCCCTGTGCTGTGTGCCCTCTCTGACTCGTTGGTGATTTATAAGGTCAGTAGCCACCTGATATTTGTAACATGCATGTGATAAATGTCAATACTTTGAATATCCAGATAGCCTATACCCTAATACGTATGATCCACTTCTATGCCAGCTGACTTAAAGAACTCTACACCTACCAGCCTTTAATATCTCCTCAGTCTCTGCTTAGAAGTAAAGATAATGGGTAGAATTTCAGGTCCAGCTTCTGATTATGTGAAAAGCTTTAGAAAAAAATGTAAAGATCTTATGTGTGGGGGTTCTCCAGTGGGGCACAGGCAGAGGAGATTTTAAGAGGGCTACTGTGTACCAGTCACACAGAGATGGGTAGGAGAGGGTCTTGTGTTTGCTGGTTACACAATGACTGCATCCTGGTGCTGGGCATCAGATTGAACAGGACAGAACCCTGTTGCTTGGTTTTCCTCCTTTTGCCCTGCTTTGTCACCAAGGAGATGGGTATTGTGATGCAAGTATGCCAGCATTACAAATGAGGTGTGCCACATCTAGAAGCACAAATCCAGTTAAAAAATAATGGCAAACTTATTCTATTAGGGCTCTCCACAGTTTTAGGGTAGCATCAAGTCCCATGGGGTTACAGGGTGAGGGGAGTACTGGGCAGTGGTAGGAGCCTGGAGATGGAGAAGGAGGTTGAGAAGAAAGAGGTTGAAGGGAAAATAAGAAGTGTGGATCCAGCCTTCTGCTTACCAGCCATGCCTATACCTCTGTACCTTTAAGAGGAACAGTAAGATGAAGGTTTACTTAGTGTGATCCAAAACCGGATGTCAAATGGGAGGAGTGTTCAAAAGCCTTGTGCTTTTAACTGCTTATGGATTGTACCCAGAGTAGAAAATTAGCTTTTATCTCCTCACCCTCTCAATTCACTCCCACCTGCATGCGATGACTATAAAGTTTTTGGGATGAGCACCTGTTTGTACGGAATACTGTGAATTCTGGTCTGTGCTTCAGACCGCTATGTCCTTCGCATTAGAAAGTTGTTGATATTTTTGGTAACTTGCTTTTGATTTGAGACCCCTGGTGGCCTAGTGGTTAGCATGCAGGACTTTCACTGCTGCGACCACGGGTTCAAATCCCGGTCTCCTGGCCTGATGGAGGTCGTTAGCCCTGTGTGGCCATCCATCTATGAGAAGGACACTCTAAACAAACCTACGTCCTGAGGACCTCACTGCCATTGTCCAAGCTTGCTTGGCCCCGGCAGATGAACCTTAGGATTAAAGGGTGGGCTCAGTTCAGCGCAGGCTGTGTCTCACCTAAAAAATCCATTGCGCAGGCTGGAAAGGTAAAAGACCTTTCCCCAAATCTTCGTTCGCGAAGATGGGCCATTATTATTATTTATTATTATTTTGATTAAATCAAGAATAAATGATCCAGATAAATATATGCAAAACATTACTTGAATTTTCAGGACACAAGAAAATTTTTCAAGAAAGTCAAGCAATCGAAAGCCATATTCCCACCTAAATGTAGAATCAGTGATACTTTGAACCAAAAACATACTTTTAAAAGAAGACAGATAGTAGTGCCAGATTGCTCAAAACCCAAGAACAACATGAAAAAGGAATATTACAAAACCCAAAAAAGAGCTGGTTAAAGGAGCTGGGGCCCAAGGCAAGCTGCAATTTTTTCACCTTTTCTGGAGATAGAAATACCTTTGTCTCAGAGGAAATAGAGCAGACATTCTTTGTAGCTGATTTCCTTCTGACTTCCTCTGTGCTGGAGATGCATGTTTTCCTAGAGTTTTTTGAGAAACTAAATCTTTCTTCTGTGATTTCACACTTCAGCAGCTTAAGTCCAGCTCATTTTCAGTGATATCAAATTTTGCTTATGTTAACAAAAACCCCCAACTCTACCTAAATTTCACTTTACTTTCCCTACCAGACCATTTCACCCACTTTAGAATATTCATGCGCTCCAGCTTGTGCTTTCCCTTATGATCAAGCTGAATACTTACTTAAGTTTCTGGTGGCAAAGTTCGTGTTTGCATTGTTTTCTGCACTGTTTAGTCTGGCATCTGTTTCAATATCACTGCTTTGTGTTAGAATTAGCAAGGAGAAAAAGAAGCATATTTATGCAGTACAATAGGTTTTCGTAATAATTTCCAGATGGCAGATCCCATCCTTCCTTTTCTTACTATTTGCTGAAACTCAAAACACTGTGTAGAGTATTCCGGAGGTAAGGAAATAGGAATGAAAATCACCTCAGGGAAAGGTTGGTATGCCTTGCTTTTCATGAAAACTCTGTCAAAGGAAAAGAAATTAAAAAATAGGATGTGAATTGATAATAACTGAGGGAAGAATTTATTAATCACATTTAGTGCAGAAAATGGACTAGTAAACAGTCTGATAATAAGGCCATGATTACAGTATCTCGTGAAAATGTACCCATTACACAGTGTTTTCTTCAGTCCTTGCCTAGATGAACCATTCAAAAAGCAAATGTATTAATATGCTTGTCCAATGTAATTTTCTCTCTCTGTTAAGAAAAGTACAGAATTTCTTGAGCTCACAGCAGAAGATCGACGAAGACTGAGTTAGGCAGCTCAGGCAGCAGCAGTTTCTGCTGTAAGGGAGATAGGCTCTGTTCCCATGCATGAGGACTCATCCATCCAGAGTGCTGTTGCTATTTGAATGACATCTTTTCACTATGCTCAAAGCTGCCTCACTGAGGAGACAGTAAAAATCCCTCCCAGGCAGGAGAGACACCAAGATTCCCAGCTACCTATACCCTGTCTTTTCCCCCACAGTCTACATGCCAATGTTTGGGTTTAACCCTGCCTGTTCTCTGGCTCTTTTAAGGGGTAGATGGCTGCCTCTTGCCTTTTTGAGAGTGGGAAGATATTAATCCTTTGTGGATAGGAAGAAGGTGATTAGAAAGCTATGTCATAGTAGAGGCATTCAGGAGAGCTAGGTATCTGGGTGGGAAGAGGGACACAAGTCTCTTTTCACAGTTCTGTTTGATAAAAACCATTTAAGAAAATGTGTGGTTCCTTGCTTCCAGATGTTAAAGAAATATCATCTCTTGGCTGCTCTTGTACCTCTTGGCCTCTGACTTTCAAGCACTGTTACCATAAGTTGATTTGCATTGGCTGGTATAGTGCCAAGAAATCAAGCTGAAAGAGACTTTGTGACAAAGTTGACTTATTTTTCCAATGAAAGTCATCTCCATCAGCTTGAGATGATAAAATGACACACAGTTGCCATCCTACTTTTCAGAGTTTGGCAAGGGCTCTCTTCCTGATGTTATGAAGAGGGAAAATGTATTTATTTCTACATGTGAGATTTATTTATTCTCTTTCACTTCTATCTTCCTTTCATTTATCAGTCCAGGAAAGGAGCATGTCAGTTTAAAACAAACAAAATACTTGATATGTGGGTGGCTCCAGATTCACTGCAGATCCCTACAGAAGCATTCATTGTGAAATACGCCTGTTTGGATGTGGTGAAAGCTGAGAGTTTTGTGGATTCCTGTTCCCCTCCATTTGGGTGACAGTGCTGTACTCTCTAATTGACCAGCATGATTCAGTATGTTTTGGTTTCTGTCTTGTTTCTTTTCGTGCCTCCCATATCCTCAGTAGTGCTATTCTCTTCAAATTTGAAGGTACCTCCCATTTAGCCTGCAGATGTATTTTACTTTACCGTTAGTAGGACATCAAGAGAAATTAAAGGCCTTGGTGTTTAACCCTTTCATAATCTCACTTCTGCACAAGGCACATCATAAAGAGCTTCACTTGCATAGTATAGTCTGCTTAATGGATGGTGTTAAAGAAAAATAAACTCAGCAAAGCCTGATTTGGTGACTTTGTGGCTGCTTGTGAACTGGCCATTTGCAGGTCACAAACAGAACTACAAGTCTAGAAGGAAAGGAAAAATGAAAGGAAGCACAGACACAGTTGTCACCCAAGGAAGACTCAAGAAAGACTCACTGTTTCTAACTTCTTGAAAGATACTTACTTGATAAATTTGCTGACTGTGTGTGGGCTCTTTTCTTCTTTTCCTGGCACAGATCCTGTTAAATACACAGAGGGTCAAATACTTCTCTTGGTCTTCCCTCACGGAGGCCAGCTGGAGAACTTTAGTGTAACAAAGCACACTTTTCCCTTCTGCCATTCACCTCTGCATGAACTGACAGTGGGTACTTGAGACCCGGTCTGTTCTCTCTGACTGCAGACTATTTCTCTCCTTCAACACACTGCCAAATGAAGGCTTTTCTGAGCAAGTGAAGAAGATATATTATTGAATATGGCTTTCTTTGCCATAGTAGAGTTATTTTCGAGTCCTTGATACAAGGCAGTGTTGTGTTTGGATGTTATTTCAAGTTAGGTTACTTTATTTCAAATTAGGTTACTTTGGGGTATTTCAAGTAGATGAGCTAGCAGAGTAATTTAGTGAGAGGAAACATTTCCTGAGTGTAGATGGGGAAAAGACATCCAGTAGTTAGCAATTCTTGGATGTTTCGGAGTATATGTGTGGATATTAGAAAGTAAAGGGAAAAACTAGGGGAGATGAGGGAGCACTTTTGTCAGAAACCGAGTCAACTGGGAAGATGCTACTGAATGGTGTGCAGGGATCTACTGTTACTGGAAACCACCCAAGTGTAATTTGAGGATATAGCTGGTATTTATTGGTATTCAATGTATTATAATTGCTGCAAGAAGTATATTTTTCTGTGCATGCACTCTGCTACCAATTGCGAATTTGCCATTGGAATGAGGACAAGTAGAAATTTAAGTGAAATGGTAAAAAAAAATTATTCACACGGATATTGAGACTTTTGTTGTATGTTCTCATCTTGAGTGAGCATGCACCTTTCTATTTCAGATGTCTAGGTTGTGGATTTCTTTTTTAAAGAATGGCTGGCCATTAACAGTTGACAGTTATCCAGTTTCTCAGTGTCTATCTTTCAAATTTAAAATGGCATCAGGAATTAAAGAAGTATCTCCAGAATGTATTTGTTGCAGCTAACACTGGTTTTAACAGCTTTCACAAGGAAATGGGATCACCTCTTATTGTCCATGGACACATTCAAAATGCAGTTGTACAGGCACTTTTGCTCCTCGGGGCATGTTGGGGGTGAAATGTGTTGCCACAGGAGTATCTGAGATCTTTTGCTGCAGTACGTGGTTGTTACTTTTTTTAGCTGAGCACCAGATTTAAAAGTTTAGTGATGGAAGGCAGGAGAAATATAAATATTCTCTATTAAATAAAGATTTCCCTGAAGCCTGCTGTGAATAACAATTGTGTAGGAGGACACTATCAAAGCATAAGAGCTATAAGTGCTTCTGAGGAAACCAGAAGGCTTTATGGTCTGAGACTGCTTCAACAATAAATATGCAATCAGTTCGAATTATATGTTCAAACTCTTAAATAGCATCAGTGTATTTTGGCATGGTGGTTGTGTTTAAATGCATTAAGCTTTTCAGTGAGTAGTAATAATATGGCATTAGAGCATTAAGAACAGGATGAGCTTTGCCAAATCTTTGCTTTAGCTCTTTGCCTAAAGGCATGTTTAAAAGGTAATTTCAATGTGGTTTTAACTGGCTGCAGTACTAACCCAGGAAGGGCGAGGGAAAATCTGGCAAGGGCTGTTGAAGTTTTGAGGTCTTAGGTTTTTGGATTACTGTCATAGTGGGGTGCAGATGGATTATTATGTGAGCAGAGCTCTGTTGCAGCTTGCATGGATGTAAGGTGAAAGGAGTTTCATAAACAAAGGAAAAGCAACAAAATAATATGTAAAGTACTGGTGTTTACACGCATGGGTCAGAATCTTTTAGAGCAGCAAAAGATAGCCCTTGTGCTCCAGTACCTGCTTCTGCTCCAGACTGTGACTCTGCCACATGGAGCACTCTTCATTTTTAGAAAATACCCTTTTAGTCATTAGTTGCAGGCAGGATCCCAATAACCTCTGGATCTGATAGTGGGATAAAAGCTGTGATTCATCAAGTGGTTAAACATATATATTCTCTAGTGAAAAGATTCAGAAAGAGAAAGAAAAGGGGGGAAGGAGGTCTGGCCTTCATGGCCCTTTGTCTAGGAGGAGTTAAAGAGAAGCAGTTTCCAAGACATTTTGTAGCTGGAGCCTAACAGAGCCTCAGGGTGAGGCTGTGATTCAGGGTGGCTGGCACTAGCCTTGGGAATACTGCTTTGTAAAAGTCTTAAGTCGGAAAACCAACCTTCCAACTGAGAACATGTTTTGACTTTTTTTTTCTTTCTTTTTAAGTATTCATATTTGAGAGTACAGGAAAACAGGCTTTCCATCAGATTGTGTCGGCAAAAGTCATCCAAGAGTGATCACCTCTGCTGTTGTGCAAAATTTCAAATTGATGTTCTGCATTTAAAAATTTAATCAAGTTCAGGTTGTGCTTTGGTTTATTTCCAGTGAACTGTCTCATGACCAATGCAATTGTTGACGGCTTTTTCGTCATGATACTGATGGATGCAGTACTGCTGTCATTCAAAGTAATTTTCATGATCCAGTCATCACAAAACTATGCTCAAAACAGTAACTTCTCCAAGAAACATTTTCATAAGCTCAAAGTAAATCTTTTTTTTTTTTCTGGATTAATAAAAGTGTTGTAAACTTCTTGGTTAATGATCTCATACAGAACCTCTGTGCTCAGCATTGGCAGCTGACTGTACCACAAGTTGAACTATTTGAGCTGATTTGCAACTTCTTCGGGTATTGTTTTTCAGTTGACCTGAATAAACTAGTCTACCAGGGCTTGGAAATATTGAAGAGAGACCTAAGGGCCACCTCTACAGTATCAAATCAGTCTTCCAGACTCTACACTCTGCAAAGGGGGTGCCAACGTCTCCAGGTTCTATCCATTTAGATCAGCTTAATTTAATTTAAAAGAAGACATTCCATTGCCAGCATTAGTTTGTTGTATTATCAAAATTTCCATATGGGCCATTGTATTTGGAGTATTGTATTCTTTCCAGTTATTCAACAAGATATGGTATTATCTTGAGGAGTTTTCCTATGTGTCACCACACAATTGGGCAGGCTTCACCTGGGGTTCCTTTAGACATGCAGCCAGACTAAATGCTAGATAACACTGACAGAAGAGTCCTCAGGACAAAGAGACAAGAATATCTCATAATCTTTAAAATTATTCTGGACTCTGCCAGGATGTAAAACCTTAAGGAAATATAGGCCACTTAGGAAATACTGAGGCCATATTGTACATTTTACTTATTTTTAGATACCTTGCACATATTAGAAAATTTTCCACTATCTGAAGGCAAATTCATTTAGAATTCTTGCATTAAATACTTGATGGACTTTTTTATAAAGTCTAAATTAGTGCCACATACTTTTTTTAAAGCAAGCTGTTTTACCTGAGAGACCTCAAGCCTTAGCCAATGTGTGTGCAATCTACAACATATTCTCTTTGAATTCTAATCCAGAAAATAAAATGTCTGTGACTTCTGCAGAATTCTCTTATGGTAGCATTTTGAATTAATGCTTCTGTAGTGAGAAGTATGTTGAAACGTCATACAATCCCAGAGTGTAAGAGAATAAAATAATAATGAAAAACACAGATTAGTGTTGATCTTCAAGCCTTAGCTTTTCATTTCTCGACTTCAAGGTTAGTGTTCTAACGTTGCTTTTTTAGTGATGTCTATAAAGATCGTGTTTATCTATCTATCTATCACAATTGTTAAATCAAGTACACAAACACTTGATCTGAAAAGAGACAGTTAAGATATCACATGACCTATTCAGTACAGCTATAAGGACATTTCATGTGAGAATGTATTGTTCAAAGCTGTGAAAGGAATAACATATCTCACAAAATGGCACAGTAAGGGCATTATTGCTGAATATAGCATAACTACATAAAGAACAAGGAGGATAACATACTGAAGATGATTTACAAATACCAGAACAGTACTGTAACAGATTTCTTTTTTGCCTGATGAACATCTTACAGAATTTTCTTCCATCAAATCTGGGTTACAATCTTCTTTTTTTTTTTTTCAGCACAAAATCTGGGTGGAAAATTTTGTTATTGACAAGATGGTTTTTGAGAAAAAATGCTTATTTTTGTTAGAAAAACATTTGATGTCTTATTCTACAAGGAGACCTGTAGCTATACATCTTTTGTGACTGTGAGCTGACTAGGGCAAGGTCTTTTATCTCTTTCAATGTGCAAGATATGCCCTACACAGTGGGGCTTTGTTCATCATTTGTCATCTTTTTTTTTCTGCACTGAGCCTTTTAATGAAATATGGAGTCTGCTTGTTTGGAATGCTGTGTGACAGAGCTGAGATAACCTGTTCCAAAGAAATGTGTGAAATTCACTCCCTTTTGGGGCCTTTGACATTTGTCCTTTCTCATATGCTTCCATTTTATCTAAAATAACTCATTTGGAGTGAAAGCATATGGTGGTTCTTTGTGCATGAAGAAATCAGTAACTTTCTGAGTTTTAACTTCAGTGCACATAAATTTTTGCACCCTTTTTTGTCTTGCAAATGAAGCCAAAGCAATTATCATGTAATTCTAAGACCACATGATAGGGCACCCACACCTTACCCTGTAATGACCTGGAAACTATTATATGGATGACAGAACCCATCTGAAAAGTCTGACAGTTTCATCACAATGGTGGCCAAACCAGAAATACATGTTTCATAGGTATGTGGCCTATCTGTGAAAAACATGACAAGTTCCAAATTTTTAACGATGCTTTTGTCTTTCTGATGAGGTCATTAAAAAAAAATGCTCTTTGAATTAATTCTTTTCTGGTTTTGTCCTTAGCTGTTCATCAGCAACTAAATTCCACTTTTCCCCAGCTAATCTGAATTCGTTGAAGGCAGTTCATTTCTAGTCTCTCTGAATCTGTGTTCTCTCCTTAGAAGGAAAAGCCCCTTTTCACAACTTGCCACTCAAGTTTTGGCAAAAGTTGAAACTGCAGCCATGAAAGATTTTTGAATGTTTTTGTGCCCCTGTTTTGTTAAAGCTACTTGCATTCTGCTGTAGGACACTTGCAGAAGTCACCGAACAGCAAATGGTTCATCAGCTAATTCAAACCTGGAGATAAAATAAGCAAGGCAACAGTTTTTGCAAGCTGAAGATATTTGGAGAGTGCTCTGTGATGTGTAACAGATATGAAATCAAAATAGACATTTAAGGAGGTTTCATCAACACTTGGATTCAACCAGGTGGAGCAGTGACTGCAGCAAACAGCCAAGTTCAAGGCAAGGATAAACAATGACCTGGTGGTGATGGGTCAACTTTGGTGAAGTTAGTGAGATGCCTATTTGCAATGATTTGCTATTATAGAGATCACAATAAGTAAGGAAACAAACTCTAAAAGCAGAGACAACTGTGAGGTGTTGAAACACTCCCATCAAATGCCCTGGTTCTCTTTTTGGAGCTGCTCCCACTGTAGCTGGTGACAATGATGGCAAAAGGGCAGAAAAGCAAGAAAGCTTCGACTTCTGTACAGCAATTGCTCTGCTCTGCTTTATCCTCATGCCACTTCCAATACTAGTGAGGCCAATCACCCTTCTGAAGATGTTGGCAGAAGTTTTTTTCCTCCCATTTCTTCCAGTAAGAATTTTATCTGAAGACAAAAAGAATAACTTCTGGAGAAGGGGAGAGAAAGAGAAATGAAAACATATATTTGGAAAATCCTTCACAATTTTCATTATGTTTTTCTTAAAGAAAGAACGAAGTGATGAAAGACAAGAGGGTGAGAATTTGGTCTGGACTTGAAGTGAACAGCACTCCAATCCATTCCTGAGAGGAATTTCCAGATGGATGTCGAAGCACCACACTGGTATAAAGGATATCTGCAAGTGATTTGATATCTAGTATGAAGAATAGAGCTTTAATCCACTCAGTGATGTATGGGTAAGGACACCTGGCCAATGTCTGGAAAAAGTTAAAGCAGGAGGGTCTCCAGTGCATTCTTTCAGATACTTTTTACCTACTACTAATTCCCCGGAAATTGTTTTCTGTGTGTGCTTTGTTTTCAAATGCATAGAAATAACAATTCACTTTCCAGATCTCCATTTTGGCAGTTCAGAGAGAGGAAATGGTATACAAGAGTAGATTAATAAGAGTTAACTTGGAGTCTGCCCTTCAGAGCTTCTAACATGCCAAGCAAAGCACAATGACATGAACTGATGAGATGGTATGAATGAAGTAAGAATGTTGGCACTCACAAAACCGGGCTAATCGTCTCATTAAGCTTAGATGAAGTTGTCTTAATTGAGGCTATCAGTGTGTCTTACTTATAGAAAAATGGCAAGAGATGCAGAGTGTGGAGACTTGCTTCTGTAGGAATATAGTAATATTCCTTAAGAAGAAACATAAAGCAGCCTTGAAAGGCCATTTTGTATGTGGTTGGTGCAGTTTTTTGAAGATGCTGAGGTTTCTGATGCAGTTAATGTGATATAACCCTGCAGAGAGTCATAAAGAAATAAATCTTTCCAGGTGTTATTCAGGAGAGCTTGCCCCTGATTACACTGCTGCCTCTGATCTATGAGGTGGTGTGATAATAGAAGGGCAGGATGGTAAATATCTAATAGAAAAGATACAGTTTGTCCACAGAAAAAGTCTTCTTTAGCATTGAGAGTTGCCAGGCGTGAGGCTTGTCCATTTTTCAGTTGACCAGCTGGGCACAGGACATGTAGAACACCTTGTCCAAAAAGCCCACCTGAGACACAGAGGTGACTTTTGTGTTAGCTCCGAGTTTGTTGGCATTACATGGGTTTTATGAGTAACAAGGCTGCTGTAGGACAAGAAAATTTTTTAGTAGAAGTGTTTAGTCTCTTAAGCAACTGTTTTGTGATTGCCTGGCAAGGACATCTCTGCTCCAGAACTTTCCACTGGAAGCAGAAACAGTCCTTATGTGAGTAATAAATACCCCGCTGTAAAAGATTTGCCTTTTGCTCAATTTTTAGGGATCCTGTGCTTTTAAAATAAGGCAATCTGTCTTCAATAATGTTATGACACACAAAAGTACTGGGAACAAAATTATCTTTATTTTCTGGCCATAGTAACGTGACATGGGCTGAGGTTACAGCCAGTTACACTTTATCCAGTGGCTCTCATGGTTATTGTTATAAAGTTTTATCCTTGTTATCATCACAATGGTCTTGAATTAGGTTTTTCCTATTCTCACAGTGTTGCAGCCAACATGGCCCACATCATTCTGTCAGACACTGGAATTGTATCGTGTGGTTTAAAGCAGAGTCTGTGAGAACCTTTAGCCCACATAGAAAATTTTCTGATTGCTTAGACTTATTCCAGTTAAAACCAATACCAGTGTAAATAAAAGCCAATAGAGTGTAGGAAACTGCGTGTTTGCAAACTGAGCACAATATGTACATGTTTACAGAGTGTAAAAAAAAAAAACACATCCATTTTACTAAGGCTATATTTACAAGCCACCAGGCACTTTCCTCTCTCCTGAGAGTCTGGAGATAGTCTTCAAATGATCCTTAGCTTTTCAAGGCATGAAAATGATTTGGAGCTAACACAGGCAGATTCCTGGCAGGGTTTTTCTTCACTCTGCTCTATGCATCTATGAGTGCAAACCAGGGCCAATGTTTTTGGCTGTGAAAAAGAAAGCTTATAAAAACAGTACCACAATGTCTTGTGCAGGGTGTGTGGCCATAGCCATGTTAAAAGAATAGCACAAGTATTATTACGATAAGCTGTCTATACAAAGAATTTGCTTAAGTAAAACATGCAATTTTTAAGAGTTAACGTTTGCAATAGGACTGGCCCATATGCTCCAGAATATTTATTGCACTAGATAAGAAAATGAATGATCAATCACTATTAAGGATTTCTGAAATGTTACACTCCAACTCCCATCTCTGTTTGTGCATGAACTCATTCTGAGAGATGAGACCAAGGCAAGATCTCTCCTTTTGCAGTTCAAGGTTACATCAGAGCAGCTTACTGGAGACCAAACCATCATCCAGCCTGCAGATGCCTGAACCTCTGTGAGTCTGAACCTCAGGATCCAGCAAGCACATCCTTGCAGCCACGTCATAATAGTCCTCCTCTTCCTCAAGGGTCTGCTGAAATAAGGTGGTGCAAAGCAATGCCAAATGTGCATCCTTTCTGAAAACAGTGAGAAAAGAATTGAGAAAGGAGAAATATTGCTCCAGAGAAATAGCAAGAGCTCATTTATGTCCAGGACCTTCTTCAAATGTTGCATTTTAAGCAAAGAACTTGTTCTTCCACAAATAATCCAATCCTACAAACAACCAATATCAAAATCTGATGGATAACTCTTATTTTACAATGTAGGAAAAAAAGAAATTGGGTAAAAAGATCAACCACAATAGTAATGTTCAGAGAGCACAACATATCCTACATTCATTAGTAGTGAAAAATGGAGTTTATTTTCTAGCACAGTGATATCCTGCAACAGGAAACAGTGTCCCCTGATATGGTGATTAGTTATAAGGGAGTAAAAGTTTCATGTACATTTAAAGAGATCTCTCACTGAATTATTTTCTAAGGGGGAGTAAAAAAATATCATACTACTTCTCATCCTTCCAAACACTTTTTGTCCTATTTGAAACTGTGTTTTCATTCTTCTTGGAAACATCTAAATTTTATTCAGTATGAATTCCTTGCTATCCACCATAAGACCTTCTGGCAACAGAAATTTATTTTACAGAATGATTAATAAGGTTGAATGTTCCAGTTCTTCCTCATAGCAAAAGGCAATACTCAAATTTGCTTCAAGGTGCACAGGATCATATAGTGAGCAATTCCTGCAGAGTTTCCATTGGCTGCTGCTAGATCAGCAAGAATTCAGGGTAATATCGATTAAACAATTTCCACCTGACTGCCTGAGGACAGACACACCAATGCTTTCCTAGAACCAATGACATTTGGCTATCCGAAAAATGTAAATGTTTTGAAAGTATGTGGCAAACTGCCCATCAAACAGGCAGCAGCAAAGTTTTACTGATGTCAGGCTTTAAGGCCCCTTGGACTGTTGCAGCAACTCCAAAACGAAGCAGTTGCAGAAACATAGCAAGAAGCTGTGTTGAGAGAAAGGATGGGAAGCAACAGTTCTCCTGGCTGCTTGGAGGCAGGGTGGAAATGAGGGAACAGCAGGCAGTTGGAGGTCTGGGCATGCTGACTCGAGCTGTTGTGCAACCCAGAGTGATCTTCTCTTCACCAGGACTGCCCCTTCCAGCTTCCTTCGGCAGTGGCCGCTTGCAGAAGGACATTGCCCAAAACCCATTCTTGGATCAGGTTAACTTTTCTCATTGCTACCTGTAGCAATAAAGCTGTGGGAAGATTTGGGGAAAAAAGTCATGAGCTCCCATTCCTGAGGGATTGTACCAAATACATCATTACTTATGGGACAATCACAGGGATCCTGGTAGGACTAATGGTGCTTTTTTGGCCACATGCTTGATTATGGGAGAAAAACAGATGAAAAATTTGTTACTTTTAAAAAACCCAGGAATTTATATCTCTTTCAAACAAAGACAAAGCTCTTAGAAAAACATCTTTCAAAAGTCAAAATTGATTTTTCTATAATTTCCTCTGTTCTCTCATTTGAAGGCAATGTTTCAGTAAGTTTAACTGCAGTTGGTATGTATGTGGATAGGAGCCAGCTGCCAAGAGGCTGCAAAGGTTGACAGCAATTGGAGAGAAAATTGGGAGAGGAAAAAGGGAACTGTGTTTCTTCAACATTTTTAATGATGTGCAGCAAATTTAAAATGGTAAATACATGTAGAGACTTGTTATTCAAAAGCCTATATTGACTAGCTAGTGGGAAAATCATGACTTATTTAAAGAGACAAGACTGGGCTCAATTATGGTTCAATATCCATTTGTACATTGTGCT
Source organism: Neopelma chrysocephalum (assembly GCF_003984885.1). Lineage (NCBI taxonomy): Eukaryota > Metazoa > Chordata > Aves > Passeriformes > Pipridae > Neopelma > Neopelma chrysocephalum. The sequence goes on from NW_020897717.1 coordinate 7,717,075, forward strand.
TTCTGTTCAGTGGAATTCATTTCTATCTGCAGTAAGAATTAGGTATAATCAGAAAATTATCTCATGCAATCATTTAGGTCCTGGTTTATTAGAAAAACCCAAGATGCTTTTGGCATCTGTAGGTTTTTTCATCGTGGAAGGAATCCTGGCCCAATTCATCCCTACTATTGGCCTTCTACCAGATGCTTTTTATCAAAGCAGCAATATCCTTGAGGGAGTCGCACGGTCTGAGGACCAGTCAATGAATGCACCAAGACAAGCATGTGTGAATTTAGTGCGGTGCCTGCTCCGAAGTAATCACTGTGCCATGAGCAATGTACTGAGGGGTATATTAACTAAATACTGTCTTGCAAAAAAGATCAGCGTGGCACCCTTTGCACAGTTGTACAGACCAACAGTAGTTGCACTGGCTGCTAAAAACCTGTGTTTCGCTTTACACTCAGCTCTTCTGGACAAAAAAGAAAAGTGCTCCCTCTCTCAGTGGTGTTGGTGTTGCAGATTTTAATCATGGAAAAGCTTTCCTGGAAGAGGTTGTTGATCTCATAGAGGCTGCAGAGGTGACAAGGGAACTGTGTTCATCGCTTCAGGCATGTTGCTGCTGATGTCTGTTGTGGTGAAGGTATCTCCTCAAGTGATCCGTGCGGCTCGGTTGGAGAAGGACTGCACCACATCTGTGGCTTCTCATACATTCTTGTGTACAAGTGTTATAAAATGCAAAGAGAAAAAATGCAATGTGTTTGAAACAACTTCTAGAATTGTCAAGGGGAGCAACTGTCACTCAGTCAGAGAACAGTTTATTTATATGCTTGGGGCTTTCTGTGTCCATATTGGTTTGTGCTTCAACAGCTTGAGTCCAGTTCCAAAAGAAATGGAGGGATGCACACATTTATAGCTACTTCAGTGTAATGGGGACAACTGGGAATATTAAAAAAAAAAACGAAAGTGGGAGGGAATGTAAACCCAGAAAAATATTATAACAAACTGTTCACTCACATCACTCACCTCTACCTGGACTTTTTGCGCAACCACAGTCTAAAAAAGGCCCACAAACAACATTTACGAACGGAAACAATGAAGTTATTCTATTGACATTCATACCATATCAAAAGAACTTTTTCTGCCTTTTCAGGGGTGTTTGTTTTTTAAAGGAAATATTAATGAAATGTATTACAAACATAAGACTAGCTTCTGCTTGAACTTTTTCTGTGCGCATGGATCTGTTCCAATGCTGTCAAAGTAAATGGGAGGAGCATCACAGTGATAGGACTGGTCTGGACCCACAGAAAACACAGAAAGTACTGGCAAGCTGAGAGAGGAACTGTGATTAGTAAGGTCATTTGTAATCTCTTCATGATGTGGGCAGCTGTGCAGTGGCTCTGTTGCAGAATCAGATCTATAAACTAGACATTTTAAATACAGTATATTGTGAGGCCATAGCTGCGAGAAGATTTTTTTGCACTTTTGGATTTGATAATTGGTAACATTAAAATGATTGCTCTTTATTTTCCAAAAAGAAATTCTCCAAATTGTAAAATTGTAAATTACAGTATTTCAGAGTTATTATCATGTTTCCTGTGGTTCTTCTTACAGTTTCTTATCACAACCACGATACAAGGGAGAATTTAGAAGATGTACTTTAGTACTTGCCTTTCTAGAGTACTACTTAGACTTACTTTCAGTGTTCTTTTTTTCTAATTAGAGATGCAAATACAAATTAGGGCATATGGGCTGTGTCCAATGCTATTGAGCTCAAGTGTGAGACTCTGACTTCAGGGGATGTTAAATCAGTCATGCTGACCAAACATTGAAATTTCAGTGTTTTCTTGTGAAGTGTTGAAATGCTGGAAACAGTCTCAGATCAGATCCAACTCTCTTGACTGTTTTTCATCCTTGGCTAAGCCTTTGAACACCTTCTGTTGAAAATGTAGGGTTTGTTACTGTCTCCAGCATGGACAGAGTTGGTTAATTTCTGGGTTGTTGTAGTAAGTACAGTCTAGAAAATGAAACTCAGAAGTGAATATTCTTTTTGTGTTGACAGTCTGCTTACAAAAACATGGCCTTGTGCGAAGAAGCAGTGCACCATAAAAATAAGCAAATGCACTACAAACCATGGTTGGCAACATTTGATAAATGCTGTAGTTTAGGCAAGGAACATATGTTCTGTGTGAGTGATTTTCCTTTAGCCCTAAACTAAACGATGTTATTTCTTATGAACATTCAATAAGAAATCCCTGAAGGGTTAAAACTTTTGATTGATTGCTATCTTTTTCCCCCCCTTTTCCTTGAAGAATGAGTTTCAGAGTGTGTAATTCTTACTCCCAGACAAATCAAGAAAGGAAAAAAATGCCCTTTTTATAACAGATATTTTGTAGCCCAACAAGTATGCACACGATAGAAATATTGGCTCAGAGAACTAGGCAATTTGACCAAAATATCTACTAAGAAGTGAGCAATAGCAATCAACTAGCACATTATCTGAAGAAGTAAATTATGTGTCCAGCCAGACTAACTATGCTAAAATGAGTGGCAGGAGAAGATGTCAAGATTTTTTTCTTTATGACTTCCATTGGTATGTGTTGATTTTTTTTGGCACTGCCCCAGGTCCCAAGTGTATCCAGCTGAACAAGGGGAAAAGGCAGCAGATTTTATTGATTCATGGTATGACTTGCTGTAATGTTCTGAGGGAAAACAAAAGGCTTATGTTAGCTATAAGGTACTGTAATATATATTTAACTGGTATAAATTATAAGGTTGTCTCTCCTTAAGAATATAATATATAGGGTTGTTTCAGAGAGAGTCTGAAGTGAAAAATTATCAAAGCACTGTCCAAAGTAGACAAATTCATCAAACAAACTCAGTTATTAAAAGAACACAAACTTATGTATGAATTATTTGCTCCTGCTCAATTTTAACAAAGACTGCTAACCATTCCCAATCTGAGATGGGTAATTTTGTACTGGAAACAAACACCATGGCACCATGGCACGTGATGTATTGCAGAATGGATCAGGTAACTTGACTCGGGTTTTTTTATGCTCAGTGCCATCATTTTCTGTAAGAGTTCAGTTCCCTTTGACTTGGTGTACTGTGGGATTTGTATATATCCAGATAACTTCCAGAGATCTCTGACTCTCTCTCTCTGTGCTGTCCTGAAATGTATCTGTTAATGTCCTTGAGTACCAGCAGAGCTCGATGCAGCAGATGCACTGAACTGTCATGGTGCACGACAAGGTTTGTGTATGGGCAGGTCACTGCGGCAGGTCTATATTTGATATTGATCAACATAAAAAATCTTTGTCAGAGGGAAGTTGCAGCATCACTTCTGAGTTTAGATGGGTCTTTACAGTGCCTTCAGAAGGAGAGACAACAAAAGCGGAAGACTGGAGTGGAGGCTGCTGTGTAGCATGTAGGGTCTTGGCGTGTCAGGGACCTACTACATGGGGACGATCTGTGGGTTGCTCTGGGACAGACATAGGGCAACTGACTACACGGGACAAGACAAAAGCCCTTGGTTGTGTACAATTCATTATGATGCTGGGGTGCCAACATCTTAAACTATTTGGAAGCATCCTAAATTGCCTGTTGCCTCTTCTAAGCACCAAGAAGGTAGCACTTCTTACGAAAAACTGTAATTTGTCACATGAGCTAATAATTTCTAGGATGGAATTGATATGTGACCAAAGTAAAAGGGGTCCAAACCTAATCAATTGAATATAAATCCTGGTTCTACACATAGCATGAAGTGCTGTAGAATTTGCCAAACTAGCTATCTAAAATGCAGTTAAAAAGGGTTATTGAATACCTAGGGTAAAATTTTGGCTCGCTGAAAAGAGTGGGAATTCTGCCATTGATCTCAACAAGGCTAGAATTTCTCTCTCCTTAGACTGCCTCCCCTTTTCATTTTATTAGCTGTTCTTCTTGCTGATTGCATGCATTTTTATTTTACATGGAGAGGTTGTATTAAGTCAGAATATAATATTTCACAATTGGCAAGACACCCTCCATCCTGCAACTGCAGTTGAAGTTGCCTGTAGGGAAGCAGCGAGTGGCTAAGGGCCAACAAACTGCAGTATTGAGGGGGGGTTACAAGGGAAGCAGAGCAGCAATGGAACAGAGAAGGAAAGGGGCCCCTGCCTTGCATTCTTTAGTGTGGGAGTCAGGAAGAAGCTGCAGCCATCTGTGCTCTTAGATGCTTCCTTTATGTAATCTGCAATGGTAAAACTGCCTGCTGCAGTGGTCATTCAGGCTTTTTTTCCCCCAGGAGTTATCCAGTGGGAGCTGCTGCAGTTTGAATTTTCCTCCAACCCACTCATTGCATATGTTGACTATGGAGAGCCTGCTCCTAAAGCTGAGAGTAAGGTGAACTGTGTTTCTTCTGCTGACATCTTTTACAAGGGGTGCTTCATGCACAATGTATGTATGATACTTTGCTGGTGATTGGAGAAACACAGTTAATAGCTGCACACAAAACAGTAGTAGCTGCATACAAAACACTACTTCTCTGGACCAGGTCCAGCTTTCTGTCTTATTGGAGCAAGGTCCCACCTCTTCTTTTGGCAAATCTTCGAACCCATTAATTCTTATTCTTATTTCTTTACAGGGAAAATGTTGCCTTTAGTAAAAGAAGAAATTTTCCAAAAAATACACTTGGTATGTTCCCTGCTCATGTTTCCCTGATAACTTTTGTTAACCATTTCAAGGAATCTTTCTCTGAGCACAGAAGGCTTTCAAGAGACAGGTCAGCCCCCCAAAGGCACTGTCTAGAACACTTTGTGTACCCCTTTGCTCACAGCTGTGGTCCCAACAAAGCTGCAGTCCTCAGTGGCGTTGCACTGTATCGTGTTATATTTGCTGTCCTTCTGGAATGCTTTTTTCCATATACTTTATCCACGTTTTGGTCATATATTATCTGCCTGACAACTCGACACCTATAAAAATTTATGCATTTGTATTAAAACCAATACTTGATTATGTCAGTGTTTATGAGGCTTCCCATGAGCCCTATATTCTTCAGTTGAATCTAGCTATAGCCCCTCATAATAATAATAAAACACGCCGTATTTCACCATTTCTCCGTTAACATGACTCACTGCTAGTAATTACAGTAGCTAGCAGCTCACACTTTTGTTGATTTTAAGGATTTGCTGCCTTGTAAGGGTCTTTGCTGATCTAAACACACATAGACATTTATTCAGTGGGCCTCCCTAACTGGACTAGAAACAGTTGTGGGTGCATTTTTCAGTTTTCAGAGAACAATGTCTACCTCTAGTCTTTCATGCAGAAGTGTGTAGTGACTCATAATGAATGTGTAATCATGGGTTTACGTACTGATACGGAAAAAGTGACACCACTATGTCCTTTGCGTTTGCAAATGCTCTGGACAGGGAGATCAACTGAAAAATATAAAGAAAAAAAAGCAAATATGCTTCTTTCTCCTGCAGTGAGACTCTTCTTATTTCTGTCCCTTTCTTGTCTGGATCAGACCTAAGTACTTCATTCTGGGGCTTGATAGAGAATTTCATGAAGTGCCAGCTGCAGCCCATACACTTAAGCAATATATGAGTCGTCTTCTGGCTTTTGCAAGGGAGGGTTTTTCACCTGACGTCAATATTTTACAGTCTGGTTTTTGTATTGTGCAATTCTTCTATCTTCAATATACAGTTTTTAAAGTCAAACCAAGGCATACAGTAAGAGCATAAAGGACAAGTAACATTTTAAATTAGATACTGAGTCTGGGGGATTTCCAAGATTTAATAGTAGTAATGGCAACATGCTGCTGTTAGGGTGTAAGTCTGTACAACATGCTTGCAATATAAAGATTCTTACATCCTAGGAATGATAAAGTTTTTTTGAAAGTGAATCAGGGAAATGACTTTTATAGAGATAATTATACGCATATAATATAAACCACACATTCACATTTTCCTAATTCTGAATAACCTAATTACCACACAGGAAGAACATGGAGGTACACAAATATTGTATGTGAAACACAGGAGCAAATTTCTTTAAATTTCCATTTCTTTACTTCCCATAACATAGTCATAATATTTCTGTAATATGAGAACTCCACTGGGATAATTTTTACTGGTTTGAAGGATGAGCTTGATAGAAGTTGACTCCAGAAGTTATAGCTATACATAAATTTACAGCTCTTAGCAATGAATATATGAGATATACACAACTTTTAGCCAACAGTTTTATGGCATTGTAACATATTTTATGGAGACATAGAACAGTTATGAATCTTGAACTTTTTAGTTCCTTCTGTATTAGATTGTATCTCCCGGAAAAGAACAGATGACATGCCTAAGTTTAAATGATTTTGAAGTTTTAAATTTAACAGATGTATATAGCACCAGTACTACCCTCCAAAGATTTTTTTCAAGTCTCAAAATACCTTGAATGACCTTATTGTCTTAGGACAGTGGTGTAAAAGCCATTCAGGATGATAGGTCACACTTTTTCCAAGTCACATTAAGTTCCACTCCTATTGAAAGCATTTATTGCATTTACAAACCTTGAGACTGCTGGCAACAGTAGTATGTTGCATTTTGGAAAGTCTTGAAGGACTTATCCCTATAACCTATTCAAAAAGCTGGGATTTAGAAAATGGAGCAAAAGGGGAAAGAAACTGGTAGACTATTATACAGGTATAGTCATTCCTAGAAGCTCTAGTGTTCTAGAGCAATCTTACAAACCTCTTCTAAAATTTATACTGCCAAAAATCCGGGCAACGAAAGATTAGTGTTTTTACAAATTATTCTATGAATCATTTAAAAGTTGGAATGTAGATGCACAAGAGTAATTAGAATCATGTAGGTCAGGAGAAGGTTACATCTATTCCAGTACAATAATTAGACAACCTTACCTTTTATTCAAAGAAGGATATGGAATCTGTAGATTTCGTTTTGTAAGAATATTTCCTAAGTGATCAGATGGTCAGGATGTTGTAGTCAAATTTCTACTTTAAGTTTTCAGGAAAGGGGCTGAATGCACATTTTTCCTTGTCTGCATAATGTTCTGACTACCGGTTAGAGATTATTTCTTTCTCTTCCTTATCCTTGCAAATGTCATCGATTGTGAAACTTGCCTTTCACTTCTTTTGAAAGTTCCCTGATCTTGATGCAATTCTTACCTGCAGTCCCTATGATGTGGATATGGCAAGAGTTGGTGGCATTCAGTCATACAGATGTATACATCAGAGCTAAAATGCAACACACTGCAGCTTGTGCTCTCTCTCTCTCTGCTACTCTCTCTCCTACAGTTAAAGATAGTTTCTGCACGCATATGTGAAGGTCTTAAGGGATATTAGATGACTGTGCAAAGCTAACTTGCAGTCTAGCTATATAATTATCAAATACTCAATTTATTTCATGAACATAAATCATGTTCTTTTATGGAAAGAAATAATCTAGTTAGTGCCACTAAATTTTACAAAATATAAGGAACTCATTTCAAGGTCAAGATATAAACGTCCTTCCATTCAATTATTTTGCTATTACAGACTTCCTTGACTTTTATTGCACTATAATTGTTAACTGGAGACAATTTTAATTTAAAATACGACCCTATTTCCCTTGACAAAAACTAGAAAAATCAGTATTAGCCACTATGGTTCACATTTGCTAGCAAGAGCTTGTAACATCTCCATCTTGTGGCTGTTTCCCTGAGTCATGAGCTTAGATTGCTGCATTTCAAATCATGGTTATTTTGGCTTTGGGACTTCAGGTTCTTTTAACCTTTAATGCATATCATACATTGAGGAATTTTAGTTAAGAGATTCTTGTATAAAAAATATAGATTTATATGATGTAGATTAAAAACAGTTCTTGTTTCATGCTTTTTATCAGACATTATTAAAATTTTGTATTTTAGACAGCATCAATAATTAAATTCAGGGATAAACGACTACAGAAGCAATAAACATATATATAGGATGCTTGAAACTCTTCAGCTTGAGAAGAAGTATTACTTACATAAAAAATGCCATCAAATCAAATAATAAGATGATCCAAGTGCTGGATCAAGAAGATGAATTATTCTTTATTCATCAAAATATTTGGAAGTATTCTCATATTTGATGAAAAGAATGCACATTACACATAATAATACTCACTATGTTGAGTAGGAAAATGTTATTGTCCCTGTTGCAGAAGCGGAAAGCTAACTGAAGGCAGAATGTGCCCTTTCACAATGTCACAGAGACAGACAATGGTGGAAAAGAAGAGTAACCCAGACTTTCTGTTTTACAGTCCATGGCATTTTACTGTTAGATCTGCCATCTCTTATCTGATTTACTATATTAATAATATCAGGAAATTGTCTACTCAACTCTAAGAAACCTCAGATCACAGGTATTAACTCAGCACTAGTTGCGGAAGTTTAGCTGCCTTTTTTTTTTTTTTTTTTACTTTCTGTTTTGCAAATGTAAGAGAAAAGGTCCCATGATATTTCTGGTATTTCCCTGGTCACAGTCAGCCAGAGAAATTAGGACATAAGCTCTTTTGTGGTATCTTGTCACTTCCTGCACACACCAGAATTTTAAAATGTCAGGATAGGCAAATAAATAAATGTGATCTAGGCTTTCTAAAATGTCTGAAAGACTTTGGCTTGATATTCTAAATGAAGGTGTCCCAACCTCTAATTTCCAAGTTCCAGTTCTCATTGGTTTTGTTGTAGTCATTGTAACTTCCTCTATAGGATATCATTTGTGAAAAGCTACTCTGCAGCCTTCTGTAATGTATCATATGAAGGGAGTATGAGAAGCCATTTGACACAGTGGCACAAATATAAGCAGCATCATTCCCTCTTTCTGCATTTTGAGAGATACCTTACAGCCAGAAAAGCTGTATTAGCTCTGGTCGTAGACCTTCTACTTTTGTAGGGTGGAATCAGTTATCCTCCTCTCCCCACTAACAGCAGTACCTTTCTTTAGACAAACTGAAGGCTGGGTAGGATCTGAGGCCCAGGATGCCCTGTCACACTCTGCTGATGTTTCTTTTCATCTCTGTGACTCATCCTGGGATAGACAGTGATACCCAAAATGCCCTTTCAGTTCCCCATTCCTACCAGGTTATGTGCATTCCCTGAACTGAGAGAAACATGAATGAAAATGAGTATTATTAGCAGACAGAATGAGACTTCTTTTATTTTACTTTTTTTTTTTTTTGTCAGAGCTCTTTTTTCCTGTCCTCAGTGTCCTATTGTATATTTATCCAGAGAATATATAATCTAACCTAGGAGGCCTCAAAGGCTCAAATCTCTTCTAGCCCCAGGTACGACAGGTAGCAACAAAACTGTCTCTAATCGTAAGACTAGAAGTTAGATTTTTTTCCTATCTGGGTAGCCTTCCACAGGCACCAAAACTTATACAGTGTAATTCTTGGTGTCAGCCTTGCAAAAGCATCAGTTTGTGTACAGTTGTGGTTGAATACTCTGAGAGCTGATAACAAAAAAATAGATAGAAGTGACTTGTTCCAGAGAGTCTGCAAGTAAGATTTTGAATAGCTGAAAACTCTCAGTCATGGCAGTACAAACTAGTCCAAAGTGTTATGTGAAAATGACACTCCATGCGGAAAAGACTGACAAAAGATGAAGTCTTAGAAAGCTGTAGTGAAATGCAGAGATCACCCGAGATATAAACCTGGCAGAGGAGGAAAGGAAGAGTTTTTGACAACAATATCAGGGGATATAACATATGCATATATAATCTGTGCTTCCTAAGCAGGAGATGGAGTTTTGAGCTGGGGAAAAAAGCTGGAAGGATGAGGAAAAGTGGTGAATGTGGCCAAATGGAACAGATTAACCTATGTAAATGTAGGTGTCTTCACTATAGGTATCTGAGCTAGTCATTCAAGCCTCCTTAATGGGACATTATCAATAGATTACTCAGAAAGAACATATTCCTCACTCATAGCTTCACACAACTGCTTTCTATTTTTTTTCTATTGTATTCTAAAAGGAAAAAAAAGTATTTTCTTTTAGAAATATCCTATTTTTAAAAGAAAATGCTTTTCTTGTCAGAATGTGAACTAACCATGGTCTTTATAGGCAATACAGAAGAAGAGAAACTCTGAGGGCGTGATCAGTACCCCTGTGAAGTAGTCATGTAAAATAAATCATAGACAAATCACGTTAAAATTGCTCTTTTTCCTATTGACTACAGAGAGAATGCAGATCAATGTCTCAGATACAGTATCTGAAGAGTGGTCTGTGATTCAGGCTAAAGAAACCATGTTCTAATCTCCAGGGGATCCAAATTGTGGTCTCTTTTCAGCAGTGAAAAAGACCTAGAACTTGCTGAAGAACTTCAGCTCCAAAACTGCTGTTCCACTTGCCTTGGCTGCCCTCGTCCCCAGGCGCTCGCTGTGTAGCATGGTGTAACCCTAACACTGCTGTTCAGAGCTGTCCAGACCATTTCTCAGTCTTCTTAAAGATTAGGTACTGATGACAGGAGATTGAACACCATGACACAGTTGGATTTCTGAAACATAATACCCCAAAGAGAAAATGTGGTTCTGGTGTGTGTTCCTTCAAGCTTGCTCTGGTTTTGATCACCATGTGGTGACTAATCCATACTGCCCTGCTCCACTGGTATGATTTCAGAATGCTACTGTATTAAATATCCATGGAACTTTGAAGAGTAGAGCTGTTGAAGGACAGGTGGGAAAACTTTAAAAACCTAAAAAAGTTTGTTCAAATAAGACGTTCAAATCCTTACTGGGAAATAATTGGTCTGGAAATCAAACCTCAGTGCCTCCCTGTCTCAGATGTTTGCAATGCTGAAGGAAATACATGCCTTTTAGATGTCTGCTCTGCTGAAGTTCATTGAGGCTCCAAAGAGCTTTTGAAATCTTAAACTTTTTAGCTTTTTTTCTGAGAGGGAAAATTTCACCCTATTCTGTGTGAAGAAGACTACTTAAAAGCAGCATGTATGTTGCACTTTGTAATGGTGTTGTTGTCACCAAGCCCCCTTGGTGGTCTTTTAGACCACAGGCATTTGCCCACTGTGGGTGCTGGCGAGCGAGGGACAGTGGCTACAGTCACATGAACAAGGACACTCCAAGAGCCCTGACTCAGGTAACACCACCAGTTAAGCCAGCTGTAGCTGTGCCTCAGTGAGGGCTGCAGGGTTTGGCTCTGCTCACTTCCAACCAGGGCGGATGCTTCAGCCCAGGAAACGCTCTGCACAACAGGCCATGGCCCCCAGATCCACTTGATGTTACTGGTATGCGGATACTCTTTAAACTGCTGCCACAGGGTAGAATAAAGTTGATGTTATTGCCAAATGTACTTGCTTAGCCAAACCCTGCTCAAGTTTCACTCATCCTGTAGACTGAGAAATGCTTACAATGGTCACAAGCTAAAATGTTTATTTTTAATCAAAGCATCTTAATTAGGTTTTAGGGGCTTGTGGGCTGTGTGTGCATACACACAAAATTCTATTACCCATAGCATGAGTTAAGGAAATAAGAAAAGTCAACTCTGGGGTGTTCAATGTGATCTGATGGAGAGCATAAAGGGATATATAGCTTGTTCTCTGACTTCATTCAGCCTTCTGTAAAGTAGCAACAACAGCATTTCCCTTCCAAGTTGCTCTAAGGTTTAGCTGGTCACCTTCTATAGCACAGCCTGGTCACCAATATTAACTGGGACAGAGCAATATCATGACAAAAATTTGAAAACAAAAATTTTTTTCTTTGGAGTTGAAGGGAAGTTCCACTTAAAACAATTGCTAGCACGACATGCAACCATAACGATTATGGGGATTTAGATCTATCATCTGTTTTTTACTGAAAGCCATTTCCTGCAACAAAGAACACACAAATGCCATTTTTTGTGTTTACCTTAAATTCATACAACTTCTGCTAGAATACGTATCTGGGAGTATTTAAATGAACACCTAAAGTTCAGAATTTGAAATTTAATGAAACAAGATTTTTATACTAATGATGCAAGGAATCTAGAAGAAAACAGCATTCCTTTTGTAATTAAGCAGAGTAGCTATTTATACTGTCGGCTGCATTCCAGTACAAAGTGCACTCATGGCATCAATTTAAAGGGCATATGTTGAAGGCAAACACACAAAAGTGGTTTGGAAAGAGGTATGGAGTAAAAGTTTCTGAAGTACCTAAGTCTCTTCAAGCAGTGAGACTTCAAGGACACTCATTGGATTTTGAAAGTTTTACCCAGGCTTACCAGAAACAGAATACAACTCAAAATTGGCCATGATCCTCTGTAGCTGCCGAAAATTCCACAATTTTGGAATAGGTTTTATTGGAGTTACTCCAGAGGTACTTGCTCTATTCCTGTGTTAGAAAGAGGTCCAATTTGATTTAAATTACTTACTTTGACTTCAACCGCAGCAGGATTAAGTCTTGAGTCTTTTGTCAGTAGAAGACTCAGTAACTTCTTTACCCCTTTTAATATGAATATTTTTATTTCTTCTTGCAACTTTTAGCTTCCATACTTACTTCTCTTTAGGCATGTAAGGTGCATTACTAAAAAAGCCTATCCTGAGGAGAGCAAAGCACTTTTTCTCTAACGTTTTCAGTTTCCACCAGCACAAAGAGGAAAAAATCTAAGTGTGTACATTTTACCGCATAGCTGAAACTAAATTCTGCATGGAAACATTTTATCAAGTACCTTAGTTTTCTACATATTCCTGGAGGACCTGTAAAGGAGGAGCTTGTCAGCTAAATTGAAAACATACTAATAAAGTTAAAAAGTTAATGGGAGACATTTGCAATTTCCCAATAATTTTCCTAGTGACTTAAACTCGAAATAACTGTGTATACTTCTGCTACTGTTTTCCTTACATCTTTGTATCAAATGACATGCAGAAGAATTAGTGCCGGATATCTACCATTTGTCGCACACCTATCAAATTATAGTTTTCCTAGGCAAACTTACAGTTCAGGTGGCCAGATCTCTGTTTGTCTGGAAGGCTATTTTCAATTACTTTTAAGTAATAATGTGTGTTTTATAACTCAAACCACTTGTATAAATAGAGCTTAAAGCCTTGTGACTGAGGCAATAAAATAGAAGCAAAAGTTTAGCTGTTGTAATCTACCATGCAGTCCATTTAAGGGCAGTGGCTCAAATATAATTCCAGACTCTGGGCCACTTTTGTGCTAACTAGAAAATATAAAAATACTTTTTTAGTATATAATTAGAATGACCATTATCTTAGTAAAGCAACTCAAATGATTACCGCTTCTGTCAGTGAGCCTTGGCTACTTATTTTGATCTGAGACACTTGCACATGCCCTGCTAAAGGGTGTGGACCGACAACATTTCCTTTGCCTTACATCTCCAGGCTTGCAAAAGGGTGCCATTTAAATATAATATTTTCATTTAAGGGTACACAGAAGGAAAAATCCATGGGACTTGGTTAATTCTGTCCTATACTCTTCTGTGTCTTCTTTCCACTTCACCATTTACTGTGACTAGATTATCATATTTGAATATCATGTGGCCAGGCATGTATTTATACCAACTAATGCTGCTTGTCACCGGCATCCTGACTAAAAGATCAAGAGAGAAATAGCTTCTATAGACTGACTAGCTATTTCAAAGGATATCTTTTAGTTTTCATTCCTTTCTGAATAAATTTTTATATTCAGGGACTTACTTCATAAAATTTGTGTATTTGATAACTATTTTTGACCTCAGGAAAGAAAAATATAAAGTGATGTCTTATTCCTTTCTTTTATCTGCCCTAAGTCTCCAAGAACATTCCTCTGCATTCTTGCCTCTGCTGATAACATCTTTTCTAGATGCTAAAGACCTGACAGCATATTACAAGGGTTGTGCAGTGCTGAACTCTTCTCATTTAGATTTGGCCTGAATGCCAAAAATGTTGACCTTTTCTGTATTTAATATGGCTTAGAAGAGGCATCTTTCCAAGTCTTAATATAATCTACTGCTGAACCTTCTTATCCTCCTCCTTTTCCCTGCCTTCCCCTTCTAGCACTTCTACTTCAATGTACGGGATATGGACACCCTACATTGCCTGGCATATCCTTTTACATATATCCAGGGAATTCAGGAATTCTTTTGAATTCCTTGAGTGCTGCTATATTTGAAAGATTCTCTTATCAGTTTCTGATATCAGTCTCTGTTTGTCTTTAAGGATTTAATAGTCTGTTAGTGTAAGCAGTTCATTTCTTTCCCGCACAACTGGTTTTTTACCTGTCAACTTTTGCCCACCAGTTCTTTTTGGAAGAGTTATTTTGTCTGAGGACTTGATCTCCTTATAAACAATACAGAATAGGAACAGGAACATAAAATGTAATACTTAATTTTTACTTCCCTCTGTTATGAATGGGTACATCTAATAATATCCCAGGGCAACGATCTTAGTTCTGCTATGTCTATATTAATATTTTTCATACAAGAATGATCAAAACAGGCAAAATTTTAATTAATCTTTATGATCTGGGCTGTTTCTGAAACAAAGAGATCCATGAAAATACAAATACTTTGAATAGCTGCCTCTGGATTTGCTCGTATTTTGCCATTGTACTAGTGATCATTGTCAGTTTCTTCCAATTGGAATATTCTATTCTATTCTATTCTATTCTATTCTATTCTATTCTATTCTA